>NW_005871147.1:249753-252919 GCF_000147115.1 Myotis lucifugus | reverse complement strand
CCCTATTGGGATGGGGGGTGCAATCAGGGCCGGCCGCCAGGGAGAGAGGGCTATGGGCCTATTGTGTGGGGTGGGCTGAATCGGGATGGGGCTGGCCCAGGGGAAGAGAGGGAGCATTTGGCCATAGGCCCGCTCTTGATCAGGGTGGGAGAGTTCAATCAGGGGCGGGCAGGCAGGGGGGAGGGGCCTCGAGGTTGGCCAACTGGCCCCACCCCCTGATTTGGCCCATTTCGCTGGCCACAGTGGGCGTCATAGTGATTGGTCATTATGGCCATTACAGTCGCTGGCTTTTTATATATATATAGATAAGGGACTACTGATTTGTTGGGCAAAAATTCAGTACATGCTTGGAGATATTTAGTGATTCATTGACACATTCATTTCTTCATACTGGTCATAAGCTTGAGAAGCTATGGAACAAACATGGTGTTATGTTAATTGAAGCGCAAAGTGTTATGCTAATATTGGGTAAAAAGGCAATGTTAGTTTTTTCCCTTAATAAAGTCAAGGCTGTAGAATGGTCTCTCCTGGGAAGTCTAGTAGATGTTTAACTTCTGTCCAGGAGAAATATTCTTCAGCAAAATCCTGAAAGCAGAAAGAGGGAGGAAGTCTCAGTGAATGCATTTCTAGGAAGGATGAAGTGAAATGGAGGTGGAGGGAACTTTTAGGGGAGAGAGGTGTTTACAGCTTAGTGTAATGAAAAGACCCTACCTAAGAGTCTGGAGACATTAATGATCTATTAACATAGGATTTTACAATTTACAGAGTGAATTCACATTTTTTATTATTTTTGTTTTTGTTCACTTGGGCCTGGGGTGGAACTAAACAGTTTTCTCCATTATCAGATCTTTTGCCAGAAGGTCCATGCTTAGGAGAAGAAAGGAATGAAAGATCAAAACCTAATTTAAATGGCTAAGAGATGTCAAAATTGGACTAAAGATTCAAATTACAGAGGCCCAGTGAAAGTAGTTAAGTATTTTGGCCAGCAGGAAAGGCTTTTTCATGAGAGAGAGAGCACTGGCAGAGGCAAACAACACTTTAGTGTGAAAATGGCAGTGCTGGCTACAAGGCAGAGCTGAGATTGGCACAGATTTATGGGGTTCAAGCTTGGTACAACAAGGAAAGCCAGAGGAGCTGTGGGTTCATTGACAGAATTGTTTGGGGGCTGAGGCCTGGGAGAACTAGACCACCTAATTTAATATATCTGCTTGGCAGGGCTTCAGTCATCCTCTTCTCTAAGTAAATAAGCTAAGTAACTGATTGAAAAAGAAAATGCTTTAGGGAACAACTAAACATCTGAGCAGCTATGGAAGTACATGGGCCATGAGGTGCTCAGCTATGAACTATTTGCTAGGAGGTAGGATCTGTGTTCTTTGTACTTTTCCTTCTGTACATTAGGTCCCTGAAAGCCTGCAACCTGATTGGAGCTGGCTGGACATTCTTAGACATATGGCACATTCTAAGTGTGCTAGGGCCTATGGATAGTCTTGCAGGTAGTGATATGCAACATCCTTTTAGCAGTCATCAACTCACAGTGCTTTATAATCAACAGGTGCTCTTTTTCTGTGAGCTTGACAGCTTAGTGTAGTAAAAAGATTACTGGTCAGAGCCATTGAGTGTTAATAATCCATTAACATAGGCTTTTACAACTAACAGAGGGCTTTCCACAACAACAGTTAACAACAGTAACAACAACTATAAGCATGTGTGTAGTACCTTAAAGTTTACAAAGTGATTATGCAAAGTTATTGAGTAGAGCCAAGAAGCAAACCCAGATCTTCTGACTCCTGATCACAATAATTTTACTGTAAGTCTAACAGCCTTATAAACCTCAGTATTTCTGCCTAAAATACAGAGAAAATACCCATTGTGTTTATCTCATCAAGCTGTTTTAAGTTCATGGACAGAACGTAGAGCATTTTATACATTTAAAACTAATGAAGCAGTAGTGATTACATCACATCTGTTATGTTCTGGCATTGTAGGTATGAGCTCTAGTGAAAGCTTCTAACCAGAATTATGCAGACTGTCATGGAACCTAAAGGGTTAAGGTTTTCTACCTTTATTGAATTGTTATTATTGTCTGATGGCCCTTTGCAAACTTCTGAAACTAGACTCATTTCTGAAAATCCAAATGGAGGAAAATATAGAATTCTTATTTCCACAGATTCTTATTTCTCTCAAATCTTATCAAAATGGTAGGTAGAGGCTTGAACAAAGCCCAGGGTCTCAGTCTGACCCTCTAGATCAGTGGTTCTCAACCTTCCTAATGCTGCGACCCTTTAATACAGTTCCTCATGTTGTGGTGACCCCCAATTTCATCGTTACAAATTGAACATAATTAAAGCATAGTGATTAATCACAAAAACAATATGTAATTATATATGTGTTTTCCGATGGTCTTAGGCAATCCCTGTGAAAGGGTCGTTCGACCCCCAAAGGGGTCGCGACCCACAGGTTGAGAACCGCTGCTCTAGATGTTCATTATTGGGTGCTTCAGAATAGGAAAGTTGCTTTCTTCATAGCAGGCACAAGCAGGTCAGTTCTCTTGGCTATCAGTTCTAGAGGAGAACTTTAAGAGTTGTTCCCCCAGCAGGATCAGTGATTTAACAGACTGCCTTTTGTTTTTACTATGATAGACCTGGCTCTTCAGGACTTCCTTTGTCTTTCAAGGCAAAGATAGGCTGGCTAGTTTGAAAATAAAACATAAAAGAATATACATTGGCTGGCATTGCTCAGTGGTTAGAGAGTCGGCCCACACACCTATTTTTATTCCCGGTCAAGGGCATGTATCTGGGTTGCAGGTTCGATCCCTGGCCCCTGTCGGCCCCCATCTGGATGCATGCAGGAGACAACCAATTGATGTGTCTCTCACATCAATGTTTCTCTCTCTCTCTCTGTCCCTCCCTCCCTCTCTCCCCTTCCCTTCCATTCTCTCTCTAAAAATTAGTGGGGGAAAAATATCCTCAGGTGAGGATTAACAAACAAACAAAAAACCCCACACATATAAAGCAATACACAAGCCTGGTATTCTATGTTGTAAGAAGCTGCTTTAAATAATGTCTTCCACTGATCCTCTTAGGACATTAATGAGTCACATACAAGTAAAATGATTTTTATTGCCCTTTTCTTTTTCTTCTCATTTATTTATCTTTGGCAAAATAAG
>NW_005871147.1:200923-249097 GCF_000147115.1 Myotis lucifugus | reverse complement strand
ATATGGTACAAGTAGTGAATGCTATAGGAAGCCAGGAAAGTGAAAGATGAACTTGGGCCAAGGAGTTACGGAGTCATTTCTGGAGGAGATGGCACTTGAACTAGGCTGCAAAAGTTTAGTTAGGTGGAAAGGAAGAAGAATGGCATTCCAGGTTGGGAAACTGAATGATTAAAGGCCTAGGGAAAGGAATGAATATGGCATATTTCAGGAAATAGGGTGGACATTGATCTGTCTGGAGAGGCTTCCTGTTGAGAACAAGCAATGTGAGATGGTTAGGTGAACTGAATGGACTTAAATTCCAGAGAACTTAGAATGATAGCTGAGAACTTAGACTTTATTCTGTAAGGTCATGAGGATTACTGATTACTTTTTTAGTAAGGAAGGGACATGATGAAAGCAGTGGTTAAGATGATTGAAATTGTAGAGGAATGTAAACTATGTTGGAAGGGGGTTGCCAAAAAGTACAGAGTTACTTTTAGAATCCAGGAGTGATAGAATAAGGGGCAAAGTAAGTGATGATGGAGAGTGGGTAACAGAGTCTTAAACCAGAGACCTTTGAAGGGAGAATTGGAACTTGCTGTCTGGCTGTGAGGAGGGGAAAGAAAGGAAAGGATCAAGCAGAACTCTGAGATTTGAGCCTGTAGCCAAGAGAACAGTGGTACCAAGGTTAGAAACAGCAACACTAAGAAGGAAGACTAGTTTAGGAGGGTAGTTGATGCAGACTATGTCTAGGTTGAGTTTGATATTACAGTGAAAAAAACAGACTGTGCGTCTATATATGGCTTTTGCAGGTCCAGAGTCCCTTATCTGCAATTCTGCAATTCAAAGAGTACTGTAAACTGAAAGGCAATTTTATTATTTTTTGGTAAATTTGTGGCAAACTCATTGGCAACAAAAGCTGGTGTGGCTCAGTTGGTTGGAGCGTCTTCCCATGCATTGAAGGTTCTTGGGTGCAATTCCTGGTCAGGGCACATACCCAGATTGCAGGTTTGATATCCGATGGAGGTGTATGTGGGAGGCAACCGATGTTTCTCTCTCACATCAATGTTTCTCTCTCCCTCTCCCTTTCTCTTAAAAATAAAAAACCATATCCTTGGGTGAGGATTAAAAAAACAAAAACAAATACCTGGTCTGAATGAACATAGGGGTTATTTGTAGTCTTTATTCCATTTATTGTGAATATTCATACTTTTCATTACAAAAACTAGTTTAACAGATAAACCCTAAATCTTAGTGACTTAACATAATATGTCCAATACAGAGAAGGGGAGGATAGGATTCCTCAGTCACTTAGAGACCCTAATTGAGGTTGGCTTCACTGATTTGGAACATGTGGCTGTCAGGGAAGATCATCTGAAATTCAATTCTGTTCCCAACTCTTGGTCAGAACAAGTCACAAAGCCCAAAACTAACTTCAAGAGAGGCTAAGCAATGCAGAGGAGTATGCGAGATACCTGTG
Organism: Myotis lucifugus; assembly: GCF_000147115.1. Taxonomy (NCBI): domain Eukaryota; kingdom Metazoa; phylum Chordata; class Mammalia; order Chiroptera; family Vespertilionidae; genus Myotis; species Myotis lucifugus. Next base: position 247,638 of record NW_005871147.1, on the reverse strand, counting down.
AGCATTCTACCTCTGCCATGGGAGTGCTGCCCCTCCTCCTGGGGGGAGGTGTCAAATAATAAAAAATACATAGAACATGTACCATACTACCTCTCTAAATCCAAAAGTGCATTCTGAAATACTTTTGGCCCCAACAGTTCTGGCTAAAGAATAATGGGCCTGTATTATTATTTATTGAGCACTTATGATATATCAGTTCTCATACTTTTATCAGTTATTTTATCCAATTCTTTTGATAGTTCCATGGGATAGATACTATCACTATTCTCACTTTATAGATGAGAAAACTGAATCACAGAGAGGTTAGTAACAAGTTCAAGGTTACAGAGCTAAGAGGTTGTAGAGCCAGGGTTTGAAGCTAGTGCTACATTCTTCTTCTTCTTCTTTATTTTTTTTAAATGTTTTTATTGATTTGAGAGAAAGAAAGAGAGAAACATCGAGCAGCTGCCTCCCACATGCATCCTACTGGGGATTGAGCCCACAACCTGGGCATGTGCCCTGATCAGAATTAAACCGGCGACCCTTTGATGCATGGGACGACGTTCAACCAACAGAACCACACAGGCCAGGGCTAGCACTACATTCTTAACAACAACATATCTGCCTTAGATATGTGGAAGACAGATGAATGTGGTTTTTTTAAAATTTTAATTCTTTATTGTTGAAAATATTACATATGTCTCCTTTTCCCCGCATTGACCTCTCTCTGGATGAAGTTTTGCTTGAGAGATTGGGGCTGAATATAGAGATTTTTTATTTCTACTGAGGAGAAGATGTGAGGAGGGATCAATCCAGAGGCCAAAAGTCCAGATATCAGGACAGGTCTTGTGCTGGGGGAGGGGTGGGAGAGGAAATGAGGAAGAGGAACCAACAAAGAAGCAGAAGTGGTTAGAGTGGTGGCAGGTTCCTTGGGCTGGGATAGAGTCACAGAGGCGGGGAAAAGAGAAGCTCATGAAAGGGGACTTGGCCAGTTTGAAATGCCTCAGAGAGGCAAGGAGAATGTTTGGTGGGAAGGAATTGAATTAAATTATCTTTATCTGAACTTTCCTTATCCATGGCTTACTCTTGTGAGCCTGAAAAGGGAAACTCCGATTTGGGAATTTGGCAGATTTTGACACACCGTGTGGTACATGGAAGTTGGTCATGAATGTGCTCTGAAAGGCTGTCATCACATCAGAAAAGGGATTCAGAGCACTAGGCTTCTTTACTTACACTGCTTACTAATCACATGCTTGAGTAGGAGTGATCTGTAGTTTGGAGCAAAAGTTTAATACCCTTTTCAACTAAATGCACTAATTTCTGACTAATAGAATAGTGCTTAGATTATGAATGTATTTGGTTCCCTCAGTCCCAATGGACTGAGGGGATTCCTTCATAGGTGCATCTAATTATTATCTCAGTTTTAAAATGAGAGCTATTGTTACGTGCTTGTTATTGCTATAAAAATTAGATAAAAATCAACAGAGAAAACTAAACCTAAGGACATCTGGATAAACTATGGACTTTAATTAATACATCAATATTGGTTAACTAGTTATAACAAAAATAAATGTTCCATACTAATATAACATGTTAATAGTAGGGGAAACTGTAGAGGGGGGTATTTGGGTACTCATTACTATATCTGGTCAATTTTTCTGTAAATCTAAAACTGTTCTAAAAATAGAATCCTATATAATAAAAGGGCAATATGCTAATTGACCCTCACCCCATCGCAAAGATGGCGGCACCCACAGCCAATAAAGAGGGAATATGCTAATTGCTTCCCCGCCCTCAAAGATGGCGGCACCCACAGCCAATAAGAAGGGAATATGCTAATTGACTGCCACACCCTCAAAGATGGTGGCGCCCAGTCCCCTCAGCCCTGCTGGGGTAGCAGGCGCCCGCCTCCGGACTCCCTCAGCCCCCAGCTGCCCAGGGCTGGCCCGAGGCGCAGGCAAGCCTCGGATGGCCAGTCACTATGAGGCACACTGACCACCTCTTGGTCCCTCCCCCCAGCCGGCAGGCTCCGATCGCCTGATGGCGAATGGGGAACTAGGGGTGGGTGGCAGTGGGGGGTGGGTGGTGATGGGGGGCGGGGCCGGCTGTGGTACCAATCTCCTGGTCTGACTCCATTATTACCCTAGATATGGGGAGCTTTTCATCTCCTCCATGAGTTCCAAAAAGTAACATTACAAAAGATCATTTGACAGTTTCCTTCTTTCAGTGCTCCCATTGAAGCCCTGCATCTGTGAATAAAATAAACCTCCTTTGCCTATGTAATGCTTAACTTGTAGCATAATATGGTAGTTAAGAGCTGGTCTTCCTCAGTTCAAATCCTGGCTTTTCTTTTACAAGATTCATGACCTTGAGAGAACTTATTTAATTTCATTGTAACTCGGTTTCTTATGTAAAATAAGGATAATAATAGTACCTGTTGTGAGGGTTAGTTTAATTGATATATGTAACACTAGAGGCCTGGTGCATGAAATTTGTGCACTGTGGGGGGTGGTCCCTCAGCCTGGCCTGCGCCTTCTCACAGTCCAGGACCCCTCCCTCCTTACTGCCCGCCTGCTCACTGCTCCTTACTGCTTGACTCACTGCTCCTTAGCGCTTCTGCAGAGGCAGAAGAGGCTCCCACCACCGCCGCTGCACTCACCAGCTGTGAGTCTGGCTTCTGGCTGAGCGGCCCTCCCCCTGCGTTGAGCCTCTGCCCCCAGGTGGTCAGTGCGCATCATAGTGACCAATCGTTCTGGTCATTCTGCCATAATGGTCACTTAGGCTTTTATTATATAGACTAGAGGCCCGATGCACAAAATTTGTGCAAGGGGCTCAGCCCTCACAGCCCCGGCTGCCTCGGCCCTCATGGTCCCGGCTGCCTCAGGACCTCACGGCCCCGCCCCCCGCCCACTGGTCGTTCTGGAAAGTCACTCCACTGTCCAGTTAATTAGCATATTAGCTCTTTATTATATAGGAAGGATTATATAGATAGATGCTTAGAACAAGTCTCAGTATATAGTAAATGCTCAATAAATGTTAACTATCGTCATATGTTATTCATGGATGAAGTGGTCCATATGTTATATTAAGGATGAGAGGGCTATATCAGGGTTGTATTTGGAAGAATTGTCACATCACAGACCTATTCCTCAGGGAAGCTATGGTCTCCACTGTTTAGTAGGCGACCTTTTCAGGGCCATTAAGCTCTCTGGCCCCCAGTTTCCTTGTATTTAAAATAATCCGAGGATGGAAAGCTTATATTTTAATTCAGTGATTCTCAAGGTGTGAATTAGGGACCTCTGGGTGGTTCCTAAGACCCTTTCAGGAGTCCTTGAGGTCTAAACAATTTTCATAATAATAATACCAAGATGTTACTTGCCCTTTTCAGCCTCATTTTCTTAAGAATCTAAAGTTTTCCACAGGCTACATGATATCTAATATTGCAATATATACAAAGCAGAAGCTAATATGAGAATTCAGCTGTCTCCTATTAAGCCATGCATTGAAAAGATTTGCATTCTCTCACTAAACCCTTTAAAAAAAATTTATTGATTGATTTTAGAGAGAGAGGAAGGAGGAGACAGACAGACAGACACGTCGATTTGTTCCACTTATTTATGTATTCATTGGTTGCTTCTTGTGTGTGTCCTGACTGGGGATTGAACTCGCAACCTTGGCGTATCAGGACAATGTTCTAACCAACCGAGCTACCCAGCCAGCTCTCACTAAATTTTTAAAAAACAGTTATTTTTTAAAATAAAAAATGTATTTATGTTAACATGTAATGGTTTTTTATTATTTTAAAATGAAAAAATTTTTTTCTCAGTTTTAATTTCTAGTATGGAAAAATTAGATATAATTTACATAAACAAAGATCTTTGGGGTTCTCCACAATTTTAAGAGTGTAAATTAGAACCACTGGTCCGGTTCTTCAGTGGACTGGAAGAGAATTGTAGGCCCCTAATCTCTTGGGAAGAGGAAGTCCTTATGCATCCATTCTACCTTTCAGGCTCTTCCTTTTTTGTCTGTTCTGTGTTCCTCATCTTCAAATGCTTTGAAAGCCTCTACTTTCTTCTATGCCATTCTATAAATGTATCTTTCTCAATATGATCTTCATTGATTATGAATTCTTTCTCTTCTCTATATTATTTGTTGATTTCCTAACAATCTTACTTTTTCCCCCTCTATATCTGTTGTTCTGTCATAGCTCTTCCCTTTTCCTTTCATTTTTAACTCCCACAAGTTGTTTGTTTGCCCTTCACAATATCTCTTACTCCTTGATTTGTTCCTTAACATTCTAACACTTCTACTTCCTTTTATTTCTGATATTTACACTCAACTTTGTTCTCTAATTAATCCATTTAATAAATATTAAGCACATATATTACATATTCCCTTGATTGTCTCCGGGGTACAGAAACAAGATAGATGTGATTCCTGTTCTCCCAGAGCTTATAGGCTACCCATGATGGTCATTTAGGATAAAGCTGGGGGCAGTTATAAGGTAATTTGTCCAGGGTCCCACGTTATCCCCCTGGGGGTAGCCTTGAGAGGATCACAGAAATCAATACTAGCAGTAGCAACCATTTATTGCGTGTCTACTGTATATCAGGCACTTTACTTCTATTATCTTATTTAGTTCTCATAGCAACTCTGCAAATTAGACATATTTAGCCCCATTCTACAGATGGAAAAACCAAGATTCATAGAGGGTAAATAACTTGCTCATAGCTATATAGTTAGGAAGTGTTAGTACTAAGATTTCTTTTTCTGTTCAGTTACATCAGCCAAGAAGGAACGGTATCCTGGCCAGGAAATTATATGGAGGGATGAAATGCCAGAGCAAAGCAACTAAGCTGGGGCAGCCGCCTAGGGATCTTGTCCCAAGAGCTTTGTTGCCCCTGAGATTAGAACTGGAAGACTACAACTGATTGGAAAGGAGAATACCCAGGGGGTAGAGATGCTGGAAAAGGACATCAGGGATATTTGCTTAATGTTGCTAAATGACTGCCTATTGCTTACCTGGGAGTAACACATGCCAGAGTACCCGCTAACTTGTCTGTCATTTCTTTGGCAGAGTGACGTCAGAATCAAGTTTGAGCACAACGGGGAGAGGCGGTAAGTCTGCTTTCTGATTAGTAGTTGTGTCCCTGGAGTGATTCTTGTGCGGTCACTGGCTGGACAATGGGGTTGATTGGACATAAAGGGTAAAGTTTCACCCTTGGCTTGGCCTACCAATTGAACCTTATTTCTAGTCTATATGGAAGCCACTTAAACTGATGTTTTACTCTCCTGCTCTTATTCTGCTACTGTGAGATCTGCCAGTTTGCGAGGGGAGGAAGTCAAGACTTCAGCCCTTCTCAGAGTCATAACTTCCAGACACTCTGACACTGTACCACTTGCACGCATTAGAGGGAGTTTATGATTCTCCTGTGATGTGCCATTACCTTCCCTGATAGCGTGGCCCTAATTTTGTCCATGTCAGAGGCCAGGGTGATGAATTGGAAGTTTTTTATAACGTCTAGGTCATGGGAAGCTTCACCAAGTCCCTCAGATGTGAAGGAGTTCAGATCATTTGAGAACAAAGAAAGAGGGAGTTTTTCAGTCTATATTCCCTTACCTTGTTAGGGAAGTGAAAGTAATATTACAAAACCCTGATGTCCTTTTCTCCATTGTCAGTATTTAGTTTTTTTGTTGTGTTTTTTTGTTTTGTTTGTTTTTTGGGGGTGTTTTTGGTAGGAAGTTAAGGTAGATGTTCTTAGTGAAGAAAAATATGACTTCACTTAATTTCTCATGTTATTTAAAGAAAAACTTCTAAAAGCCATAGAGAACTCTGGTCACGGGATATTTGGGACCCTGTGTGTATGTATGTGCATAAGTGTGCCTTTCATATCTGTCTCCCACTCTTTGCCTTTCTTTCATTGATATCCCCCATTTTTCTTTGCTCCCAGCATTTGGAGAGTCGAAGAGGATACTACTGATAAGTATAAGGTCCCCCTACTTTACAAGTCCCTCCAGAGGACCTTAGTTTCTCCAGACATTCTTAGTATTGGCACCTCTCTGCTGCTGGCAGTTTTCAGTCCACTTTGAAGCTAGCTCCATACGATATTTGTGGCTATAGCTCTTCCTTAAAAAGATACATCTACAAGCCCACAAAGTTGTCAGAGCCTGCCTGGTAGAAACATTTTACAAAGAGTGGTCTGCAGTGCCATAATCTTACTGCTGCCATGTGGGTACTAGGGCTCTTCCAGGCCTGGAAGGAGGAAGGCCTTCTGAGCCCTGTCACCAGCTGCTCCTCTTGTGTCTTGCCAGTAGCTGGGAAGTTAAATTGTCACTTCGTTATTGCTGCTTTTCACACTTCTAACCTGGCTGGGTTTTGGAAGCATGGCCAGACTTGCAGCCCGGAGTTTTCAGTAGATATGAAATCAAAAGCTCAATTGTGTTGGAGCCTAATTATGCAGTTATGCTCTCCTGAATTCCTGTTCCCAAAGTGGTATGCAGTTACAGTGAGCAGACTTACACTGAGAACGTGTATGTGTTTAGTTTCAGAGAAGCTGCCAGATCGAAACCACAAATATTTAAGGTGGTCAGGCAGGAATGGTCTTTTGAAGCCCTGAGCAGCAGAGCATTGGTATCAAGGTTTTGAAAACTGCATTCTCTTTTTATGGAGCTGTTTTCAGGAGCCATGGCATTTCACTGTTTGTGTACTATGTGTGGAACTGAGGACTTTATAAAGTTGGGGCAAGGAAGCCAAGTTCAAGGTGCTTTGTGCCAGACAGCTCTGGTTTTGTGTATTTCATGTCTTAGGATTTTGTAGAGGATGTTATTGTGGGCTTTCTTTACTTTTTACAGGGAATATAGACAGTATCTATCTAAATAGTCCCTTACAGAATTAAAATTTATAGAAAAAAAGTAGTGGCTTTTTCCATTCATCTATGCCAAGTATCCATTCGGGAAAGCTGACTTCCCCTTTGCTTTGGAAGTTTGGGGCCCAAACTCCTGACCTTTCTCCCTCTTAACCCCAAGAGGGCAGAAGAGGAGGCCTGTAGATTAGGATCTCCTTCCCTCTGAAAACCTTCATGTCTGGATACTGGTGAGATGATTGTCATGGGTGTTTGATCCCTCTTTGAAACACTGGCCTAAAAATGCTTGTTATTCACTGGGTGGGCAGCAGTTTAGATCTTACCAACTTTGGAAGTCCTGGTTTCTGATCCTGACCAGGCTTTTGGGCTGCTCTTGGGGGTTTTGAATGGCTTGTCTCCAGGCCAAATGCAGGAGAATTTATCTCTGAGCCATCCTTTTCTCATAGTGTGCTGGGGACATTTGAGTGGTCTTCTGATATTTTATTCAAAAAGGCTGGCCCCTTTTGAACTGCTGCTGAGGTCCTAATGAAGGGGCTGGGGTATGATTTATGATTAGGAATTTACAGGAGTCATTCTCTCAGGCTCCAAAAAACACTCATATCTAGGTAAACCATCTCTAGATAGCACCCAACAGTATCATTGCTTGGGACAGATGATTTAAGGGAAAAAATATAAGGATTACAATATGGTTGGATTTCCTGGTGGACATAGACTAATATATTCAGCAATATAACTTCCAACATTAAAGAAGTTAATCTGGTTAGATTTCATTAAAATCCAATAGCATAGATTCCTCTTTCCTGTGTCTTGTTGCTTCTTCTGTTCATACCTCTTCCCCCTCTGGGGAAGCAGGAAAGATGTGAAAGAACAACACACTGCTTCCTCTCAGCATGGAGGAAGGCAAGAACTGTAGAGGTTCCATGGCTAAGTACTTTACTCCACCACATGGTAGTTAGATTTCATCTAGCCTAGACCTATTAAAAGATGAAGGAAATTTTAATATGCATTTTTCCCATCACACTAAGCTTCTTTTCATGTGTTTATTAGCCATTCATAACTCTTCTTTGAATTGTCTCATCATACTTTGCCTGTTTTTTTAATTGGATTTTCTGACTTTTTCCTATTGATTTGGCAAGTATTTTCTCCAAGTTTGATGTGTGTGTGTGTGTGTGTGTGTGTGTGTGTGTGTGTTACTCCTCACCTGAGAATTTTATTTTTTTTGAGAATATTTTTTTATTGATTTTTAGAGAGAGTGGATGGGAGAGGGAGAGACAGAGAGAGAGAAACATTGTTGTGAGAGAGACACATCAATTGGTTGCCTCCTGCACGTGCCCCGACCAGGGCCAGGGATTGAGCCTACAACCGAGGTATCTGCCCTTGAATCAAACCCGAGATCCTTCAGTCTGTGGACTGACACTTTATCTACTGAGCCAAACTGGTTAGGGCGATATTTTTTTAAACTTTGTTGATGATTTATTTTGTCATCAGAAGTTTAAATTTTGTTGTCAAATCTGTCTTTATCCTTTTGGTCTTCTATATTTTATGTAATAATTAGGAAATCTATCCCCATGCTAATATTTTTTAATCTATATTTTCTTTTATATGTATATATAGAAAGAGTATATATATGAGGTTCTCTCTGATATTCTCATCTGCTTATCTCTTAGCTTATTTTTGTTTTAATTTAAGTTTCGGAGTATTATGTTGAATCCATATGAAATTGCCTCTTTAGGACTATCAGCAGTATCATATAGTTCATCCTAATACATTCATTAAAACTTTTTAATGAAAATTTCAAACACACACAAAAGTAGAGAGAATATTATACTGAACCTCCATGGACGTGTCACCCAGTTTCAGTATTATCAACATTTTGCCAGTCTTGTTTCATCTTTTCCCACTTTTAAATTTTGCTGTGCTAGTTAAAGACAAATCATGTTAACACCTGTATAATCTTAACAAACTGTACAACTCAGTGGCTTCTAGTATATTCGCAGTTCTTACTGTATCCTCCATTATAGGAATTGTTCTTTGAACTGACCAAAGGAGTCTTTCTAGAAGAGCATCAATATCAACACTACTTACATGTCCACTTGTGTGGCTAGTTAATAAACTAATCAGACATATAACCAACTCAAGGGAAATTCCTGTAACTCTATGGTAGGAAATCTCGATTCTGAGGATAATCAATATTGAGATTCCTATGACATCTCAAAAATGAGCAGTGGAAAAAATCTTTCAAGTCTGAAGTTGAGTCACTTAGGAGTTAACACCATGGTTTTAGGACTGCTGCACCAATCTCCAGGTTTTCTTCCTAACAGGAGTATTTGGAACATAGTTTTTAAATCTAGGTGTCCTGCTATGATACTGAGCTGTCATTGACAGAAAAATCTAAGCTGAAGTGGTAGAGCGGTGGGTGGGACTAAGCAAATACTTTGCTAATACTATTAGCAAACCTTAAAGATACTTAGAGGAAGAGTGAAAAAATACAGATAGATAAGAGAAGAAAAAGAAACAATAAAGAAAAAGGCAAATTGTGTCCTATATTGAAAAAAAACACACAAGAAAATCATCAGAAGTCATAGCTTTCTAAATCCTACGTTAAAATATGCAATTAACCATGCTTCCTATTCCTTTTCAGAATTATAGCATTCAGCCGGCCTGTGAGATATGAAGATGTGGAGCGCAAGGTGACAACAGTGTTTGGGCAGCCTCTTGATCTACATTACATGAACAATGAGGTGAGAAAGTAGATGGATGATATGGGGACAACAGTAGGGACAGCTGCCTACCTTTTTCCTCTCTGCTTAGCTGAGGATTTCCTGGTTTGTTCTTGTAATATCATCATATGTTTTCACTTTCTGGAGCTTTTTTTCTTAATTCCAATAACTCTGGGATCTCTGGTGGGTTTTTTTGTTTGTTTTGTTTTGTTTTCACTATATGGGGAGATTACATAGCTATTTTCATTTCCCTTGCTCTTTCAATGCCAGTAGCTCTAATACTCCATGGTGGAGTCAGGTATGGTGTCAGAGCCAGGTCTTATATTGTCTCCTTTACATTTTGGAGGTGATCTTTTTCTTTCCAGCAGAGACTTAACTAGAAGCAGAGGAACTGGGAAGGGGAGAAAACTGGTGGGTAGAACCTCTATTAACAGTCATAAATGCCGGATTCTTCTCTCAGAATTTAACTCCTGATTGTAGCTTGCTTCAAAAGTTAGCATGTACTTCAACGATTTCTTTGACTCTTTCTCCTCGAGCTACCTGACCAGGGCAGGAAGGAATTCTTTTTTTTTTTATTAATATATTTTTATTGATTTCAGAGAGGAAGGGAGAGGGAGAGAGAGATAGAAACATCAATGATGAGAGAGAATCACTGATTGGCTGCCTCCTGCACGCCCCCTTACTGAGAATTAAGCCCACAACCCGGGAATGTGCCCTTGACTGGAATCGAACCCGAGACCCTTTAGTCCGCAGGCTGACGCTCTATCCACTGAGCCAAACCAGCTAGGGCAAGAAGGAATTCTTTTGATTGTCAGTTAGTTGGCTGCTTTCCCAGCTATAAGAAAGGTACTAGAGGCTGCAGTCTGTTTAGACTGGTGCTTTGCATTAGTCTGAAAGGTAACATGTTTGTGCCTATTAACACTTGGAGTGCGGGAAACAAGTTAAGTCGGCTCGCGTGAATTGCGCGTACTCCGCGGGAGCCGTCTTTAACTCGGTTCATATAGATTTGCGGTGGAGTGCGGGAAACGTGTAAACTCGGGCGATTGTAACTGCGTATTACCAAATATTTGTTTGTAATCCACCCTTTTGGTGGATGGAACAAAACCAAAAGACAGAGCCATCCTATATTTTGACGGGAAATTCACCCGCACTCCAAGTGTTAAAGAGAGTATGTCTAGAGCAGTGATTTCCCACCTTTTTCAGCTCATGACATATATACAGTAATTACTAAAATTTTATTTTATTTATGTTTATATATTTGTAATAATAGTTTTATTAATATACTAGAGGCCCGGTGCACAAAAATTGGTGCACTGGGGGGGGGGGCAGAGGGGGTCCCTCAGCCCGTCCTGTGCCCTCTCGCAGTCTGGGACCCCTCGGGAGATAATGACCTGATGGCTTAGGCCTGCTCCCGGGTGGCAGAGGGCAGACCCAATCCCTAGGTGCAGCCCCTGGTCGGGCTCAGAGCAGGGCCGATTGGGGAGTTGGGGCGCTGCCCCCTGTCATGCACAGAGCAGGGCGGATCAGGAGGTTGCGATGCCACCCCTAGTCACGCTCAGGGTACGGCCGATTGGGGGGTTGGGGCACCGCCCCCTGTCACACTCAAGGCAGGGTCGATAGGGAAGTTGCGGCGCCAGCCCCTGTCACGCACAGAGCAGGGCCGATCAGGGGGGTTGGGACTCCGTACCCTGTCACGCACAGAGCAGGGCCGATCAGGGGGTTGAGGAGCTCCCCCCTGTCACTCACAGAGTAGGGCCGATAGGGGAGTTGGGGCACCGCCCCCTGTCACACACAGAGCAGGGCGGATCAGGGGGTTGGGGCGCCGCCCTCTATCACCCACAGAGCAGGGCCGATCAGGGGGTTGGGGCGCTGCACCCTGTCACACACAGAGCAGGGCCGATCAGGGGGTTGGGGCCCCGCACCCTGTCACACACAGAGCCGCAGGGCGATCAGGGGGTTGGGGAGCTCCCCCATATCAGGCACAGAGCAGGGCTGATCAGGGGGTTGGGGTGCCTTCCCCTGTCACGAACAGAGCAGGGCGGATAGGGAGGTTGTGGCCCCGCCCCCTGTCACACACAGAGCCGCAGGGCGATCAGGAGGTTTGGGCGCTGCCCCCTGTCACGCTGATCCCAGTGCCGGGAGGCCTCGCTGCTCCGCTGATCCCAGTGCCGGGAGGCATATTACCCTTTTACTACATAGGATAGAGGCCTGGTGCACGGGTGGGGGGTGGCTGGTTTGCCCTGAAGGGTGTCCTGGATCAGGGTGGGGGTCCCCACTGGGGTGCCTGGCCAGTCTGGGTGAGGGGCTGAGGGCCGTTTTCAGGCTGGAGGGTGACTGAATCTCCCAACCGCTCCTTTTTTTCTTTTTTTTTTTTTTTTTATTCTGGGCCAGCTTTAGCTCTGAGGCTTGGCTCCAGCTCTTAGGCCTCGGCTGCTCAAAGCAGGTTTCTGGCCTTTGTTTACCTTCTGTATTTGAAACAATGTTGTGGTCCTGCTGGCTGAAGCCTGGCTGACTAAAGCAGGTTTCTGGGGTTTGGTTTAGCTTCTATATTTGTTACAATGTTTCTTAGAGTTGCAGCTCAGAGGCCGGCAAGACAGGCGGGGAAGCTTGGCTTCCACCATCACTGAAGCAAGCAAGCCTCCCTGTTCACGTCAGCTGCCTGGCTGCCGGCCGCCATCTTGGTTGGCAGTTAATTTGCATATCTCCCTGATTAGCCAATGGGAAGGGTAGCTGAGGTACGGCTAATTACCATGTTTCTCTTTTATTAGATAGGATAATTCACCTACCATAAAATGTACTCTTTCCAACCCTGCTATGTGGTCTAAATTTGTGTCCTTATTTTTTTTTTTTAAATATATTTTATTGATTTTTTTACAGAGAGGAAGGGAGAGAGATAGAGAGTTAGAAACATCGATGAGAGAGAAACATCGATCAGCTGCCTCCTGCACATCTCCCACTGGGGATGTGCCCGCAACCCAGGTACATGCCCTTGACCGGAATCGAACCCGGGACCTTTCAGTCCGCAGGCCGACGCTCTATCCACTGAGCCAAACCGGTTTCGGCTGTGTCCTTATTTAAGTAACAGTTTTCATCCTCTTCCAGCCTCCCTCCTCCAATATCCCTTTTCTTCTTATTTCGTTAATGTCAGACAGGATTCTACTGCTTAATTTGGAAAGAAATATGGGACTATAGCTGTTTGGGGGCGGCCGGTGACTATAAATAACACAAGAGATCTGTTTTGAGCAGTGAAACGTTTTAAAATTGAATTGCGGTGATGGTTGCACAACTCTGTAAATTTACTAAAAATTATTGAATTGTACATGTAAAGAAAAGAAAATATCTCTCTGGTTTCAATGTGATCTTTTAAGACCCCATAGTATCCAACGAGATTGTTTTCTTCCAATTTTATTTTTGTTTATTTTGCTTATTTCTGCAAACTAAAGACTTTTATATGATTTTCTTTTTTTGTGTCCTGTGTCACAGCTCTCCATCCTGCTGAAGAACCAAGATGATCTTGATAAAGCAATTGACATTTTGGATAGGAGCTCAAGCATGAAAAGCCTTAGAATATTGCTGCTGCCTCAGGACAGAAACCATGTAAGTAGCCCCTATCATAGCCTGGCAGCGGAAAACAAAGCTTGCTGTCCTTCAGTTCACCTTGCTTCCTTGACAGAATTTTGTGTTCCTCAGCCACTACTAAAGTGAAAACATAAGCATGGCCACAGTGTCAGTAGCCAGCTAGCCTTCTGCATTTGATTTCACTGTGAAGCCAGATCATCAGTGTTAAAGTTGCAACTAAAGGTTACTTGGCTTGTGGTGTGGGAGGAAGGAAAACATTTTATAATAAAGGATATTTTTTTCTCTATATTTATGTCCTTTCAATTAGATTTGGACCCTAACAAGAAAGATTTGATTAGTGTGGGGGGTGCTGATAAGCAAAGGCTACCAAGGATTCAAGACTCTCATGCTTTATAAATCCCAGCTCCTCAGCAACTGTGCCTTTCTCTTAGGACACATGTAGGAAATAAACTTTTCCTTCTCTTCATTGGAAAAAAGGCCATTGGGCTGTAGGGCTCTTGTAACTTACTAGCTGCTGCCTTACCAAATGGCAGGCAATCAACAAGGACCGTCAGAAGTGAGGAGTTATTCTTTGTGCAGTTCCCTTTCCTAAAGGGTCTCTGAGGGACTACGTTCCACAAGAATGCTTGTAAACTGGGTCTGGCTTCTAATCACGGATTCCTCTACCAGTTTTCTTCAGATGCATGTTCCCAATGGTTTCTTGGCACTCTTTCCTTCCCTTATGCTTGAAGACAGCCAACTGTAGACAGCTGACATGCTGTATGAGAGCCATGGGTGCACTATACCAGGACAGAATTTAGATGGAATGGTGCTCAAGCATCTGCAATGGTGACTTCAACTCTACGTGATGGAAGTAATCTGGTTAACAAAGGGGGTGTGCAAGTTAATGAGTTGATTGTGGATCCTCATCTGAAAGTGATCTGAAGTCTTAGAACCCTCCCCACAGGGAGTTTTTCTTGTAGTGATTCTCAGAGTCTTGGTAGGCATCTGAACTGGTCCTTCCACTTTGAGATTCCTTTCTGTTGCACCTCTGATCAAATGAGCATACACCTTCTCCAAAGGCTTTACATTGTGGCTAGTTAGAGAAATTGTGATTTGGTGAATCACCACCTCTGGTTCCATGGTGTCTTTCCGGTATTTTTAAAAGCCATGGCTGCGGCACAGCTGCCTGACCAACTTGTTCCTGGGTGAGAGTGAACAGTGGTGAGGCAGGAGTGGGAGGGACAGAGCTGCATTGCAGCTGCAACCATGTCTTCCTCCGACCATTTATTTTTTTAAGAGACATATGGGGTTGAACTGTCCTATTAGGAGGAGACAAAGGAGAATGCAGTTAGGGAGCCTTAGAATTAAGAAGACATTTTCTGATATTACAGACGTGTCCTTGTGCATGAGGATTGGTCTTCTCTATCCCAAGTGTGTCTTTTTTTAAAATATGTTTTGGGAAGTATTCTGAAGTAAAAATACATACTTTATTATTTCATTTCTCTATTTAAATTACTCACCTGCACCTTACAGTTCTTCCTTATTGCCTGTCATAGATCTACATTTAGCCTAGCACCCAGGGTTTATCACCAACTACCCTTGCTTTTAATTCCCCAGTCTCATCTTTCCACATTCTTCCTCATACTCTCCCATTCTTCAGTTCTTCTTCCTCTTTGTCAGACCATGGCCATTACCTTTTAAAGGATTAACCTACAATTTGGTTAATATATTGACTGAAACTATTTTATTTATTCCCTATTAGTTTAGTCATTGGATGTAATTTGCACACCAGTTTATAGGTTGCTTAATTATTACCCTCTAGTTGTTGCATATTTATAACTTTTACCCTATAAGAGCATACAATCTTCATAATTATAATTTATAAAAATACATAATTCCCTTGAGTTGGATGTACCATAATTTAATTAAATAACCATTTGTGCTATATTGGGACACTTAAGCTGCTATTATTTTTTGCATTTGTAAAGATGTGCATTTAAGACTAACAGTGAGTGATAATGGTGGTGATAATTCCTTGGGAACTTCCTCAACTAGACTTCAAACTTCTTAATAAACAGAAGTATGATTCAAAATAGCTATGTGCTCAGGAATCCCACCTCTAGAACAGTGCTTCTGTAACTGTCAGTGATGCTTCACTCTCACATCAATGTTTCTCTCTCTCTGAAAACAAAACAAAAACAGAAAAACATGTCCTCCGTGAGAATTAAAATAAATAAAGACTTTTCTAAACATGTGTGCATCTAACTATTATCTTTCTGCTTTTGATCTTCTTATAACTTTCTAGACCCAGCTTTTAAGCTTAGCATTCTTTTGTATTTGCATACAAAAGCATATATGTAATCAAAGTCTGCAAAGCATTGAAGAGTAGAAGTAATGAAAACAGGTTTACTCACCTAATCTCAATATGGATTAGCTCTGTGAATATTGGTGGTATATAACAAAAAGAAAAAAATAATTTATATGAGGGTTGTAAACATGGCATTCATTCAAAACATTTTTAAAGGTTTTTAGTAAATTAATGTTAAAGCTATAAATTTATTAAATAACCTGCCTAGATGCTTCTACAACTATCATAACTATACTGGTATTCATGCAAATGTCTCTTGGTGCCACCATTGAAGCAGAGCATGGTGAGATCCAGGGTGCTGTTTCTCAGCTCGTGTTCCCATGAACCTAATTTCCCCCCTGCAGAATTGAATCCACTTATTCCTTTTGTTTGATGCCACCAAATCTTGTATCAAGATTGTAGGTTAACTTTTATAACCTCTTTCTCTGCTGATCTTCTAGCTTCCACTCACTGCAGTCTTTATGTACATGGTTCCCTGGTAATGTTGCATGTTGTTTGTGTCAGCCACATACACTGCTACCCACAGAATCCTTCAGTGAAGTTTTCATTGAATGGTCAACTGTCACATTCTGTTTGCTAGCTTTAGAATGTTCTGCTAGCTACACCCTTCACACATGTTGACTCTTTTTTCACTCTATTATAGTTCCCATTTATTTTTCCTAGTCCCACCTTCCTTCTTCCTCTTTCCCACTTCTAAGTCTTATTCAAGGTTCTCTGAATCCTTGCATCAACTTCATTTTTGTTTGCTACACCATTCTCTTTTATCTCCTTAAATTGGGGTTTTCAAACTTGACTATTACAAACACTTGGGAAGATTTGAAAAATGCCGATCTTTGAGCCCCATCCTCTGAGTTGGTCTGAAGTGTCAAAAGCCCCATGGGCAATTCTGATGGGTGGCTAGGATTGAGAAGCGTTGCCTTAAATTAAAGCATGACTCACCTTCTAAGATATTGCTGCTCAAAGTATGGACCATGTGTCAGCAATATCACCTGGAAGCTTGTTAGAAATGCAGATTCTCAACCCCACCCAGACCTACTGTGTCAGAATCTACATTTTAACAAGGTCCCAGGTGATTTTGTGTACACATTCAAGTGTGAGAAGCCTTGCTTTGAAACCTTTATTAATTTCCCTTCATCTGTTTTCCAACCTGTTGCCGCAACTTCAGCCTCTTTTTTTTTTTTTTTACAAATCTTACGCTGGCTGTTGAACCTACTTTCCTATCTCAGCTTTTAGATTTTAAAATTGAGAGTTTAGAGTATATGTTCTTTGATACATTTCTAATTCATATTGCCAAGATTTATTGAAGTCCCACTATGTGTAAGGCCCTGTGTCCAAGCAGGTGTCTTTAAGTGCTCATCATGCAGCTCTTCTGACTGCAGGGCTGGGCCCTTCGCTTGCCCTTCACTGGCCTGCTGCCTCAGTATGTGGCTTTCTGACTCTCAGCAGAGAGCTATTGCATCTTGGGGGCTTCAGCAAGAACATTCATGTCCCCTTGGTTCTGACTTCCCATTAGAGCAATACAGTTTGTCAAGACAACTTGCATGTGAAAAGTCTGGCCTGGGGAAACTAGAGGAGGCTGCTTGGCAGCTGAACTCACCCCTGAGAACGGGAAGCCTTTTTCCTGGAGGACAGGATATAGTTTGTTTAAGTCAGATTTTTTTTTCTTCTGGGAGGTAAAAGACAGAGATGTAAGTAGAAACTTTGACCCAAATTATTCATAAATCCCAAGCTCCCATTTCCACTCTCAGTAGTGCTCTGGATATTTGTAAGCACATCCTGACTTCACTTGCTCACCAGCAAACTTCAGTTTTAAGCTTTCTCAGGGCAAGGATCCCCCTTTATTGTTTTGTTTTCTCTCTAGGGCTTGACTGGGTCAGTGTAAAAGTTGGGGGTCAGTATGGTAATGCTGCTGATCCTGTTTTGAGGTCCTTGACCTCTGACAGAATAGAAATAGCCTTTCCCAAATGAACACAATTCTGAGATGGTTTACATGTAAACTTCAATAATATGAAGCAACTGAGAACTTACCTTAATTTTCAGGGAATGATTATGGGAAGAAATAGCATATCAAGTTACTTTTTTTTTTAGATTCCTATTGCAACAATCCTAACCTCAAATACTCTTCTTAAAATATATTTTTTTATTGTTGATAGTATTACAGATATCTCCCATCCCCCTCCTTTACTCCCCTCCTCCCAGCCCCACCCACCCCCCTCAAGTTACTTTTAAAAATACATATTTACCAACCAGAATTTTGTTGGGCAGGGAGGTTGCCATCATTCTCTATTCTGACCCCCACTCAGCAGGTGGTCTCACTGCTGAAATAATTTCCTGCTTTTCCTGCTATTCTTCCCAAGCTCTCTGGAGAATTTTATGAGAGGGTATTTACAACTCTTTTCTGTTTGGCAGATTAATAGAGGAATGCCTGTTATTCCTCCGTGTCTGGGTCATTGCCTATTAAATTGGGGCACTGGGTCTCAGTGCTCATATGTCAGTGAAGCCATAAAACTATATAGAGCAAATAGTGATTTTCCAAGACAGACTGAGGAGTGAAATTTACAGGAAAGCTGGGTAGCTGTAGCTCATGTATTGAAAGCATGAAGGCAGCTGAAAATATGTGGATTCTAGGTAAGTGTGATGGGGCTTTTCTCAGCCCACCTGCTTAAAGATATCTCAGTCTTTTTCCTCTTATCTTGCAGACCAGTTCCTCTCCCCACTCCGGAGTGTCCAGGCAGGTACGGATCAAAGCTTCCCAGTCTGCAGGAGATATAAATACTGTCTACCAGCCCCCTGAGTCCAGAAGCAGGCACCTCTCTGTCAGTGAGTATTTCACCCCTTTTTTTCTCTCATCTAATATATCTGCCCATATTTTTAAAAATTATTAATTAAAAAACAATCAGCAAACATTATTGACTGCTACTCTGTGCAGAATAATCCTCTATGCCTTTATTTGGGAAAAAGGAATTAAAAAAAATGAATGGGATGGTATTGTGATCCTCAGGAAACTTACACTGTAATGATGTGATGTCGTAATCAAATTCCTTTTAAACATCTCTGAAAAACTGATCTCCTCAAACATCTGTGTGAAGCCCTCCAGCAGTAGTCTACCTTCATTTTTGACCATTCTTTCCCCGAAGGATTGTGGACTTGTGGAGTTCAGAATCAGGTCTAAGTTTGAGTTTTGACCTCAAACCTCTTGCCTGTGATTCTTGAGGAGTCCCTGTGCTTCGAGGTAGATGTTGACAAATGAAATTCTGGAAAAGTCAAACTAAGTTGTATGGGAAGGACAAGAGACTGTTGACATAGTGTATACAATTGGCTAATTAGGAAGAAAGCTGTGTAGCTGCTGCTGGGCCTCCCCAGGAAATAAATCTAAATCAGATCTGTGCATTATACCACATAACTCCATATTGCTCTAGATCCTGTTTCCTAGAATCTGAGGAAAAGGGCCATTTCTTGACTTCTGGGAATTTGTATCAAGGGGGAAATCTGGCCTTATCAAACATTTGTGTTGAGCCTACTGTCCTAACGTTGCTGAGACCCCTGCTGCCACTATGAAACCAAATTCTATCCATACAGGGAGAATTGCATCAAACTAAATTGCTCTCTAAAGATCTTGAGCTGAGCTTAGGGAGGTCTGAGCATTGGTCCTGTTTCTAAGCTTGTCTGTGAGTGATAAGCCTCCTGAGGAAGTAACAAGAAGAATATGTTGCTGAGGCACTGACTTCGACTCACTGGGTAGTTTCTTGAACTCAAACAAGCACTGGTAGTAAGTGTTGCCCAGCTGAAAGTCTGTGTATCAGTTTCATATTTCTCTAAATTATTGATAATTGGCAGCTGTGTTTTCAATAAGCTGGTTGAGGAGAGAGAGCCTGCACCCCAGCAAGGAGACTGCCCAGAGCATCTCTGGCCCTGGAGATTGAGCGGCTGGGAGGGCAGCATTGTTCATTTGTGGAATAAGCGGTGAGAATTGACTTGGGGTAGTGACTAGGCCTTCTTTTCCTAGGCAAGTGCCTGTGATTTGTATGTAGAAGCAGGAGCTAAATGCTGGGCCATTGTTGTAGAGAGTCATATATGAAATTCCTTGTCTGAGAATGCTGAGAAATAAGATTTCTATGAAGTAGTTCTTGTTTATCTAGAGAGTGGGCAATACAGCCTCCCAACACAGATAGATCCTGGGTTCCTTCATTCAGTAAGCATTGTGTACCAGCCACTGGGCTGGGATGAATGCTATAGTGAAGGCAAATGGAAGGCTAAGGGTAGTGTGGGAGCACAGAGGAGGCAGGCAATAACCAACTCTGCCTAGGACTTTGGAGAACAGCCTTCACAGAAGAAGGAACATCAGAGCTGACACACAAAGGAAGATTTACTGAGTTTAAAGTAGAGATCTATTCCAAGCACAAGAAAGACCACCTGCCAGACATGATCACAACAGAAGGTGGTGAGGTCCAAGAACCCCAGGTGGTTTGGAGTGGTAGATGTAACGAGAGTAGTGGGCAGAGCCTGCCAGTCTTTCTATAAAGCTGAGAATTGGCCCTAGCTGGTTTGGCTCAGTGGATTGAGCTTCGGCCTGCGGACTAAAGGGTCCCAGGTTTGATTCCAGTCAAGGGCGCATGCCCGAGTTGCAGGCTCCATCCCCAGTGGGGGAGGGGGGGGGGCCGGGCGGAGTGCAGGAGGCAGCCGATCAATGATTCTCTCTCATCATTGATGTTTCTATTTCTCTCTCCCTCTCCTTTCCTCTCTGAAATCAATAAAAAATATATTAAAAAAAAAAAAAGCTGAGAATTGGTAGAGATTATTTCTAACTGGGATGACCTGGGAAATGCATTCTGGCGAGGAGCTATTTGAGCTGATCTTTAGAGATTATGGAGGATTTCCATAGGCAAAGATGACGGGAGAGGGCTTTTCAACCATTTGCCTATGGAACTCTTACTTATCCTTTAGATTGGAGGAAAAATAGAGTGAGAAAGGATGCCTGGACCACTTTCTGAGGAGCCTTGACTGCACTGAGGCTTTGGTAGCCAGTGGGAAGCTGCTGAAAATGTTGACTATTTATATCCCTCTCCATTATAATGCTTATCACATTATCTTGTTATCTCCCTATCAGACTGCATTTTTATTCATTCATTCATTTATTCATTCAAGAAATAATTGCCAAAGTATCTGTGTGCCAGCAACATGAGAATAAAAAAAGACATAGCTCCTGTCCCTATTTCCCTTATAGATCTGTGGGAAGACAGACATCTACTTGTCATGCTGTGACTAATGTATAATTATAGACTATGACTAAAGGTGTATGGTGCTGTGAGCACATATGACAGATGGATGTGGCCTGATTTGGGGGCCAGGAAAGCCTTAGGCTTATAACCCAGAGCATGAATGAGAGTTATACAGAGGAGATACAAGTAAGAGTTCCAGGCAGGGAGAGCCTGATGGCTGAGGGAGTATGGTGTGTTTGAGAAACAAAGAATCCTGAGGGCTGGAGAGCTGAGAACAAGAGGAAGGGGGACAGGCTGAGACTGGGGAGGGAGGCAGAGCCTTGCAGAATGTGATGAAAATTTTGATCCTTGAAAGCAATGGGAAATCGATTGTAAGGTTTTTAAGTGAAAAGGAATGAGTGACGTGAGATTTACTTTGAAAAGATTGATCTAGCTACAGTGTGGAGAACAGATTGGAGTGGGGCAAGAATGGATCTAAGGGAACCACTGGATCTAATGCAGTGGTCCAGATGAAAGAAGACAGAGCTTGGAATAGGTTAGTGACAGTGGAGAGAGGTGTTCTTGAGACATTTAGAAGGTAAAACTGACAGAACATGGCATTGCAGTGGTTCTCAAGGTGTGTTCTGGGGACTTTGGAGTGGTCCCTGAGGTCCTTTCAGGAGGTCTGTGAGATCCAAACTGCTTTCATAATAGTATTAAGAAATTATTTGCCTTTTCACTCATTCCCTCATGAGTTTTCCAGAGGTTACATGCCTGAGGCAATGTCATTTCTCTGGTGGCTAATGGAATGTGTGCGTGAGTATTACTGTGTTTTAAAAATTTCTGAGCTTTGCCCTGGCCAATGTGGCTCAAATTGGTTGGGTGTAGTCCCATGTACTGAGGGGTTGCCAGTTCAATACCTGGTCGGGGCACATGCCAGGGTTGTGGGCTTGATTCCCCAGTGGTGGGCGTTGTTTCACTCTCGCACAAGTATTTCGCTTTCTCCCCCTCTCCTTTCTTCTTTCTCTAAAAATCAATTTAAAAATCTTTTTTAAAAATTCTGAGCTTTAATTTATAATACCGTGAATATCGATATAATCTACATAAATAAAAGCTCTTTAGTGTCCTCAATTTTTAAAGTATAAAGGGGTTCTAAGATCAAAGGGTTTAAGAACCACTATGGTATTAGATTGAATTTGCAGATGGTGAGAGAGCAGGAGATTAGCTTTATGGATGTGTATAAATGACACTGCCTTTTAGCCTGACAGGAACTCCAAAAGAGGCCCTGGTTGGGGTTCTGAAAAGGAACAGACCTGATGTTTTAGACAAGTTGAATTGGAGGTGCTTTGAGACAGCCAAGAGGAGATGCCAGATACCCATTTGATATGTTAGATACACAGATCTCTAGCTCATAGGGGAGAAAATCAGGAGTAGTGAAAAAATTGGAAATTGTCAAATTGAAGCCATGGACCAAGAAAAGAGCGCCTAAACAGACTGTAGAACGAGAGAGAAGAGGGCCTAGGACTGAGCCTTAGAAACCCAGACCCTCAGTGGCCTATTAGAGTGGGGTGAGCCTATAAAGGTCACAGGAAAGGAGTGACCAGAGAAGTAGGAGGGAAAGTAGGAGAGGGCGGGGAGGAGGCTTTACATACCAGCCAGGTTGGAAAGGACAGACCAAGGGTAAGAGACATAAAGTTGTCATTTTCATCCATAAATTTCTGAGTGCTTGCTATGCTGGTACAGGGTAAAGCCTTCTGGAAGTAGAAGAAAACATTAGGGGAGGAGTCAGGGTCAAAGCATGAGGGAGTAGAATCCTAGCAGTAAAAATAGGGTCCAAGGACAAGCCTTAGTGATTCAACCCCCCAGCAATAGAAGGGGGATTCTATGCCCTCCTCCCCCACCAACAGTAACATACCTGTGAGTATTTAGTGAGAGACTGAACATGTAAGTCATTCAGCTCTCATTGAAACATCTTCATGATGGGGAAGTGCAAGATAGCTCGATCCAATTTTAGACAGTTCTACTTATTTGCAGTTCTTCCTTTTTTTTTTTTTAAATATATTTTTATTGAATTTTTACAGAGAAGAAGGGAGAGAGATAGAGAGTTAGAAACATCGGATCAGCTGCCTCCTGCACAGCCCCCAGTAGGGATGTGCCCGCAACCAAGGTACATGCCCTTGACCGGAATCGAACCTGGGACCCTTGAGTCCGCAGGCCGACGCTCTATCCACTGAGCCAAACCGGTTCGGCCCTTTTTTTTAAAATAAATGTTTTTTATTGATTTCAGAGAGGAAGGGAGAGGGAAAGAGAGATAGAAATATCAATGATGAGAGAAAATCATTAATCGGCTGCCTCTTGCACGCCCCCTACTGGGGATCTGGCCCACAACCCAGGCATGTGCCCTTGACCAGAATCTAACTCAAGACCCTTTAGTCCTTCCGCAGACTGATGTTCTATCCACCGAGTCAAAACAGCTAGGGCCCCCCCCCCCTTTTTTTTAAAGATTTTTAAAAATTGATTTTTAGAGAGAGAGGAAGTGAGAGGGAGAGAGAAAAACATCAGTGTAAGAGCAAAACATTAATCGGCTCCTTCCTGCACAAAAAAGCCCAACCAACTGAGAGCCACACTGGCTAGAGCAGCTCTTCCTTATTTTGAATTGAATATCTGCCTCACTTTACCTATTGACTCTAGAGTTGCTTTCTTGAGCAATATAGATAACACAAATAACATATTTCATATGACAATTTTTCAAATATTTGAAACCAGCTATCATGTTCATCTTTTGTTTTTGACATCATAATATACATACCTTGAATTACAGTTTTTTTTTTCAAGCCAGTTAATCTGTTAAACTAATTCATGCCAAAACACAAAAACAAGCCAACCACCCCCTCAAAAACAAAAAACTACTAGGTAATGAGGTAACCCAAAAGAGAGACCCCAGACAAGACAGATGGAATTTCCCTATGTACGTGAAGATGCTCTTCCTCCTATCTTTGCCTATAGAAATTGTACCCACTTTTGAAGTTGAGCTCAGGTGCCATTTCTTCTATAATACATTGGGTGATGCCCTTAAGCCATGTAGCTAGCCAAACCTCAACTCAAGGACTTGTCTCTCAAATTCTGACACGCATTTGGTCTAATCAAGGTTTCATTAAACCAGCAGTCGCCAACCTTTCAGACCTCATGGACCATCAGTGGTTCACAGACCACTGGTTGGCGACCGCTGGTCTAATGCAACTCAAGCGCTTTGGCTCTGTTTTTACTCCATCTTGCTCCTTTTCTTGCCACTGCCTCCCACAGTGAGGCAAGCCAGGTTGCAAATTCTAAGGAATGCATAGCCGAGGAGACAGTGAAGGCAATCAGTTCTTTCAAGACGCTAGGGTAGGCCCTAGCCGGTTTGGCTCAGTGGATCGAGTGTTGGCCTGTGGACTGAAGGGTCCTGGGTTCGATTCCAGTCAAGGGCACATGCCTGGGTTGCAGGCTCGAACCCCAATAGGGGGCGTGCATGAGGCAGCCGATCAATGATTCTCTCTCATCATTGATGTTTCTATCTCTCTCTCCCTCTCTGAAATCAATAAACATATATTTTTTTAAAAAGTTAGGGTAGTGGCTTAAGAGAGTGGGAGAAATAAGCTCAGGATATTTTTAGGCTAGAGATTTGAGCAGGTTTATGAAGGGAGGCACAAAGACAGCTGAAAAGAAGATTGAAGGTGGTGAGAGGGGACCGTGGAAGAGCTGACTCCTGCTAGGGAGGAATTGGGAATCTAGGTAGAGGGCTTATAATGCCTTGGCAAGGAAGAGGGGAGCCCTCTTCCTGTGTGAGGAGAGGAGAAAAAATTCAGGCAGAGGAGAGTTGAAAGAATAGGGTGACTTGTATTGACACCCAGACAATAATTAGTTAGAGAGCTGCACACAGTGCAAACCTCCGATCCTAGTACAGATTTGGAAGAATGGAAACCCCAACTGCAGAGGTAGTGACCATACACAGGGGAACAAAATTGTCAGCTTCTTTCACTTCTATAGGTTTTTCTCCTCATTATAAATTCTTCTGTGATACTAGATGAGACCAAAAACTGTTTAATGGTGGTAGCAACTTCAAAATAAAACGCCAATTTTGAAAGTTGACACACATAGGCTCTTCTCGTGGTCTTCTGGAATGAAGATGGCCTGGTCCATTATAAGGATATTGGAAAATACTGGTTAAGATTTTCCATTGAGGAAGAAAAAAATGATTTGATTCCTCCCCCATCTCATCAGCCCCCCAACAGAAAATAGGGTTGAGAGAAAATAGTTGATGTCCAAAACAAGCTGTCTCTTTGTACTTGCAATGACCTGCACATTAACAGACCCAAAGCCCTAGTACTCCCGCCGGAGGCAACTTCCTGACTGCATCAGCTTCCTGCCAGGAGGCTCCTGTGAGAAGGGCTAGAATCTGAGAGCCCGTCTTTCAGCTTTGAGTCAGAGTACAGAGCAAAAGAATCAGCATATTCTACCATGAGAGTTTTGTTTCAACTCTGCTGTTCTGGGTTAAGGAGTCTAGCAGAGAGCTAGTATGCCCTCGGAGGAATTCGGACTGCTGGCAGCTTAACCCCCTGGCTTCCTCCTTCATGGGAAATGGTGGGGTACTCTGAACACAGGACTACTACTCTGATCTTTTGCTTAAGCTGGTATTAGAATGGGGCCACTTGGTACAAATGGCCTGATGAGACTAGAGCCAGAGAAGGGTGTCCCAGAGAACCTGCCATTCCTGCTGTGCTTGCCTTCTGAGACCTAGAATGACCTGTGTCTCACATAACACTATGATTTGTACTGTTTGGCTCACTGCTGTCCCTGCTGGTAAATGTGTGAGCATCGATGAGTCTTAGAGTTCTCTTAGTTCAGGATCCTGTCCTGTTCAAGTCCCTGTCTCATTTGTTCTTGAGTCCTGTTGTGCATCTCATTGGCCCCCAGTTTCTGAAATGGAAGATAAAAACAAAACTGAAAATGCTCTAGAGCAGTTCTGCCAACTCCTGGTTTTTCCATTGGTTTCCTCTGATAGCCATTGGTTTGGGGAGACTTCCCTTTCCTGCCACAAGCTGTGGCCTGTACACAATAGCCTCTGGCCCATTGCCCATCAGATAACAAGGCTGGCTCTCTGCAGGCAGCAATGTGTATTGGAAAAAGTGAAAGTCTCTGGCTGGAAATAAAAGCTCAGAAAACCTTTGCTATTTTCCCCCAACCCCTCCTGGGTCTGTAGTGCTGGCTTCAGGTAAGCTAGTCCCATCCCACCTGTAAAACCAGGAAAGAGTTTACTAGCAGCTGATGGAGAGAATGGGTGTCAGGGGCCATGGGTATTTTATCCCAGGGAGGTCTCACCCTATACACTCTAGGTCATAGATTGAAGGCAGTTCATCTTGTCTGGGATAGTTTGAACCAATGTCTGCGCTCTCCTCAGTAAGTAAGAGTTTTTCTTTCTCTCTAATCAGTCGCTTACAATAGACATTTTGTTCTAGGACACTTCAGATTTTATTGGCTAGAATTCAGTTGCACAGAACAGAAATCTAACTAGTTTCAGCAAGAAGAGATTTAGTGCACTTCTGGCTTATCAGAGCATTGGGAGAGTGAGAAACAGACAAACCACAGAGCTCCTCCCTCTTCTATAATCAGGAAGCCACCAGATCCAGAAGTGCAGTGCATCTCTTCTCTGGTCCACACCAATTACATGGGGATGCCTGCACCTGTACAACTGGAGACCAAGTGTGTGGCCTCTTCTAATGCTGCAGCAGGAAAACCAAGGCTTCCGTGTATGGTACCCAGAAATAGCAAGAACAGCAGGAAGCCATCTAAATCTCACACAAGTACATCTGAGTGGCTGAACCTACAGGGGGTCTTAGAAATAAAAGCTTTTAGGTGATTAACTTTTGAAGCACAGGAAGGCCTGCTAGAAGGGTGGAGTGGATCCTGAGCCTAATCCTATATAATATCCTATATAATAAAAGGCTAATATGCAAATTGACTGAACAGCAAACAACCAGTCGCTATGACGTGCACTGACCACCAGGGGGCAGATGCTCAACGCAGGAGCTTCCCCCTGGTGGTCAGTGAGCTCCCACAGGGGGAGTGCCACTCAGCCAGAAGCCTGAGCAAGGCTCACAGCTTGCGAGCACAGCAGCGGTGGCAGGAGCCTCTCCCTCGCCTCTGCAGCAGCACTAAGGATGTCTGACTGATGGCTTAGGCCCGTTCCTGACTAAGCCGTCAGTCGGACATCCCCTAAGGGCTTCTGGGTTGCGAGAGGGCGCAGGCCAAGCTGAGGGACACACACACACACACACACACACACACACACTGCACAAATTTTGTGCACCGGGCCTCTAGTACAGTGGTCGGCAACCGCGGCTCGCGAGCCACATGTGGCTCTTTGGTCCCTTGAGTGTGGCTCTTCCACAAAATACCACGTGCGCCGTGCGATTGAAACTTCGTGGCCCACGCGCAGAAGTCGGTTTTCGGAAAGGAGATAGACGAAACAAGTATACAAGATGAGTGTGGATAGTAGAGTTGGAAGGGGTCGACCTCAAAGAATGTACCTCAATCAGATTGAGGACGTTTTTAGCAAAGGCCAGCTTAGGAGTACCCTAATTAAGTTAATAACAATGTACCTACCTATATAGTTTAAGTTTAAAAAATTTGGCTCTCAAAAGAAATTTCAATCGTTGTACTGTTGATATTTGGCTCTGTTGACTAATGAGTTTGCCGACCACTGGTCTAGTACATTATATCTGCCACAGAGTGTGAAGGAAACGAATGGAATTCTACTGGGTTCCTACCATATCAATTTACCTGTGTCCACCACATTTATAACTTCGAAAAAAAAGTTTATGAGGTAGATAGTTTTTCAAGTGAGGAACTTTTGTTAAGAGTTTAAATTATTTAGCTAAGTGGCAAAGCCTGATTTGAACCCCTGTTCATCTAATTCCCAAGTTTAGGCTTTTCTCACTATACCTTGCTCTGGGTTGCTTCTGCTGCTGACAAATGTTGCCAACATATGGGTTGACTGTCCATAGAATGGGCTACTAAAATGTTATCCAAAGCCACAAGTGTGAAGTGGGCACTAGGCTAATGTTTGTAAGCCAAGTATTAAACAGTGCTCCATGTTTGGGGGTATGAAAAAAACAAACCATCTTTTTTTCATGGTTGCACTAGAATTCTGTGCTATGGTGCCAAGGGAAAGGGCCAGCTATGTAGGTCTTTGACATTTGGGCTTCTGAAAAGTGGAGTAGATTTCTTATTTTTGGTCCAGATTTCCCTTACCTCCATCTTTAAGATGGCCAAATGGCATCTTGCATCCCTGGCCTTTGACTTACAAGTGACCATGGACAGAACAGCTCTGAATTTGAGCTGCATGAAACACGGCACTGTTTCCCCACATTAGCTCCTGACAGAAAGGCTGTCACATTTCCCCATGGGTGCAGATCCTTGTCCTCTGTTTGGATTGTTCCTGGGGAGCTTATTGTCCCCATGGGAGAAGTGTTGCCTTTGGCCACTGTATTGAGCAGCATGCCTACCTTTTGGAAATAAATTACGTTCTCAGAATTGCCTTGGTCGATCTGTACTAGAAGTCACAAAGTCTATCTTCTAGCTGCAGCCCCACCATTAAATCACTCTGTGACTGGGCTGGGGCTTCCCCTTCTGTTGAGTGTGGATGATAATGCACTTCCACTGCAGGGGTATTGTGGGGGTTAAACAAGAGGTAACAGTGTAAAAAAAGAAAAGAAAAAATGTCTTGGCTAATTTCATTGCTCTGTTAGTTCATGGTACAATATCCATGAGTTTATACTCAGAGTAGTGTCAGTATTTGCTTAGAGGCTCAGGGTGTCAGGGCTTGGAAAATTTGAACAGACTCTTTCCTCCATGAGTTATTTGAGATCATTTGGAAGGCATGGCTCAGGTACCTCAGAATTGGTAGCCTCTTACCATGAGTGAGCTGTTGAGACTGGAAATCCAGCAAATATCTTTGTCTGTTTTCAGAGCAGTTTTGTGTCTGGTCTGTGCTGTGGAGACAGGTGAGAAAGCTAGGTTACTGAGAGCCCCAGGTTAGCCTTCCCACCTGAGAAACCTAATTGTCATGGTTCTTAAAGAGGCTGGGTTGATGCCCCCAACAAGAAATTGGAAGTGTTCTAGATGGCCAATTCATTAAATTATCTTCTCTACACCTGGATCAGCCATATATTCTTAATGACTGGTTTCATGTGGAAGAACGAAGGAGTGTTTCTTGAAGGACATTGAAAATAATAGTTTAAACTCCTTAGAGACTGTCTTTCAAAAAGCAACCCTCCCCACCACTCTTTGACTTTTCTGTAAGTATTTTCCCTCCTTTTTTGGGGTTTTTGGATTAGGGGGAGGAGCCATCTGGCTCAAGAAGTTTATTTGAGCTTTAGCACTCTCTTCTAGGATGTTCAAAGAGCCGTGACGAGCCCTCCACCAGCCTCTGTAAGAGACTTGGTCTGAGCTAGCTGGATGTCTGCTCCTCTCAGGCTGTACATCCCGGGCTGTACTCAAAGGTCTTGTTTCTGTGATCTAGGCTCCCAGAACCCTGGACGAAGCTCACCTCCCCCTGGCTATGTGCCTGAAAGGCAGCAGCGCATTGCCCGGCAGGGGTCCTACACCAGCATCAACAGTGAGGGGGAGTTCATTCCAGAGACCAACGAGCAATGTGTGAGTACAGGCTGGGGTGCGCCTTTGAGTGTGTCAGACCAAGGTTAAATTGGGGCATTCTCAGTGGGCATGGTGCAGAACTAAGGGACTCGAGCCCCATCCAATAGCTCTTCTATAAACCAGTCCTGCCCAAATGTGGATTATGCCTTTCTAGGGGCAAAATATCAATTTGTGCCAAAAATGGGACCTAAACTACCTAGCCTTCTTGGGTGCTGAATATGCATTTGATAAAGTTCTTCTCTTCTATAGTTCTCTCACTGATGTCCTTGCAAAATAACACTCTTGCTATTTGTATATTCCTTATAACTACCTGTCATTTCCACAGTTTAACATATGACCAAATCTAAGACACAGATTTTTTTTTTTCATCAGCTGTATTTTAGTTTTGCTGTTTTTTGATAAAAGGTAGGTTATAGCCCTGGCCAGTGTTGCTATTTGGTTAGAGCCTAAGCCTGCTCACGGGAAAGATCATGGGTTTGATTCCGGGGGATCTCTCTCTCTCTCTCTCTCTCTCTCTCTCTCTCTCTCTCTTTCTTCCACTCTCAAAAAATATCCTTAGATGAAGATTAACAACAACAACAAAATTTTTTTTCAAAGGTAGGAAGTAATGCCATATCCAGATTACACTGCAGGATTAGTTAATTGAACTTTTATGATGGTAAGCAGCTATATTCATTTTCTATTATTACATAACAAATTGCTACAAACTTAGCGGATTATAACAGCACATAGCTATCCTATATAATAAAAGGCTAATATGCAAATCGACCGAATGGCAGAATGACTGGTCGCTTTGATGTGCACTGACCATCAGGGGGTAGACGCTCAACACAGGAGCTGCCTCCTGGTAGTCAGTGTGCTCCCAGAAGCCGAGCTCACGGTGGGCGAGCACAGTGGTGGTGGCGGGATCCTCTCCCACCTCCACGGCAGCACTAAGGATGTCTGACTGATGGCTTAGGCCCACTCCCCACAGGGAGCAGGAACTAAGCCATCAGTCGGACATCCCCCAAGGGCTCCTAGACTGTGAGAGGGCGCAGGCTGGGATGAGGGACCCACCCCCTGGGGTGCACAAATTTTGTGCACCGGGCCTCTAGTATTTTATAGTTTCCTTGGGTTAAGAATCTAGTTATGACTTAGCTGGGTCCTACACTCAGGCTCACACAAGGCTGCAATCAAGTGTTTGCCAGGCTACATTTCTTTCTGGAGCTTGGGGTTCCCAAGCTCACATAGTTGGCAGAATTCAGTTCCTTCTGATCATAGTTCTTACTGGCTTTTGGCCAGTGGCCACTCTAAGCTTCTAGAAGCCACCTACAGTTCCTTGCCATGTGGCCCTCTCACAATATGGCAGCTTCTTCAAGGCCAGTGAAAGAATCTCTTGCTCCAGTCTGCAAAGATGGAGTCTTACAAAATGTAACATAATCATAGAAATGAATATCCCAATATCCCATTCTCTTTGCTGTAGTCTATTGACTAGAAGCAAGTTCTAAGTTCTACCAGACTCAGGGAGATGGGATTATACAAGGCTGTGATTCATGGAAGAAGGACCACTTTATGGTGGGTCCACCATAAGGGATAATCCATTTTAATGGCTAGCTTTTTTTCTCTCTAAGACTTCTACATGAATATTTACTAGTATAAGAGCTTTATTCATTAAGTGTCAAAAACTTGAAACAACCTAAATGTTCATCAAAGAGAGAATGGATAAACAAATTGTATTATAGTCATTCAACAGAATATTAGACAGGGGTTTTTATTTTATTTATTTATTTATTTTTAATGAGAATGTTTCTGATTCTCAAATTTTATTTTATTTTATTTTTGTTAATCCTCACCCGAGGATATTTTTCCATTGATTATTTTTAGAGAGAGTGGAAGAGAGGGAAAGACAGAAATATCGATGTGAGAGAAACACATCGATTGGTTGCCTCCGACCAGGGCCAGGGCCTGAGGAGCCTGCAACCAAGGTATGTGCCCTTGACCGGGATCGAACCCGGGACCCTTTGGTCCACAGGCCAAGGCTCTATCCACTGAGCCAAACCGGCTAGGGCTAGACAGGGGTTTTTAAAAAGGAACACTGATATATGCAACAATTTGAATGAATCTTACAGCATGTTGATTTAAAAAAAATGGCTAGTGTTTTAACTAGTGGCTCACTTGATGAAAATGGCATTTTGGTTTAGTGAACTCAGCAAGAGTGAGAATTCTGGCCTCATTTTGAAGTATTTTTTTTTTTATGTTTTTATTGATTTTTTTGAGAGAGAGGAAGGGAGAGAGAGAGAGATAGAAACATCGATGAGAGAGAAACATACTGGGGATCGAGTCGTAGCCTGGGCATGTGCCCTGACCAGGAATCGAACTGGTGACCTCTTGGTTCATAGTTCAGCACTCAACCACTGAACCACATCAGCTAGGCCTCATTCTGAAGTCTTCAGTGACCTTGCTTTGATTGCAAAAAGATCCACTCTTATAAATTTTGGGGTTTTGGTCTGGGAAGGGGAAATTTCTTAAGGGTAAACCATCCAACAAAAGGGCCAGCAACATCACATGGGGGATTTTACAAAAACTGCTTCTTGTAACTTTTCTTTCTTCTAAAACTGATTCTTATAACGTTTCTTTTCCCTTTAATAGCCAATCTCTGTACAACATTATTTGGACTATGTAAGCTATGAGAGGCTCTTTACACTGCTTCTTTTCTCTTCTATATTTCTGTGTTCAGATAAATTTATGTTTAGAACAGTGACCTGGAGTGCTTTTAGCTGCATATTCCCTTCTTGGGTATTTTACTGACCATCCTTCCTGTTTTCTCTAACCAGAGCACATCTGAACATCAGCCGCTCTAGGGGTGACTTAGGTGTAAAATCTTTGAGATTGCAAATAGGTTTGGTTGCTTTTGTTCTATATCCCTCCTCATGGTCCTGTACCCTCATCCTTTTACTGCTTTCTTTTACCTGGCTGGTCCTCCAAGGCATAGGAGTATTAGACTCCCAGTGAGGACTTCTGGAAAGAGGCCAAGGGAGGTGGTGGCTAGGGAATGCCTAGGTCATTCTCCAGTGCCCCGCCTCTTTAGCTAAAGAGAATTGCTGCTGGTAATGGAGCTATTCAAGATAAATGAACTTAGAGACCAAAACAGCATAGTGTATAGTGAAAGAATATTCAATTGAGACTTTCTTAAAAAGTGAAACTAAGTTAAGTTTATTTTGTTTTTGATTTAATCAGATTTAGGTAATAGTTGCATCTATTTGCTAATTTTTACAATGAAATTCTAAGAAGCATGATTCGTGTTGATTTTTTTGGGGGGGGGGGCTTAATTTTTGTAACAAAAATTTTGCTAGTGCAACGTAATTTTCCTCACTTCCCCTTTGATTTCTGCAGCACTGTCATAAAGAGGGTCCTTTTTTACAGACACCTTCACAGGATTCAGTGGGTTTTCCAAAGGCCTCTCTTGAACCTTTGGTATTCCTGCTCCTTCTTGATAATTTGTCATGTTGTAATACTTGCCCATTCTCTCTTCTTCTATTAACTGCTTCTACTGTGCCAAATATGCATTTGATGAATTACAAGCAGTTCTTTCCATATTGGTTTTATCCACTTTGGAAAAATCCTACATTCTTAGCAAGATTTGCAGTTTTACTTTGCCATTAATTTGTTTTGATTGGTAGTTTTTAAAAATATGTCATATATGACAATATGACCTAATGTGTTTGAAATTATGAGTGAGATGGACCATAGTATTAAATGGAAAGAGATCATTTGAGTTGGAAACTAATTTTATGAAAGTTATTAGTGAATTTTCATAATTCCAGTGTTCTGCTTTCCTATGTCATGTTTAAATACTCTTGCTAGTAGATAACCACTTCCCCCATGGACAAAATGAAGGGAAGATTAGTTGGAGACAAAGCTAATCTAAAGGCTTTTTGTTACTGCATTTGACTAAGGACCAGAGAAACATTTTAACTTATATAGCTACCTATTGTTCCTAAACGAGAACCAGAAACTGGGAAATTTTTTATCTGTGTTAGCTGCCTTTTAACTGGTTTCATAACTTTAGACCATTCTCCTCAACTTTCTAGACCTGCAGTGGCTCATTTGTGAAGTGAGAGCAATACTTGTCTTTGTAAATTATAGATTATGAAGTGTAAACAGAAGGATTATGGTCCCACCCAAATGCACTGGAAGCTTTTGCAGGGTAGTACCATCTCCCGCGCCAGGCTCTAGCAGTCATGAGCCAAGAAAATGCCAACAAGAGAAGCAACATCAGCTTTGCTTTCCTTGCAGAACTCCTTGGGATGCCAGCCAGGCATTTTTCTCCCTCCTGGAACTTGCCGTTCGAACTTTGGGGGAGAATGATACCTTCCTAATCATTCTTCTCACTGCACAGGCAGAGAAAGGTTACTTTCATATTTTGACAACAAGGATCATTTGCTGGCCCTGGCTAGGCCTTAAAGCCCTCACTCACCTGGATTCAGGGATTTGAGCTAGGGCTGGGGTTTTATTGTATGACTTGCCTTGCAGATGCTGGATCCCCTGGACAGTGCTGAAAATTCCTTGTCGGGAAGCTGCCAATCCTTGGACAGGTCAGCAGACAGGTATGGGTTGTGGGGTTAGTACCTAGGCATTTTGGAACTGATGGGCTGAGGAAATAGAGGTAGCTAGTATGTGTGTCTCCAATCTAGACACTGGTCTTACATGCCCATGGTAAAAATGTGCTTCTGGGAAAGAACCTCCTTAATTTTCCAAACACCATGAGAATGTTATGTTTATATAATTAGATGAATATAATAGCTGAGAATAGCAGCTCACCTGTATTAAATGCTTGCTTTATTGTCTCTACATAATACATGCTGCTCTAGTACTCTTGGCCTCGTTTGTGATCTGGACTGAGAAGCAGTGGACCTTCAATGTTTTGGGGACAAAATTGAATTATCATCTATGGGTTCTTTTTTTTTTTTTTAAATGTTTCTGGTGAAATAATAAACTAGGATATAAAAAATAAAATATCTAGACTGCCTAGCTTACATAACTGCCTAGTTGGTGTGTAATCTTGTTCTTGCACTTTGGGAGGGGACAAGTGCTGTCCTTTACATGCCAAATGGTTCTGTGGAGCTGGTTTGCCCATCAGCAGGGGTTTGTTTGGAGTTGGCTTTGGCACTGATCCAGCCAGTCTCTCACCTTGACTTTGTTATGACCAAGAGAACGTTTGATCACATCTGACTGGGCTCAGAGCTGTGGTCAGAGGCTATGGGGCAGGTTTGTAAATTTTTTTTTCTTTGTGTCACTGATTAAATTGTTCCTGTGGGTACTGACCTTGTGACCATGGCCAAATTGGTACTATGTCTTTCTTAACAGATCTGAGCACTGGTGAGCACTGTCTTCCCTCTAGATATAGAATACATACAGTTATAGTTATTGATATCTGATTTATAGCTTTGTTTGAGGCTTGCTACTACAAACTGAGGGCTCTGCCAGGATAGGGACCAGCTCTGGCTTTGGACTATCTCCTAAGCTTTGTGGCCAAACTGGGATGTAGGGATGGGGCAGCAGGACAGGACTAAAGAAGGTCTGAGTCTAGTCGTTGTAAGGGAAAGGACGATTCAGATGGATTCTGGGAAAGACAGCCAAATTTACTCACTTGATTCTTGGGTTTTTCCTCCATCCCTCCCTTGTTGTTGTTGTTTTTTCTTCTCCTTGGGAGTGAAACCCAATGACCTGGACTTCTTTGTTTGATGCCTGGTCTAACTTGAGCATAGGATTTCCATCTTCCCTTCATAGGATCTAGGGCCAGATGGACCCCAGCTGCACCAAATATTAGTCAAGTAGCTTTGAATAAGTCCCTTAACCTCTCTGTTCCTCAGTTTCCTCAACTCCAAAATGGGATAGTGGTGTTGAGTCTGAAAGGAAGATGCTTGGTGGTGTTGCTATTTTTATTACTACCCTAGGCAAGGGTTTGTTTTTTTTCAACTCCTCCCGTTACTAAGGTGGGAGGGAGGAAAGGGTAAGAAGGGAAAGTGCTGTGCAGCCAGAGTGGAGTTCGGTAAGACTGGAGGGGCTCATCATTCAGGGTTCTATCAGATTTGGGTCTCAGACTAGTAAAGAGAAGGTAGGAGACTGAGCCCAGAAAAGGTCTGTTTTTCGTGTACTCTGCTTCTTACCATACAATGACGTGTGAGGAAGTTAGAAAAGGGAGTCCGTCTGGAGTCTGGATATCCTGCCTTTTGCCCTGGTGAGCTGCTTTGGAAGTATGCTAAAGTCTACTCCGTGATTTTGTTTTGTTTTTTTCCAGTCCATCCTTCCGGAAATCACGAATGTCCCGAGCCCAGAGCTTCCCAGACAACCGACAGGAGTTCTCGGGTGAGTTCCCCAGAGCCTCAGTGAGCACTGCAGGGTGCCTGGGTGCGGCTGCCTGCGTTCTGCTTTGGAAAGCTGAGTTGGGAAGCCAGAACTGTGTTTTAAGTTTCCTTGGGCCTACTGATCTGAGGTCTCAGGTGACCTAGGGGCTTAAATGGATCACTCACCACTCTCTACCCAGAAGCCAGTGATTCCTCTATCTTACTCAGATCGGGAAACTCAGCTCTATGACAAAGGGGTCAAAGGTGGAACCTACCCCCGGCGCTATCATGTTTCTGTGCACCACAAGGACTACAATGATGGTGAGTTCATTTCCACCCTGCTGGCTGCCTCAAAAAGGACATAGTTACAGCTCTGCCGGGGAAAAGCCACTGCAAAGGGATGGGTCAGGGCACTCCAGATCCTATGTTTCCTTGATTTCTGAGGAGCTGTGTCCAGACTTGAGGCTTTAGAGACAGGGAAAAACAAAAAAGGGGGAGACAGCTTTTGTAGATTCAGGATACTGTCACTGGGAACTTTGTTCTTTGTTTGAGTGTGCAGCCTGCTCCAGGTCACCAGCTCTCCACTGCCCTCTTCTGCCCTTTGGCAGCAAACGGAATGAAGCTTCTGCTGAGATTTAGGATTAGGATGCCAAGGGAAATAGACTTCAGCTATGGATTGGCCTGCGAGTACTGTGGGGCCTAAGAAACAGCCCTGTGCCTTCCCTTTGGCCAGAGCTTCCTTAACCATCTCTGGCTGCTTCCTAATTCCTGCTTTTGTCCTCATTCTTAAGGTGTGTGGGACATAAGCCATTTTGGCATGAGTTAGGCAGGAAGGCAGGTAGGATGGACCAGAGCTGGTGTTATGACCTGGTTTGCACATTCAGCTTCAAGACCAGAGGTCTGACTTACTCTACTCTGGCCCCTGCACCTCTTCAGGCAGAAGAACATTTCCCCGAATACGACGTCATCAAGGTAACCTGTTCACCCTGGTGCCCTCCAGCCGTTCCCTGAGCACAAACGGCGAGAACATGGGTCTGGCAGTGCAATATATGGACCCCCGTGGGCGCCTGCGGAGTGCGGACAGCGAGAATGCCCTCTCTGTGCAGGAGAGGAATGTGCCAACCAAGTGTAAGGAGTGGACCCTGGCTAGAAGGAAATTGCCCAGGGGATGCTCAGATGAGCTGCAGGTTGGGAAGCCAGTGAGTCTACTGGGTTGTCTGGCTCAGCAGTAGGTTGCTTTGGCCCATCCTCTCCAAACTGGAAGAGCCTGCAGGGGGACAGCAGACCCACTTCACCTTAGTCCTTACTCCACCTTTGTGTGACAGGCCACTTCCCCTCGTTGATCTTTAGTTTTTCCATGTTTAAACTGAAAAGCAGTCTCCTTAATCCCTGCCATATTAAGATATTTAGGGGCTTTGGAAATATGGATGTTTGATCGATGCAGAAAAGCATTTAACCATGACTCAGTCAGTCCTCTGCTTCTTGGGACTCAGGCCTGAAGGTCTGATTGGCCAGGGCACTGGGCCTGCTGCAGGTCGGGGTGGAGATGATGCAGTCAGTTGCAATAGTGCCAGGTGATGGGGGAGCTCCAGCCAAAGGTCCCATATAGAGCTTCTGGGGAATCAGGGAGGACATCAATAAATAATGTGCACAGACTAAAGCTCTTTCCTTCTGTTCTCCTATAGCTCCTAGTGCCCCCATCAATTGGCGCCGGGGGAAGCTCCTGGGCCAGGGTGCCTTCGGCAGGGTCTATTTGTGTTATGACGTGGATACAGGACGTGAACTTGCTTCCAAGCAGGTCCAGTTTGATCCAGACAGTCCTGAGACAAGCAAGGTACTGTCTTCCCCTCAACCAAATACCTGTCTTTGTTGCATAGGCTAATTGCTTAAAAGCTACAGGTTGTTTCTTCCCATTATTCTTCCTCCCACGTTCCCTTGCTGTCCACTGTGGTCCTGGCCATGGAGTGAAGGGACTGTGGTCCAAAGTACCAGCACCCCAAGGAAGGATTCGATATGAGGAACTGAGTTGATGCCAAAGTACTAAGCAACCCAAAATGAGAGTGCCACAAAGAGTAGCACATGCCTTACCACACGATGTCTCTTTCAGCCCAGGAAGGAGCCTGTCTTTGTAGTTCACCTTTGGGTGTGGCCTACACTCCAGTCTGAGTGGATAAATACATCAGTTACCTGAAGTACAGCAGTTACCAAGCACCCACAACTCCTTCTCCCACTATTTTCCTATTGCCTGTGTTGGAGTGGCAGCATTCAAAGGGTTGCCCTGCATTGAGGCCAACAGCCAGACAGTTGAGAGAGTCCCCCGTTTCTCCAGCTGAAGTTCCCAAGGCAGATAGACCCCTCTGAGGACACTGACTAGGGCAAGCTGAGCTGATCCCAGGCAGGCAGACCAGGGCCCTGAGAGCTGAGGTGAACACTGGCCTCTCCCCTAGGAGGTGAGTGCTCTGGAGTGTGAGATCCAGTTGCTGAAAAACTTGCAGCACGAGCGCATTGTGCAGTACTATGGCTGTCTGCGGGACCGCGCTGAGAAGACTCTGACTATCTTCATGGAGTATATGCCGGGGGTATGTGCCCCTTGATGTGTGTAAGACACACACAAGAGAGGGCCTGACCTGGGGTTTGGGGCTGCAGAAAGGATCCCTTTGACATGGGTCTGATCCCCTGAAACTCCAGAGGCTCATAGGAGAAGGTGAGGTGACAGCAGGATGTGTAGTCGAGAAGGGCCTGCCTGTGGTCAGTCACAGTGATGGTGGGGGGTGAGAAATGCTCCCAGGCCACCCTCACCTGAGGCTTCCAGGATGGCTGCACTGTCCACTAAGTACTACCTTTACCTGGAGCAGTGGGATCCCCCTTCTGGATTTGAGTCGTACATTGCTTGAGGGAAGGGCTGTCTCAGACTTTTCTCCAAGCTGCCCAGCAGTCCCTAGCAAAGCGTCTGGTACATTGCAAGTGGGGATTGGATGAATCACTTCTTGGCTGCAGTGCTGGGGGCTAGAAATAGCCTTGCCCCCCTCCTGCCACCTTCCTGCAGTGACTCCCTCTGACTTCTGTGGCTGTAGGGCTCAGTGAAAGACCAGTTGAAGGCCTATGGAGCCCTGACAGAGAGTGTGACCCGAAAATACACCCGGCAGATCCTGGAGGGCATGTCTTACCTGCACAGCAACATGATCGTTCACCGGGACATCAAGGGTGAGTAGGGTCCCCAAGACCTGGTCGCTTAACCATTTTGAACTTTCTGAAAAGTAGGACTCTAATTGCTTTCTTGGGGAATTGGTGTGAAGATCAGTTGAGCAATTTGGACAAATATTGCAGAATAAAGTGCTCATCAATGTTGGCCATGGCAGTGATCATTTTGTGCTGTAGGGCTGAGGCTTGTTTGCCCTGTGCAGTTCACGTCTAATTCATGGTAGCCCCATCCTGCCCAGCAGCCCTGTGACCTGGGAGGGAGGAAAAAGGCCTGAGGGTTCAGGGTTGCAGGCTCTGCCCTTTCATGCCTTAGGAGCCAACATCCTCCGAGACTCTGCCGGGAATGTGAAGCTGGGGGATTTTGGGGCCAGCAAGCGCCTGCAGACCATCTGCATGTCAGGCCCGGGTATGCGCTCGGTCACCGGCACACCCTACTGGATGAGCCCTGAGGTGATCAGCGGCGAAGGCTACGGAAGGAAAGCAGATGTGTGGTGAGTACTACGAACATGCTGGGACCCCATCTCCCTGTCTGGGCTCTTGTGGCCCCAACTTACAAATGAGCTTTGGGCTCTGGTGTGGTGGGAGGGAAGGAGTGTCCGCCTCTTGCCAACTAGATCAGGATACAGAGGTGGCAGTATGTTTTAACTCCAAATAACAAATGTTATTGCTGGGAACTTATGGTGTGGGAAACATCTCTGACATTTGCTAAAATAAAGAGGTTGAATCCATTCTGAGGGCCTGGATCAGCCTCAAAACAATAGCAGGCTTCTGCTCCCTTTCCTACTACTCAGACAGCTTACATTTTCTCCCCTTAACTTCATGTCCATCCTCTGAAAGGGTCTAGAAGGCTCTTCCCCTTGGAACATTTTTGTGGTGGGCTGAATGATGATCCCCTGAAGATGTCCACGTACTAACTCCTTTGACTTGTTAATGTTACCTTATATGGCAGAGGGGCCTTTGCAGATGTGATTAATTTAAGAATATTGAGATGGGGAGATCATCCCAGATTATCCAGGTGGGCCAGCATAATCAACAGGGTCCTTATAAAAGGGAGGCAGGAGATCAGAGTGGGTAGTAGGTGTGACAGTGTAAGCAAGAGGTTGAAGTGGTGCAAGAAAGGGGCCACAAGCCAAGGAATGCAGGCAGCCTCTAGAAGCTGGAAGCAGCAAGGAAATTCTCCCCTCAGAGCTTCCAGAAGGAGCCATCGCCACTGAGACTTTGACTTTAGCCCAATGAGACTGATTTTAGACTTCTGACCTCCAGAACTATAATAAGTTTGTATTGTTTTTTATGCCATTACGCTCATTTGTACAGCAGGCACATTTGTGACAGCAGCAATAGGAAACTAATATAGTTATCTTGGAGCTCTTTCTGTCCATACTAAGTGGTTCTCTTCCCCAATCTCAAGAAGTATCCAGGTGGGTATAGGTTGATGAAGCTGTGTGGATAAGGCTGATAGTTTTTTGAATCCTCTTCTAGCCTTGGGGACCCTCTTTAGCGCGGTCGCCAACCGGTGTTCTGCAGACCACTGGTGGTCCGTGAGGTCTGAAAGGTTGGCAACCACTGGTTTAAGGAAACCTTTGGGGCAGCGGTCACCAACCGGTGGTCTGTGGACCACTGGTGGTCCGTGAGGTCCGAAAAGTTGGCGACCGCTGCTCTATAGGGTGTTGACCCTCACCTTGGCCCATCCTGCCTCAGCGTATTCTGAGAAAACCACCTCCTTTCACAACAGTGGGCAGGGCAGCTGGGTGCCTAGGATGGCCAAGAGGTGACATGGGGTTCTCTCTCTTCAGGAGCCTGGGCTGCACTGTGGTAGAAATGCTGACAGAGAAACCACCTTGGGCAGAGTATGAAGCCATGGCCGCCATTTTCAAGATTGCCACGCAGCCCACCAATCCTCAGCTGCCCTCCCACATCTCTGAGCACGGTCGGGACTTCCTGAGGCGCATTTTTGTGGAGGCCCGACAGAGACCTTCGGCCGAGGAGCTGCTCACACACCACTTTGCACAGCTTGTGTACTGAGCTCTCAAGGCCACGCTGCTGCCAGCTGCCCCTGCTACAGGGCAAGGGGCTGCTATGGGACTCAGCAAAGTTGCTGCTTCTCCCAGGCAAGGCTGTGAACCATGGAACTACAGTCCAGCTGGCATTTGTCTGTGCCCCTTCTGCCACTGGGGCTCAGAGCCAGGGTGGGGTGGCTGCAGCCTCAAGGACTGGAAGCCCCCAGCCTGCCAGACCTGAGAGTTCCAACCTCGTAAGCTCAGCATGGAGGGTAAGGGGCTAGGAACAGTGTGCAAGGTGCCATGGTCTCCACCCTTGGGGCTGTGTCCTGACACTGCAATCAGCTCCAGAGCCCAGAAGGTCTGGGGCACAAGATGGACACGGGGTCCGAATAGTGTTACTTTCATTCAGAGTGTTATTTTTGTTTCTCCTCCC
The DNA here is from genome assembly GCF_000147115.1 of Myotis lucifugus. NCBI lineage: Eukaryota > Metazoa > Chordata > Mammalia > Chiroptera > Vespertilionidae > Myotis > Myotis lucifugus. Next base: position 206,295 of record NW_005871147.1, on the reverse strand, counting down.
CATGTCTGGAGATCACCAGGGCATCTCTGGGCTGGCTGAGCCCACCCAAGCCTGAGGTAAAGCCCAGCGTCCTGCAGCCAGTGGAAGGCAGAGGCCTGGGCTGCACTCCCCCTGGAGCCCCAGGTCAGCTTTGCCAGTCCCTTCCTTACCAAAGATGAATGAAGCAATGTTATGCTGCCTTACTCGGGGAAGGAGGACCGGTCCTACCTGCCCTGTGACCCTGCCTTCCCAAGCAGGAGCCTGAGATGTGGAACTGCCCCACTAAGGGGCAGTTTTGTCAATGCAATTGTCTGTTTTACAAGTTGGAGTCACTCTTATGCTGTACCCAGTTTTTGAACTGGAGACTGTGTGCCCTCTGGGTTCTGAGTCCCCCTGCTGTGGGCTCAGGCCTTGGGCTGGATTGGAAAGAGCTGAAGGTAATGGCCTTTGTGCTCCTCGCCTGGCATCTGTTCTCCCACTGCAGCGGACAGGAAGATGGACAGCACACTGAGAGCTTCTTATTCAGCTGACCACCCGGCCCTGAGCAGGCCACTTAGGCTAGCCAGGGGGGTTGTATCAGGCTGTCTGTGAGTATGATCCTGCTAGGCCAGAGCCCTCTCCAACTTCTACCAGAAGGGAGAGCCCCTGTGATGCCACCAACCATGTCTAAAACCGCCAGCTCTGTTCCTCCTTGGCCAGCCTTCCCATCCCCCTGAGGTCTCACCCTCTTTCCCTTCTTGCTCCTCCGTTGGGGGAGGAATGGCATCAGGGGTCTGGGAGCCAGTATCTCCAAGCAGCTTAGAGTTGGCCTTATTTACCTCAGCCTGGGCGCTAGTCCTTTCTTCCGGCCCCTCCCCTCCAAAATGTGCCTATTGCTAGAGCTCCTCCCTCTCAACACCCAGTTTCCTTGGGAGTTGTCATTAAAGGAAAAAAAAAAAAAAAAAAGCCAGTGCCCAGGGATGGGTGTCTCCAGGGAGCTGAGGATTAGCGCCAGGCAGCTCATTGCCAGCCATGCCCACTTCCCTGCGGGCACCAGAACAAGCCAAAGCCTTCGTTGTATGTTGACGATGCACTTTTATGAATGTAGTTTCTATCGCTGTTTTTAGCCTTTTCACATCATGTAATGTGAGGCCTTGTACTTGTTAATTTATATCTCAGATCATATTTGGTGGTTTATATATATCACTTCTAGACTGTTACAGGTGATGGATGCCTCAAGAGACAGAAAAATGAAAGCAGGTTTTGCAGGAATGTGTTGCACGGTGCCAGTTGGGCCTGGGCCCATTTCCATCCTTTTCCCCCGGGGGTCTTTGTCAGGCACCCCCAGCCCGGCCCTAAGACAGCGAGCATATGCTCCTGCCTCCACCTCGGCCCTTGCCCAGGGTGGGGACCAGTCCCTCATCTCGACCAAAGCTGCGTAGTGGCAGCTCGGCCTCTCCATGACCCTGTCCTGATGGCTCCACCACTCTTCTTGGGCCCACACCCCTGTCCTGTCTCCATTTCCCAAGAGGAAACAGAGCATGCGCAGTGCCGGAGCTGACAAGATGAGACGACTCTGTGTCCCAGGTTCAGGCTCTCACAGAGCCCCCGCTCCCCCCACCCCAGGGTCTTACCTCACAGGGAATGTGTTTTTAAAAATTAATTTGCAAACAAACCAACAAGCCATGCACTCAAAAAAAAAAAACAAAAAACCAACAACCAAGACCCTGATATTTGTGCCAAAAATGTGGACATGCTGGCTCAGCATCCTCAGGACCAAGCTATTGCTTAATTTTAATTTATTATTAAATAATCCAGATGAAAAGTTGTGGGCTTAGAACGGCCTGGGTCCAAAGGTTCTGAAGGGCAGTTCCCAGCAGCTCCAGGTTGCTGTGGGAAGGGCCATGTGCCATTTGCTCATCATTCCGTGGGGTATGTCAGCCTTGACCAACCCAACAGAGGCCAGGGCTGGGGAGAGTCTGCCCCTGCCACCCTCCTGCCCCTCCCACCCACCTCAGCTCTGTGTCTGTGTCTGAATTGTGGGTTGTGCAGAAGAACCTGCAGCCATAGTTATTTGACTATATCTTGACCGAGGGCTTGCAGAGCAAAGCCAGGCCAGTGTCGTGCATTACTTAAATAAAAAGGGATCATTTATACCCAAGGGGTCCCGTGACGGTGCTTTGGGTTGCAGGGTGGAGGGATCAGGTGTTTCCCTGGGAGGTGCCAGGCATAGTGCCTGTTAACAAATTTGGGCCCCTGAGTAGAGAACTTGAAATGACTCCAAGAGGCGGTCCTGGGATGGGATGACTTGGCTGGTACCACTGCTAGCTGAGATGGCACCTCCCTTTCTCGCTTCCAGGGGCTCTGCTGAGGGCAGTTCTGTGAGGGCTGATTTACCGACATGTCACTGGCAGCCCCCATGTCACCAGTGGCTGGGTTCCAGCCCAGGGGTCTTCCCTCAGTCCCATTCTTTCAAGGCCGGAATCAGGTGCCTCCAGGAGCCATCTCTCTGGTATCTCTCCCTGGTCTATCTGAGGCTGTTGCTTAGTTCTGGGCAGAGAGAGACCATCCTTGTCCCCATCTGAAGCTCCTGATGCAGAAGTCGGGCCTGCCTTGAGTGAGGCTCTCGGAGGACCCACTCTGCTTACTGAGTGTTAGCTCTGCTGCTTCAAGGGGCAAAGTCTACTTCACAACAGTGGCCCATCTGCCACCAGAGCTTGAGGCCTCATTCTCTACCCTGTCCTAGGGGCATGAGGCCACTTAAGAACTTGAGTATATGGGGCAATGGCAGCAAGTCCCCAGGAGCCTGCCCTCTTGCTTTACCAACTTACATGGCTCACAGGCAATTTGGGGAAATCGGGACAGCTGGGTCTGGGGTGGGACAACCCAGACCTCTTGCCTCTATTGGGGGTGGGCGTGGTTTTGGGTCCTCCAAGCTTGCCTTGTTGTCCCTCAGAGGGGGCAGGCAAGCTGTTTGGACTACCTGGGACAGTGACCATGGCTGCCCCACTCATTGGAGCTTGAAAAGGCAGGGTGAGATCTGCTGATTCTCTCCATCCCTTACTGATTCCAGGACAAAAGGGGCCCAGACCAGGGCTCAGCAAAGGGTTCTGCTTTATACCCCAACATATTGAAGTGCAGTGAAGCCAGGCACCATCACGCACTGATGGCCTGACCCTCTTAACCAACACCAAGGCTGAAGGACAGGAGTTTCAGTTATAAATCCAGAGTGGTTGGACAGCATGGAGACCTGGCTGGGAAGAGGACACCCTTTTTCTCAGGCTGACTGGTATTTCTGATACGCATCACGGTCCCCCATCAAGGCCAGATGTGCTCTGAGCTGACCCTGCCCTCCCCCCTTCACCTTTGCATGACGAATGTGTCCCTGTCCCCCCCCCACCTCACCCTCCCAGCCAATCAGACCACATAATACAGAGTCAGGATCTGTTGAAACATGTTTAAAACAGGGTTGATCACAGGTCAGAACCAGCAGAAAGAAGAAGGGAGTGTGGCCCCCGCCAGATCCCTGCCGGTCTCTGTGGCTCTCAGCCTGGCAGGTGCTTTAGCTTCTGCTTCTTGATATGCACGGGTGGTGTGCGCCGGTCCCAAGCCCCACTGGGGCCTGCCCTGCCATTTCCCTCCCCTCCCCCAGAGCCCTGGCGGACCTTCTGCGAGGCCCAGCAGAGGCGCTCGGCTCTCCTTCCTCCAAAGTCTCCATGGCTCAGAACCAGGCTAAGGACAGAGGTAGATGGGGAGACAAAGGGGCCGCACAGGGCCCCAGGTGGCAGTGAGGGAGCTTAGGACCCTGAGGGGGCATGCTGACTCCTTGCTGGAGAAAAGGCACCTAGATAAGGAAGCTGGGCTTGGGGGCCTCCCAGAGAGCCAGGGGGTGCGGCGGGATAGGGTGAAAGAAGCAGGAAGCAGGGTGGTGAGCAACCCCCAACCCTGGTTCCCAAGTCCCCACCCACTGGGGAGAATGAAGGAATCCCGGAGCAGAGCCCTGCCCCCATGACCCTCTGCTGGAGCAAGAAGGCCTCACCCCTTCCCACCCTGTCTCCCCGCGTGAGCCCAGGTCCAATCTCTTCCACACTGCCCACTGTCCTGCTCCAGGCCCTCGCAGAGGGCGTGGATGGTCAGAGGGCTTAGGCTGTCTTGGTGCTGGGGTCCACTTCCTTGTGGGCCCAGAGCTCCTTGTGCTGCTTCCGGCCGAAGCCCTCATCGTAGTTGCCTTTGCTCTTAAACAGCTGCTGGAAGTGGGGTTTGCAGTAGAACTCCCCGTGCAGCGCCGCGTAGTTGCCCAGGCTGCAGAAGCAGAACAGTGCGGTCAGGTCGGGTCGGGTCGGGGCTGGAGGCGGGCGGGGGCAGGGCAAGGGCGCACCTCAGCTTGGAGTGGCAGTGCTTGCAGCAGAAGCAGGAGTTGTGGAAGATGAGCTTGTCCGCCACCAGCCTCTCCATGGGGTACACGGTCTTCTGGCAGGAGGCGCAGGTTTCCTTCACCTGGGCCCGCAGGCTGAAGGACTGTGGGAGGGAGACTCAGCCCCGGCTCCGACCCACCGGCGCCCGTCCCCGCCTCCCCCGCGCCTCACTCCCGGTCCTACCTTGGAGCGCTGGACAGTGCTGGGGCCGCCGCCGCCTTTGGCTTCCTGAGGGAGAGGGCCAGTCAGGGCAGGGGCAGCGGAGAGAGGCCCCCGACTTCCACGGGGGTCACCAGCCCAGGTCCCGGGGGCACTCGAGGGGGGAGGGGCAAGGGTGACAGGCAAGCTCCGCTCCGCACCCCTCCTGCCCCGGGCCAGACACCTGCCCGGGGCGTCCTCCCCCCCGCGGGGCACCTACATGAGCGGGGGCGGCCGGGGCGGCTCCTGCGGCCTGGAACATGCTGGTGGGAAGCGATGGAGGCCCGGGGAGACGCGGCACCCGCCGGGTTCTGCAAGGGGAAGTCGGCAGGTCAGGCCCCACAGCCCTCCCCAGCCCGCAGGGTGGGGTGTTGACAGGCCGGGGGGTGGGGGGCTGCGGTTGGGACTTTCCCTCAGTCATTTCCTGTTGCTCTGGGTCTGCCACTTCCGCCCCTCACCCACCCCCCCTGCTCCCGCCAGCCCCCCACGCGGCTCCCCGGGGGCAGGGGCTCCTGAGGGGAACCAGGTGTCGGGGCGGGAACAGGGCGGCTGAGGAGGGGGGCTGCGCACAGCCGCCGAGAGCGCCCGCGGAGCAGACATCCGGGCTGGGGTCGGTGGGGTGAGGAGGTCAGGAGAGGCGGGCCGCAGAGCTGAGGCGCCAATCCGCTGCCCTGGCCTTGACCCCAGCTGGATGCTGTCTCGGGGCGGGGGCCCGATGTGTCATCTCTTTTTCTTTGTTTCTTTGCTCGCTCGTCCGCTATCGGGGCGGCCATGGTTTCTATGGTATGCTGAATATCTTTG
>NW_005871147.1:148284-199604 GCF_000147115.1 Myotis lucifugus | reverse complement strand
CTCGCGCACCCGAACCTCACTGAACGCACGGGAGCGAGGCCTGCAGGTTTGCAGGTGACTTGTTCCGAGTCACAGCTGGTGAGGCAGCGGGGAGGCCAGGCCTGGCCCGGCTCTCACACCCTGCCTCCGGCCCGGCCCCGGCGGACCCCTGCCCAGCCCCGGCCAGGTCCGAAGCCGGCACCCAGAGGTAGGGGACCCTCCGCTGTGCGGAGACCTGTGCTGGGAGGCGGGGGCCTGCGGGCACAGGGACTGCAGGGCTCTGCCTGACACCAGGCGGGACGCGGTTTCACGAAGCACAGCCCTAAACGGCCCGTCCCCACGCGGCCGCACACGCAGCCCCGCACCTGGCAGGGAGGGCGAGGCAGCGGGCGTCCCCGGCCCCGGCTGCTCCCTGGCTCACTCGGCGGCCCGTTCCTCCCCGGAGGGTTGTGTTTGGGTTGAGCTGCAGGCCTGAGGACTCCCTGGATGGGGAAGAAACTTCTAAACCTGCTTCTGTGTATCTTTCCGGGCCAGGTTTCCTGCCATCGGTTCTCAAAGGGGGCCGGGCCGTAATGATTTAAAAAGGGTGAAGCCCTCGGGACGTCAGGCGCAGGGCTGGCTGCTCGGGGGGAAGGTCAGGCTTGACCCCGCGGCCCCCTGGCCCTGCCCAGGTCCAATCTGTGGGCTGAGCTGCAGGAGTCAGCAGTTTGGCTTAAGAATGAGCTGACAAGCCAGGTGAAGAAAGCAGTTTACAAAGAAAACCAGCTGATAATGATGTTAGGAAAGGGGAACTTGAGGTTTAAAGAAGAAATAAAGAGCTGGTCAGGGGAGAGGGTTGGAAATAAATGTGCCCTGACCTCCCACACTCCATCTCAGGCCTCCCCACCCCACCTCATGGTTGGGGTCCTTCCTTCACATCCACCCCTGTAACTGCCAAAGGAAGAGAGTTTTTTCTTTTTAAAACTGTTGTTACCATTTCGGAGGAAAGGGAGAGCATTCGATGCTTCAAAGCGGCTTCAAGGAAGAGGGAGGGGCACTTCCTTAATCTGCCATTTGAAGGGCCTCACCCAGTGCAGGGCACCTCACCCCTGAGGGGCTGCAGGGGGAGGTGCCCGGCTGGTGCACGTGCCGGCTGAGCAGCACCATGAAAACCCAGGTTAGAACCACCCCCTGGCCCGGCCACTCTGGCTGCCAGCCAGGATGACAGGGCAGGGGCTGGGCTGGCTCTTGGGTTACCTGCTCTTTGGGTATTAGTTCCAGGGGTAAGGAGACACCGCAAGTCATGTTACAAAGTAACCCCTCCACCTCCTTTCCTGCCAAAGGTGAGGTCCTTAGTCTGGACCCCTGGTGGTCCTACCCTCAGGGGGGCTGGTCTCTAGCACCTAGTCCTTTCCAGCCCCAAAGTGTTTGGATGGCCACAGGCTAAAATGAACAGTCTGTAATTTTCAGATAGTTAAGAGACAAAAATCTATTCTGGCTGTAAGAAAGAATTGGTGTGCTGTGAGGCTGTCTGCTAAAGAAAGGTCACCGCTGTGCTTCCGTAAGCACCTGTGGCACCGCTCTCGGATGGCAGGGCCCCGGGTGGAATGATACATGTCTGAGCCTGTATGGGCGACACACAACGATGCACTCCCCAATGGGTTCTCTGAAAATTTTAATTTGTTCTGACAATAAAACGAACACGGTGTAAGGACTTACGCCCTCTGGCTAGGCAAGACATTAGGACCCTTAAGAGAAAGCACCAAGGCAGCGGCAGGAGGCGGTGGGATGGACTCGGTGGGAAAGGAATGCACTACACAGATGAACTAGGGAGGAAGGGCCCAACGACAACAAGGGTCAGACAGACTGCCCTAGCCTTGACCTGGTGCTTAAAAAGAGCATCACACCCTTCCCCCAATTACTAGGGAGAGGTCTGGGGGGAGGGGGCACAGGGTGCTTATTGCTGGCCTCTTCATGGGCCTGCAGCATCTGGCAACACTGGAAAAGAATGGAATTTGGCTGGTAGGAGAGCATGAGTGGGAAGAGGAAGTCACACAGTTCTCTGTGTCAATGAGTCAAACCCTGGACTTGAACTTCAGCCCCCAGGGCCAGGATAGCATCTCTTCCTTCTGAAGAGGTCATTGAACTCCCAGGACTGGGAATATCCGCTTTCTGGCTGGTCCGGATCCCTGGTTGGTGTCTCAGAAGCCTTGGAGCAGTAAAGAAAAGTTTCTCTCCGGGAATTTCTTTCCCCACCAGCAAGCAGGCAACTCTCCTGGCAGAAAAGTCCTTTCTACCCAGTCTGCACCCCGGAGGGTGGGAATGTGGCCAGCCCTCAGGAAGGGCCCCGGAGGCTCACACGTCCATCCCGTGCTGGAAAATGTGCACCTTCTTCAGAGGCTCAGAACTCCCAGTCGTCCACCTCCAGCTCTTCCAGGTTAGTTACTAGACCGAAGATCCCACTGTGACCCTGAGACTGGCTGCCCTCAAAACTGGTGATGGGAGTGACAGGACGAAGTAACTCAGGCAAAGCCTCTGAGGCTCGTCGCTTGATCTGGGGGAGGGAAAGGGGGGGTGGTGGATCCTGCTGCTCTGGTCCCAGGACATCCTGAGCGAGGAACCATGGCCCCATGACAGATGGGCCTTTGAGTCAAGAGCTTCTATAAGAGGAAGGAGCAGCACCTTTAAGGGGCTTCAGAAATGGTCATTTCTCTGATTCGAAGGAAGGAGGAGAGAATACCTAGACCCCAAAGCTAAGGGTGTTGGGGGAGTCAGAACCATAGGCAAGAAAACGGGGAGCCTCAGCAAAGTGCTACTGTACCTGCTTGAAAAAAGAATGGCTCAGGAGGGTGCTGGCACTTGGTCTGCAGAGAAAGGGGAAGAGAGACCAGCATCACCCCTGTGCCCCAGATTTCCAAAGTCCTGCTGCTTATACCTCACCCTCAAGTGCCCTCTGCTTCATCCCTCAGCTCAGCCAGAAAAGCAGCCAGAGCTACTCAGCCTGGCTTCTTAGCAAACCCTCAGGCCGACTCCTCTGGCTGTGGGGGCTTGGACTCCTCCCCGGAACCCAGACCCTTACAGGACAGATACACCCTCTCAAACCCTTAACCCCCAGAGCCCACCTGCTCCCTGGAAAGCCCAACCCCAGCTCAGCGGAAATACCTTACATCCGGGTTGCGCTGAAGGCACTGCTCCACAAAGTGGTGGAAGTGGGGGGAGAAGGTACGGTGGTAGGGGTGGGATAGCGAGTCTCCGTTGGAGGTCCTGGGGGTGCCTGTGGTCAGGCTGTCACTCAGGCCAGAGTTGGCCGCTGAGCGCGAGGTGCTCATGGTCAGCTCCTCGGCGGGGATGGTGCTGGTGTCCAGCAGGCAGGGCACCGTGCCATTGAGCTTCTCCAGCAGCATCTGTGGGGGACAGACCAAGACTGGGCTGGAGGCTGGGAGACCTATAGTGTTTCTTCACAAATACACTTTTCCCCAAATACACATGTGATTTGGGGGGAGTACAGAAAAGACAGAAGTAGAATAAGTAACTTTTCCAAAGGAATGCTTGGCAGCCACACCCTCGCTGGGCCAAATTTTTGCAGAGGGACAGCAAAAAAGGGCCCCCTTCAACGTAGCTGCAAGGAAGGGGCTCACAGTCTCCTCCTGTTTATAGGCATCAGATCCTTTTAACTGTAGAGCCCTCACCCTCGGGTGAAGGCAGCAGCCGGCAGACTTTCTTTGAAGCCCAGCCCCAATTTGCCAAGCCCAGGTGGGTCTGATGGGGCCCATTAGCAGCACCTGCAGTGCCACATCCTGGGCTGGCACTGTGGCAGGCTACACAGGAGCAGCACACCCAGGAACAGGCCAAGCTTGGACAGCTGTTTGAAAGCCCGCAGACTCAGCACATGTAAAACCCACCCCATCTTGGGGATCTCTGTCTGAGTCTGTGAATTGCTGTCCAAGCCAGAAACCTGAAAATCTCTCTCAAACTGCAATAGTATGGTGGCCACTTAGTATATGTGGCTATTTATATTTAAACTAGAGGCCCAGTGCATGAAATTCGTGCATGGGTAGGATCCCTTAGGCCTGGCCAGCGATCAGGGCCAATCGGGGCCTTCCGGCTGCCGATCAGGGTGTTCTGGCTGCCGGCTGGGGCCTTCCTTTGTTCTGTGCTGCCCCTTGGTGGTCAAGCACACATCACAGCGAGCGATCAGTCTCCTGGTCAAACTCTCAAGGGGACACTGCATATCAGCCTTTTAGATATATACATATATATAGATGAATTTAAATATAATTAGGTTTAAAACTCAGTTCCTCAATCTGACTGGCCACATTTTAAGTGCTTAATAGCCACAGATGGCTAGTGGCTACCATACTGGACAGTGCAGATATAGAACATTTGGGTCATCTCAGAAAGTTCTATTGGACCATGCTGTTCTGGATCTGTACCTCTTATTCACCTTAAACAGCCTTTTAACTCTTCCCTGAGCATCTTTCTGTCAGTGTCTTACTTAGGTTTTCTAGATTCCTAACCTAGATTTCTACACCTTCTTGATCTCCCAGATCTAACCCACCTGCTAGAGTGAGCTTCCTCAAATATACTAGCAGGTCTGATGCTATCACTCTGTGCTTAAAAGCCTTCAGTGAGTCTCCACAACCTTTGCAAGAGGCACCAGGTATCCTGACATGGCATACAAAGCCCTTCATGATCTGCCCTAGCTTCCTCCTCTAGCCACATCACCTAGCACCTGCGCCCAGATGCACCTATACTTAGGCCATTTACCACTACGTACTTGCTATTGCCCAGATCCTGTTCTTTCTTGACTCTGGATCTTTGCACATGCTGTTCCCTCAGCCTAATCGAGTTTCCTTCTAGTTCCCATTCTTCAGTTAGTTCCTATTTACCTTCAAGACTCAAGTGTCACCTCCTCCCAGAAGTCTCCCTGGGCCCCCTGCTCTACAGAGTTCCCCTTTGGCCATTCTCTAGCTGCCCTTCTCCACAAAGGGTGAACAGGATGTGGGTTCAAGGGAGAGGCTCACTCGGAACTTGTAATGCACCCCCCACTCCCTCACAGTTCTCATGCTCCGGGGACCGGGGCAAACTGCCCCAGTGACCCAAGACCACTTCTTGGACTTGATAAAGCCTGGCTTGATAGGCCTCTTCCGGGGTCTACCTCCCAAGGGTTGACTATGCCACTGGCTGGGTTTGCCTAGGAGTGGCCAAAGGCAGTTATTGTAAGTGGCATGAACAGAGGTCTGAGAATTCTGAATTAGAAACTGGCCTTTTACGTATATTTATCAAGGTAGGAGGACAACGTATTTTATACATTTATAAACGTGTGAGCTTGATTTACACATTTTAAAGGCACCTGGTCAGTGGGCCTCCTTTTGCACCCGTTCCAGGCCCTGCAGCTGTTAGCAGTGGGCCTGCTCCTGAGCTCCCCTCCCCTGGTCTGCATTTGCACAGCAGTTACCACACAGAAGCAAACAGTTACACAACCACCTCCCTGGGTGGGGCTCTTGAAGGAAAGGCCTGTCTTTCACTCTGGCCGGATCCTGAGTGTGCGGGTAATCAACAAGCATCTGTGGGAGGCAGGCAGGCAAGAAGGAAAGCACTGGGGTGCAGCTCACCTGGGTGGCAGGCATATCCTTAAAGGGGACATGGCCGTTGGCCAGCTCACAAGCTGTGATTCCCACGCTGTAGATGTCAGACTTGGCATCATAACCCTGCAGATTCTAAGTCAGGAGGAAAAAGCCACACATCACTCCATTTGTAGCCTTGGTCATTATTCCTTGAGAAAGAACGGGGTGGAGCTATCACTGAGGAGAGAGAAAGAATGCTTCTCCCCAAATCAGGGCCAGCTGCAAAGACTCTCCTTGCCTACACCACGAAGAGCAGCTGCTAGTTGAGAAGGAAGGACTGTTTGAAATAAGCAGCAGGAAGTGGAGCCCCAGGCTCCAGCTTAGTACAGGGATGGAGAGAGCACCAAATGCTCACTTCCCACAAGATGCGGAGATCTCTGAAGGGAGTGGAAATAGCGTCAAGCAGTTTGGGACCCCACAGAGGGGCACCTACTCCATCTGCCAGGGGCACATCATTGCCCTGGAAGGGCCTTCCAGGTCTACCTGCCAACAGGAAAGCCTCCCTCCAGGAGCCCTTACTGCGCTCGGAGGGAGGCAGAGAGCACCCCCTCCCAGCTCCGGGGGACCCAGTACAGACCTGCTGGAGGACCTCCGGGCTGAGCCAAGGCAGAACCTTGATACTGTACTTGGGGAAATCGTGGACCACCCGCTGCCGCTGCCCGTGGCTGATCATGCTGAGGTTGCTGCGTAAACCAGACAGGTAGACCTTCCCATCCATGGAGATCAGAATGTGGCTGGCTTTGACACTCCTGTGGGGGTGAGGGGTGGCAGGTGGCGGGAGAAGGGTGTCACAGGACAGCAGGAGCCCCTCACACCGCAAACCTTTGGTCTTTACACACTAAATCCAGTCAGCTCTCGCCCTGGCAGCGCGCGCGTGTGTGTGTGTGTATGTGTGTGTATTATACGTGTATATACATATTATATACACAAATACCTATTTTTGTGAAGTTTCAAACATTCCCCCAAAAGAAAAAATAAGCCTGACCCCACTTACATATCACTAACTTTTTGTTAAAGTTCTCTTTTATGCTCACAGACCACTGCTTCCTCCACCACCTACTACTACTGACCTGTTCTTTTCGTTTGTTCTTGTAAAGTGTGTCACTGTTTTGTTTGCATATATGTTCGGTTTACCTAATGCTACTGTGATATGCATCCCATTCTCAGTGCTGTATTTTTGAGATCCATTCATGCTGCCATCTGGGGTGGGGTCTGACACTTTTACTCATCCATTCTTCCAGCAGGGGACACTCCCACTGTCTCCCACCATGAAAATGAAGTGATGTTGCATACAGGTCCCGGATGGGCCCGTGTGAGGTTTCTTTGGCGTGCACACGAGGCAGCACTGATGGTTCTGGTTCCCAGTGACCCTGGCTGGCTGTGTCGGGCCGTCTTCCACTATACTGACGGGCGAACTGACCGCCTCACCGCATTGGGCCTCCCCCAGCCTCCAAATATGCCAGTGCCTGGTATGTAGACTCACATCCTCCTGTTTTGCTTTTCTGATTGTTGCTCATATGGCTCTTAGCCTTTAGGCTTCCTCTTTTATAAACCTCATATCCTTCACTCATTTTTCTATTGTTTTGCTATCCTTTTCTTGGTGATTCACAAGATTGCCTTGCTACCTACCAACCTCCTGTGTGTTTTAGACAAAGCTAACATCCTCCATGCTGTCACCTAGAGAACAGGCCTACTTACCAAACAGGTCTTAACTTCATTTAAGGTGTCCTTTATTGGAGAGAAATCTTTAATCTTGGTATAATCAAACTTACCAATTTTTTGTCTTATGTTTTGTGCTTCTAAAACATTTAGAAGTTCTAAATATTTCCTTATGTTTCCTTCTAAGTCTGTAGTTTTACATCAACATAAGGCCTTTAATCCGTCTGAAGGGCTCCTTTGTATGGGGGGGTTAGGTAAGGGTCCCGTTTTATTATCTTCCCTACGGTGAGCCGCTTTCCTGACACCATCTACTAAGCACTGTCTTCTCCCCAGCCTCTCAGCATAGGGCCGACTCTGGGATGCACACACCAGTTTGGGTGCCCCAAGGAAGAAGGGGGAGAGACAGGTGCAGTGGTCCACCTCAGATGTCCCTCTCACCCAATCAATACTAAGGGCCAAACTGTTCAGTGAAGAGCAAGTCAAGAGCTCCAGCACCGACACGTTGGATGCTCTGCCCACCAGCTCAGAGGCAAGGGCAGAATCCCAAGTCTGGCTTCACTAACTTCAGTCAGCCTTCCAGTGTTTACTTGAGGGCTCCTGGGCACAGATCCCTGCTCCTGTGTAGGGTGAATAGGCTTAAGAATGCACCTGTGCACATATCCCATGTGGTGGATGTAGTCAAGGGCCTTGAGCACCCCCTGCAGGATGTAAGCAATGGCCAGTTCATTCATGCCATCCATGAAGTGAGTACAGATGAGATCCTTTGCAGAACCTGAAGAACAGAATTGTGGGGAGGTAGAGAAGGGTAACAGAAAAAATACAGCACGTAAGCCAGCTGGCAACAGATTCTTAGAACGCCCCTCTGCGGGGAGCCCTTTCCCACTCACCGTATGCCATGAATGGCGTGACAACCCACAGCTCATTGTCTGCAATAAAGGTGGCTCGATAGGGCAGGATATTGGGATGACTGAAGAGTTTAGACACATGAAGCTCCCCCTGCAACCAATGGTAACTGAAGTCAGAATCAAGGGGCACAAGGAATGACACTCAAGAGGAAGGTGGCAGCATGAATAAGATGGGTGCTCTTCTGAGAGTCCTGGGAGCAGCAGGAGCCTAAGCAGGTGCCCTCTGGAGTGAGAGAAACCAGCTCTGCTCTCTCTGCCAGCCAATGGGAGGGCCTCCAGAAACAATCCCGCCAACAGGGAAACTGCTGATAACAGTTCCCAACCACGGAGGTGCTGAAAACAAACTGTTGATTGAACATTTCCGAAGTTCTAAGCTTAGCTCAACTTCAAGGGCCACGGCCCAGAACTCCTCTTTAAGACAGAAAAACAAGAAATGTTTTCCTATTGTTAAGGAAAAGGTTGTAGGCAAGGGAAGAAAGCATTAAGAAAGCATTAAAGAACAAACAACTACTAAACATTGGAAGCTATTTCTCCAGCTAACCTCAGATTGAGAGATCCCTTCCTTAGAAAATGTCAGACCTACGAAATTTTAAATTTGGATTTATTTAAAATAAAAGATGTTAAAAAAAATGGACAAGAGGACTATAGAAACTAGGGTCCTGGCCTGTGGGATGTGAGCTAAGGCCAGATAGACAGTACCTCCTGCCTGTCCATTGCTCTATAGAATAAGAATCTGGAAGTCCAACATGATCTAGAATAAAGTCAGATATGTATGTTTTTTTCCCAAATAACTCAGTCAGGACTGACTTTCTGTCACATCCTCAGATCCGGAAAACTGCTCCAAGCCTGTGGAGCAGGATTACAGCACCATTAGATGAGCATGATTTCAGGAGAACATTGTACATGAAGAAGGGAAGGGGTGCAACTACCTGTACTGAAAATACGCTAACCCAGGCCCTAAATCGAAGGAGTTCTCAGTGCAAGCCTTCATCAGCCAAGGAGAATTTGGTCCCCAGTCAGTTATTAGACCTGTGGTCTCTCCAGCTAAATGAGAGGGTAGCTACTTGCTTCGCCAATAGAAAGGAACCTCAGGCCAATAGGGTGCTAAAAGCAGGAGAGTGGCCCAGCCTCTCTGAATAATAAATAAATGAGGCAGGAAGGAGTCCTTGTAGAAGAAAGGAATATAGATTGGGCTGGGCAGCATTACGGAATCCTCAGTGCCAAATGCCCAAGGTTATTCACTGAGAGCTTCCGTAGCTTATCGGCGTGGTCTACCTTCATTTCCTGCCAGCTGCTTTCAGAAGATGGAGGGAAGAGATGCCTTGTAATTACAACTGGAGCAAAGAGCCCACCCTCCAAGTGTCACATCCACATTCTTTTTTACCTGCAAGAACGTCACCATCTCATTGGAACAAGCTTCTAGGTTAATCCTTCGTACCGTCACATACTCTCCCATTGGTTTGTACCTTGCTAGATTCACTGTCATCAGGTCCTCAAATCCTTTCCCTAAAAGAACAGAGGAATGCCATAAGCAAGGTGAACAACAGCAAAGGTTTCCTTCTTCCTTCAAGAAACTTGATTTCAAAAGAAAATGCAAGTTAAGACTTGCACTACTGTTACTTTCATGGCTGACAGTTCTTGATTCTTCTCCTAGTAGTTCTTTCTCAGCCAACCATTCTGACTGACACTGGCCCAGGACACCAGAAGCGTTCAGCCAAAAAGAAAAAATTATAAGAGCTCCTTTCCTGGGAACATGATCTCTTTTCCCATACTTGGAGAAACAAAACCCAAGAAGACACAACAAAGCCAGTTCTGTCACCACAGTCTTCTACGTAGCTGACAGCCTCAGGCACACATTCATGGCGATGCGGGGAAGCTGCAGCACCCGCCCCCTGGAGCTCCAAGGTCCTGGCAGTCCCTGGACATTACCTATAATGGTGAGCAGCTCATAACACCCTCCCTCCGGCAGAAAGCTACTCATGATCTCCTGCTTGGAGAAGGATGCTATCGACTCTGAGCTCGCCTCATTGGTCTAAAGAAAAAGAAAAATTGGTTAATAAGAGAAAATTGGGGGTGGGATGGGAGTGGGGAGGCGGTAATTCAGACCCACGAGGAGACTGGCATCTAAACAAGCAGAAATTCTGGCTCTGGTGCCAGCACTCTTTGATGAGGAATGTGAAGTAAAACATCGATGTAGCACCATCCACAAATGTGGGTGGGGGACAAGGGCCAGTTCCAGCCAGATGTTGATTTGCTTGTCCTTCCCACCAACTGGCTCATTTGCTAAGAACTATAAATTTCTTTAAAAAAATTGTTAAATGTTTTTCAGTTACCATTGACATCCAATATTAGTTTCAGGTACACAGCATGGTGACCACAATGAAATTCCAACTTGGGGGAAGGATGTCTGGAGAAAGGACATTTACAGAAGAGAAGGGGGATGGAGAGGTGGGAGGTTCTCTTGAGTTTCCTGCTGCGTGAAGGTCCTATTTTTAAGGTCCTGACTATAAGATCCCAAAGATCAAATGCTGAACCTTGCTATATGGAAAATGTGGCCATAAGAAGCCCTCTCTCTAGCAAACCAAGACCTCAGACCAATCGGTCCCTCAGACATTTCCAAGGGAAGCAAGAACACAGCCAACACACTGGGCTGCGGGAGAGAGAGAGAGCTGTCAGGTCTCAGCTATCATCCCAGGCAGCAAAAGTGACCTGCTCCTCATTCCTACCCATTCGCGCTGCAAATGATGCTGGATCCCAGCCATTTAGGATGTGGGCGTCACACCACTGGCCTTCGAGGTACTGAAGGAAAGCGCCCAGCAAAATACATGGCAGACCAGCAGCTCTTCCTTCAGTTTAATAGGCTCAGTTCCTTCTTCCAGACCGAAATGTATTTGTATGACCAGGGGACTGTGTATTTTTCTTTCTGAGTATTTTCCTTTCTTTTGGATTCTTTTTCTTTGGATGCGTGTCTAACTGAAATGGAGAGCCTCAGGCCAGCTCAGATTTCGTATGCTGACCTCTAGTCAGGAAAAGGTCTTTGTGAACTATGAAAGGCCCTAGGCTCAGCGCGAACCAGAGGAGTGTGACTGAGAATGCTCTAATATGGCAGAACCTCCTTGTTGGGGATCCCTGATGTTCCAAGTGCACCTGGTTTCAAAACAGTTGACGCTGCCAATAAAAAAAGAAACTAAGTGGGGTTCTGCCTCCCGTACCACTTACGCTAACAGTAGAGGAACCTAGTCAAGCAAAATTGAGCTTTGTCAGCAGATTATTATTCTAACTTAATCAAATTCTACATTCCTAAGCTTCATCCATGTTGTATTTAGCCTTTGGTACACCCATGCTGTGTCATGTTCATCTTGGGGACCTAGCTCAGTTTATCCATTCCAATGCTGATGGGCTTTTGGGGTAGTTTTTCAGTTCTGCTACTCTGAACTGTGCTACTAGAAACATTTGAATGTGTCTTCTGTTCATATATGCAAGAGTTCCTCTAAAGCTTGTACCTAGGAGTGGAATTGCTGGGTCACAGAGTATATGAACAATCGACTGGGAGATAATGCCAAATTGTTTTCCAAAAACGGTTATACCAATATACACTCCCACCAGCAATGTATGTATGTTCTTGTTGATCCATCTTTTCCTCCCCAACACTTGTATTCAGACTTAATTTTTGCCAGTCTCATTGTGGGTTTGATTTACATTTCCCTGATTGCTAATGAAGTTGAACATCTTTTCATGTATTTATTGGCCATGTGGGTTTTCTCCAAGGTGAAAGTGCTTCTTTCTGTCTCTTGTCCATTTTTCTACTGAGTTGTTTTAATGTAGGGTTTCCCCAAAGTTTACACGTCCAATTAAGTTAGCAAATGCAGACATTCTCTCATGGAGAATCACCAGGCATACTTACATATTCAAGGCTCTGAAAGTCCTGTAGTAAGAAAACTTGTTCAACTTTGTTCAGCCTAACACTTCCCAAAGGTACTTGTCCACAGAACCCTTTTGTGCCTAACATTTGTTAAATGTTGGAAAAGATAATTTGGGAAAGGCTACTTTAAGTAAAACATATGGTGTAACACAAAGACCATAGGCTTAGGGCCAGCCAGAGGCAGAATTTGAACTCAGGTCTATCACATGTTCTGTGACCCTGGGTAAGTTACTCTACTCTCATGGGATCTCCGCTGTCTCATCAGTGGAGTAATTCCCACTTCATAGTGTTGTTGTGACAATGTAATGAGATACAATATGTAAAGAGCCTAGCACTGCCGGGTTTTCAGTAAATGTGAATTCTATTCTTCTCCTCCCTCTTTGGTGTCTGCTTTTTGGGCACTCTCCTGCTCAACAAATAAGGTGGAACAGAGAAAACAGAGAATCCTAAGCAGAGCTTGATCAACAGTTAAGGTTGGTTTGATTTTGGTTTTTACATTTGTGTTTTGTGTTTTCAAATGTTCTGAAATCAAATTCTAGGATCATGTAATAGCCACTGTAGCTTCTTGAAACTACTTTGTCTTTGGAACAATCTGCAGATACTGGTTACTTACTACATGCTGGGTGCCTCACACAGGTGAGAGAGATAAAAATGGAGTAGCAATTTGAGCAAAAAGCTTAAACCAAGAGCTCTGAAATGACAACTCCCCCTTTATTTAGCATTTATGAGCTGCACACTAAGTTATTCTTGAAGAATCCCATCTTTTTACCATTATACCTCTAACCGCCTGCGCATAGTCTTGCTCTGCAAATCCTGTGTTCTCAACTACCAATCTACTCAATTAAACCCGCACCACCAGTCAATATGAATCCAGGGGTTGCTTTCAGACCCAGCTCCCCCCTCTGGCTGTGAGTACCCACGAGCTGGACCCTCCCCGCTTCTAGGACCTGCCGCCAAAGCACCCTCCCTGACTCTGTTGCTCCATCTTAGGAAACTTGCCCCAGCTGCCCTACCCCTGCCCCTGCCGTTTTCTCATGGCTGATTATCCTTCTTACTGAGGTCTCGACTTAAATGTCATTTATTCATTGAAGACTGTCCAGCTAAAGTAAAATAGGCTCCTAGTCACTTCATTATCTTGCTTTCCTTTCTTCATAGTAGGAATTACTGCAGTTTACCTATCGCCTGTCTCTCTAGGATGCAGGCTCCATGCGGCAGGGACCTGATCGGTCTTGCTCGCTGATGTATTATTCCCCAACGCCTACAACAATGCAGGCATTGTCTATGGAGGCCTCAGGCCAGCTCCTATTTCGTATGCTGGTCAAATACAACAATGCTGGAACACACTTAAAAAGTCATTTAAACAAAGTTTAATGAGGAGGTTTTCTGCCCATGACCTCATCATTCCTATACCGGAAATGCCAGCCCTCATATAACACATTCACTAGAGGCATGTTATAGATCAGAATCTGTACCTGCATGTGAGAAAGTACAGCAGGTCCTCAAAGAACTGTTTCATTCAATGTTGTTTCGTTATAACATTGATGAGATGCTGTACGAACTTAACTCTTGTGTCTATCAGTTAGCTTATGGCAGTGGTCGGCAAACTCATTAGTCAACAGAGCCAAATATCAACAGTACAACGATTGAAATTTCTTTTGAGAGCCAAATTTTTTAAACTTAAACTATATAGGTAGGTATATTGTTATTAACTTAATTAGGGTACTCCTAAGGCTTAGGAAGAGCCACACTCAAGGGGCCAAAGAGCCACATGTGGCTCGTGAGCCTCAGTTTGCCGACCATGGGCCTATGGTAATGCGTTGTTTCTCTTAAAGTTGCAGAGCCTATTGACAATGTTAAGTGAAGACCTACTGTACTGCATATGTTAGCAGGTAACAATATGGTCTCAACGAGAACAAATCTAGGGCTACTTTGAAGTTCTTCTCTGATCTTCAGGCAAACTCCTTAATGTTTCTCTAATTTGAACGAGACTACAAAGTTCAGCTGGAGTCCTGAGATTAAAATATTTATTACATACATTTTAAATAACTCCCTTTGGAAAACTACAGATACATACTTTTTTATTACCCGTGTCCTTCTTCCTTGCTAGGAGTGCATATAAAACAACTGCTACACTAGGCTACAGTCTAAAGACACACACTTGTTGAGTCTAGGTAGGGAATGATTCATTAAACTACTGATTGTTAATAACTTGACAAATATTTCTACTATCTTTGTTGACTATAGAAAACTACTCACTGAATTCTTGGGCAATCTGCAATTGCATAAAATGACTAGCCTAGTGGTTGCTGTGGTTTCTCGACCACTCTGTCCCCAGCCGACTGGAAATGGCACTGCATTGAGGCTTTCTACTTTGTGGAAGTCCTCTAAGTTTGAGCTCAGAGAAAAACCAACCTTTACTGAGGAAAACAAAGGTGGTATTTTGAAAGGAGGAGATCTGGTCTGATATTGCCTCATTATGTTGTTTCAGATTTAGAAAAGGTCAAAATTCAGATGAAAAGGATGAAATACTTAGTCCATTTTCTTTAAACACAGCACGGCATAGGTTTATTCGTGTAATGCGTAATCTCAAGTTGCCTAGAGAAAGAAACTGATTCTAGCAAAGCCTAGTCTTAGCTCCCCCATCATGAAAAGCAATTTTTTTCATTTTGAAACATTTAAAAAATACATAAGCTACTCATATCCAGAAATGACCATAACATAACTTTGTTTAAAGAGTTCAGAACAAAATACAACAAAGGACACAAAGACAATACTGCTACCAAATGAACACATTCAACCACAGGTTTCACACAGGATAACTTTTTGGTGTAACATCTGCAGCTGTGAAAATAGAAATATTAAATATAATTGGCACTGCATTCTGGAAAAATACCTAATTGAGCCTATAGAAAACATGTTTGGTCTCCTGACTGGAAAATATTTGGATCTGAGAGAGAGGTGCTTACTCCTGGCTAGCAGACTAAGTAAGCACAGCCAAAGCTTTCCTCAAAATTCCTAGTCAACATCATCATCCTTCACCTGACTGTGGGGCTGCTTGCAAAGGTGCACATGTCTGTCATCTGGAACGAGTAGGAAGTCGCCATGGCCGGTGTGGCTCAGTTGGCTGGAGTGTCATTCCATGCACCTAAAGGTCACAGGTTTGATTCCCGGTCAGAGTACATGCCTGGATTGCAGGCTTGGCCCCTGGTCGGGGCTTGTGAGAGGCAGCCGATCGATGTTTTGATCGATGTTTCTCTCTCTCCCTCTCCGTTTCTCTCTTTCTAGAATCAATATAAATAGGAAGTCTATTTAGAAAAGGCTTCTTACCCTCTCTCTGATTCACATTATCAAAAATAGCTTAGTATGCTATGTGCATTGTGTGTTATTTCCGTAGGTAAAATAAGCTAGAAGAGTTGGAAGCAGGGCAAGTCTTGTAGCTTTTGCTAATAATAAAAAATGCATTTTCTGTTTTATAGTTTTTAATTTTGGGCTTTGTTTTTCAGGTAGGAGATTTGAGGTCCTGCCTTACAATCTAGACAGAGATCAATGTCATCTCTGTGGACTACCATCTATTATTCATAGACTAAGTGTGGAAAATGTAATACCACTGGCCACTAAAAGGTAACCACATTTCAGATTGTTGAAACGTTCTCCTTTTCTGGAGGGGTGGGGGGCGACTGGGAGGGTTGGGAAGGGGAGGAGACCTTAATCCCCAGGAGAGAGGCAAAAAGTGCCTGAGATTTTT
The DNA here is from genome assembly GCF_000147115.1 of Myotis lucifugus. Classification (NCBI taxonomy): domain Eukaryota; kingdom Metazoa; phylum Chordata; class Mammalia; order Chiroptera; family Vespertilionidae; genus Myotis; species Myotis lucifugus. The sequence goes on along the minus strand of NW_005871147.1, from coordinate 183,788 downwards.
TTTTTCAGTTTTCAAAGTCTACATCAAAATCTTTCCAGGGTGAAACCTGAATCTCTACAAGTGAAAGAATTACACTTAAAATAAAGCTCAATGACAGATAAGCAGAAACATAAAATGATAAGCCAACAAAACACATGAATCGCCACAAGAAGTCATCTCCATGCAGCAGCCACAGGGGTAGAGCCTAGAAAGTCACTTACTTTTCTCCGAGTGTCACCCGGAGGCTGCTCTGGAGTAGAGAAATGGGTTGTTGGCATTTTGTTTTTTAGTAGAAAACACACCCACATTCAGAACAGCAACTATTGCACTTAGGACTACATTTATTAATAGAAAACACTTAAGAGTCATTACAGCGAAAAGTGCCTGCAGTGCTACATATAAACACACACACACACACACACACACACACACACACATCCACAGTAAAAATGCTGCAGATAAGATGGGATTTTAAAATGAATCTATGGCTCTTCAAAACTTGACCAGGGAACTATTCTATGGGTATATTTTACTGAGTATAACTCAACTGCTATAATTCTGGTCATACATTGACTTTTCCTCAGCATGCAATGTTACTTTCAATAACCTGGTTTCAGAGTCTAATACTGTGAACAAACAATTCATTATAAAGTTAAAGTGTTAGCTGGCTATTTCCCAGGGAGTGCAGGATGAGAAACAGGTTTTCTAAAAAAAGTTTTAATACAGCAACACGTGTATGTGGGACCATTACCCAACTAGATTTTCTAGTCAAACATTCTATTCTGAATGCAAATAGAGCAAAGGCTTTGGAGCCCTCTGCTGCTTTTGGTGAAAACGAAGAAAGCAAAAGACAACTGAAACAACTTTCTGCTCTTAACGTGGACAAATTATGCATCTGTGCTTTTGATTTTCTCCATTCTGTAAAAGTGATAAAAATAATCAAAGCAAGATTTTTAACTAAAATATTGGAATACATTTCCAAATATCTTATATTAGAAATTATAACATCCAACTGTGCTAGAGGAGAGTGGCTGCAGAGTCAATTAGCCTCAATTTATCAAAATAATATAAATATATTTTTGCGTTGGGCATCAGTTTTCTGGTACACAAATGGCAGGAGCAGTGCTTGCTTAAGACAGTCTGCCAAAGATGACTAGATTAAAGGAAATCAAACCCAATCTTCCAGAGTAGAGGGCAAATTCCAAGTTGTACAAAACTTAGTAATATAAGTATGTAAACAATATACAGAAGAATCTCTTCACCCGCCTTAGATGAGAGACCAGGGAACTGTAAAAAGATAGCCAGAGATCCTACACTGAAACCAAAATCCATAAATTCAATTCACATACACTGGAATATTTTAAACTAATTGATTATACACTGGATTCCCAATTCAATTTTCATCAATGCCAATGTTTACTTTTTTAAAAACCATTGTATCCCCATTAATGATGGGAAGAAATTGAGGATAGGACCAGAATGTAATATTTCTGTTCTGTTAGCCTTTCCTTTATTGTACAGCTAATTTTTGTTCTTGATAAGGAACACAAAAATAACTCATCATTTTTATGAACTCATTTATCTAAAACACAATCTTTTGACAAAGTTGATAAAAAATACTGCTCCAGAAGTTTGTTGAGTGGCATTAGGGAAAATAAATTCATAGGTATCACCTAGTAATTAACAAGTTTGAGTTTTCAATTACTTAGGCCTATTCGGGGTATTCTGGATCAGTCACCAAATGCATTCAATCTGATAACCTGTTTCTTTAGCTACAGGTGCCGAAGAGAGTATCTTGGTGTTCACACACAAAGAATGCAGCCCTACTACTATTATTTTTATAGAAAATGATTTTATTTACTGTAAATTAAAGGTCACAGTTCCCCAAATGGCTCAATTTGAAAATAGCCAAAGGAAAATGCCTGTGCCTGTTAAACCTCCAAGTTGCAAACCTAAATAACTTCTGAAATCAGCATTTAGGTTTTCCAATAGGAAGTTAATATTTTTGTTCTGATGGATTTTTTCCTTGGTTCTCTTAAGTCTCATAATTTCTGCCATGAAAAGATGAGTCAACTAGACTGATCAGTAAAACCAGAACTTTCATACCATTGCTACCTTCATCCTAAAATTTTACTTTTAAAATCTTCAAGGCTAGCAACTTTTAAACACTTATATTTTCCTTTAAGAATATATATTTCAATTGGACAAATACTTAGGAGAAATACATGTGCCTTTGAGTAAATACTGGCTTTCTAATAATCAAGACAGGCTAATGACAACTGCCAGATTAGTCCTCAAGTTTTTGGGAAACCATGGATTCAAAAGGAGCCAAATAAATATAGCAACTATAGTGTACACTTTCCCTTAGAATTGTTAATTTCTGTGAATTGATTTAGTCAACAAAAGAGCAGTGAGATTTATCCTGAAGTGATGGCTAAATGCCACACTGTACTTACCTCCAAATAGTTCCAAATCTCTTAAGCCCTCAACAATGAACTTTTCCGAGACCCACCGCTAAAGAGGAAAACCCCAAAGAGAATTAGTATTTCTTCCAAACCACAAAAAATTAGCTTTCAGCCGTTAGAGAGACAAACAAAACACAACTACAAAAACAGAATCATGCATTACAGTTAAGATACATTTCTATGGAAAAGTTTTGAAAAGAATCTTGAATTTAACAGCAGAAAACAACAGATGAATTCCTTTCTCTATTCCTCTTTGCCTAATTTGATGAATTATTCTTAAATCTGGCAAATTGAGAAGAACCCAGTACTGGCCCTGATAATGAAGAATGTTTTTCTCCTTTCCACATGTAAAACAACCTTTTGGCTCCATCTTACTCATTCCATGGCTACCTATTACAGATGCTCAGGCCTATTTGAAAATTACTAGAATTCACAATATAGAAAATAGGGATGAAACAGAAGTTTTTCACAAGCCTCTACTAGTTTGTAAAAGAAAATTACTAGCTGCATATCCTTCATCCAGTAGGATCTCTAAAGTCATCGCTGCTAACATTTGCTACCAAATGCTACCTTTACAAGGACAGAACTAGCATGATCAATCTATGGTTCACTTTACTGGCCTATTTCAACCGAGTATTGGGTTTCCACATACTGATCAGTGGTCTGGTTTCACCTGTATCAGAGTGGGTTGAAATAGAAAAGAAGCTCACATTTAAAAGCAATGGAATCAAGGTTGTATTTCACATAAGGACTGGTGTTAAAGTTTGGCTTGGACACATTCTTTCCACTGGGCAGAGTTCAGGCTAAGGAGAGAATCTGTTTTTCCTCTCAGCTGACAGTGAAGTTTACTCTTTACAATGTAAATTGTTTTTATATATATAAACATAAGAAAAAAGATTAAGCAACATTCAGAAATAAGCTGCATAATACGAATTATAATTTGGAACTATAACATCATTCTCTCTCCTTCTCCAAATTAAAATTTTTTCCAAATTAAAAAACACAACACTGTCAATTAAAAAACACTTGATATAAAAAATCACATGCACTGTGCCACAAGATAGTTAGTAAAAATAAACTATCACTTTAATATTTAAAGAAAGTGATATATTCATCATGTATCATAGCATTTATACATTGTTGCAAGATTTTAAAATAATTACTATTGCATTCAGAAATTAAATACTTGATAAAAAATAAAATACACTCTTTTATGAAATCATGGTAGCTGGTAAAGAGGCTAAACCTAGTATTCATTCTCAAGGTCATTTTAGCTGGTGGAGTTTTTGGGTATAATAAATTTTTTTCACGTTAAGAAAGTTTTCAATGAAAACCTATGATTATATTTAGAAAAAAGTGTTCCAAGGATTACAATTTGATACTGATTTTTCAAACACACAAACTCACTGAAAATACATAGGAAATGGGCAGATGGTTAGTGGTTACATACCTACACATTCAACTCATTTAATGTTGAATGACGGATATTCACAAAATACACCACCTTGTTTCTTCTCTATCAGACAAGCTGGTGGGTGTATTCTGTGTCTCTGGTCAGCCTCTGCCTGCAAGCTCTTTTCTCCGAGTGGGGGCTGCGATACCCGGTTTACTTCCCACATCCCTCTCTTCTGCATGATTCTGAACCTCACATAACAAACCACCTACGGTACTGCCAAAACACTTTGCTCTTCAGGAAATAAAAACAGTAAAGCCAGAAGAATAGAAACACTCACCCTAATTCGCTCTGGTTTACTTACAAGAAAAGACATGAGTTCCTAATGTGTAGGCCTATTTCAATTTCAAAAATTTAAACCTAAAAGGAAAATAGAAACAGGTGGAGTTAGTCAAATCTCCTTTTGTAGAAATACCTTTTGATTAATAAAAACTTACTGCAAATCTACCATTCAAAGTACTGTGCTAAGCCTATAAATTGTAGATTCCAAAGATTTGCTTAGAGAAACTTTCAGTGACAATTGACCTGGATGTACTTTGGCCAAGTACAATCTGAAATACTGCAACTTCTATAAGAAAGAAGTTTATTATATGGTTTTCTTCTTTAATGTTTAAACCTCTCTTGGCTCAATCCCCACTGACTCCTTCCCAGAAGTAATTATCTTCTATTCATGTGTCTGTTTAACATCATCATTTTTAAAAATTTTTAATATTTTTATTAATTTTTTTACAGAGAGAGAGGGAGAGGGCAAGAGAGAGACAGAGAAACATCGATATGAGAACAAAATATTGATTGGCTGCCTCCTGCATGCCCCCTACCGGGGATCAACCCAGGCATGTGCCTTGATCAGGAATCTAACCAGCAATCTTACTTTCGGTGCATGGGATGAAGCCCAACCAACTGAGCCACACCAGCCAGGGCTCATCATCATTCTTCATGTGTATATGGCCATGTTTTATCCATTTTAGACATTTATCTTCTAACTTCCTACCATGGTAGATGGGGGCTAAGCTCTCCTGTATCACCTTCTTGCACTCCACTCTCCTGCCTTCATTCTTCTGATGCAGTGCTGGCACAATGTTTGATTAAATCGGTATCCACGTTTACATGACTGTGACTATGCAAACATGGTTTGCAGCTGGGCAAACAGGTAAAGATGACCATGTCTTCTTTCTTTATAAACATTTAATCATTGCCTCATTTTTTTCACTCTCTTGGTTTTCCATGTAGCTATTAAGTTTTTCCAAATATTTCAACATCTCTGCTATTTGTCTTACCAATATATTTTTCCATACACTCAAACTCCCCTGGAGAGTGCCTTCCAGGGCCCTCCATCCTCCTGCTGCAATCTGCACAGCTGCTTTCTAGCCCATCTGCACTTTTATATTTGAAATGTTCTTGTATTATTTCTTTTTTATTATTGTTGTTAATCCTCACTCAAGGATATTTTTCCATTTAGTTTTTTAGAGAGAATGGAAGAGAGGGAGGGCAGGTAGGGAGGAGAGAGAGAGAGAGAGAGAGAGAGAGAGAGAAACATCTATGTGAGAGAAACACATCAATTGGTTGTGCCCCGTTCGGGGATCAAACCTGCAACCTAGTTATGTGCCCTGATGGAAACTGTACCTGCCACCTTTTGGTGTATGGGATGATGCTCCAACCACTGAGCAACCCAGCCAGGGCAAAGAGGTGTTTCTCTCACTCTCTCTCCCTTCGACTCTATCTAAAGTCAATGGAAAAATATCTTCAGGTGAGGATTAACAAAAAACAAACAAACAAAACCTATGGATGCCTGGCCCACCTTTAAAAATTTTAAATCAGGAGGTCTGGGGATGCACAAGTAGAAATGGGCAACTCCCTATGGAGTTCAGCAAAGGGAACGATTACTGGAGCAGAGGTGGATCTGCATAGTTTCATGAAGGGGTGGGGCTTGAGTGAATTCTAAGCATGAAATAGGATTAGCTATTGTCTGTTGCTTACTCTGTCGTGTCCAGAGGTGTATATATCTCCTAGTTTCTAGAACAGTGCCTACCACATAGCAGGCACACAGTACTATTGAAAGACTGACCAAATGTGCTGAGAAGTGTGTCAGCACCTCATGGGGGGCAGTTAGAGAAGCAGAATTCCACATATAGGAGAGCAATGAATAGGTCTTAAGTGATGCTAGAGTATGGATTTTATTCAGCAGGCAGAAAAAAGTCACTGTAGGTTTTGAACAGAAAGGGGACAAACACAAAACTGTGGTCTAAGGTAGTGTCTCTCAAACTTTATTGTACATGCAAATCACTTGAGGATCTTGTTAAAATGCAGATTTTTATTCAGAAGGTCTGGTGGTTCTAACAAGCTCCCAGATAATGGTAATGTGCTGATCTGTGGACCATTACATTTGAGAAGCCTTGTTCTAAGGAACATAGAAGGAATATTAACTTGAAAAGGGATGGGGGGGGTGGGGAGGAGTGGAGTGTAAAAATAACCGAGAAAGGAATGCCAGTTAGAATACAATTATAGTGGACCATATTTGTGGTGAAAGAGCCTGTGGTAGAGGGAATGTTAAGAAATTGACGGATAGGGGAGAAGAAAAATTAAATGTATTTAGTTAGTAAGGACACCATAAGTTATCTAGCCCATCCTGCACCCTTTGGAGGAATAGCTTTTACAAACTCCTGGATATAAGGTTATCTAGCCTCTGCTTGAAAATGTCCCAGCCAGAGACTCACTACCTTATCAGGGAGTCCATTCTATCTGTGGACAACTCTGATGACTGATTTTTTGTGTGAGCTCAAGTAACTGGGAAAAGAGTAGTGTGTCAACAAGAAAACAGGAAAGCTCAGAGGTGGAAGTGGTTTTGGTGGAAAGATAAGTTCAACTTTTAAAATCATATTTCAATTGAGAAAAGTTATATATTCCAAGAGGAAATATATAGCATTCAGTTAGAAAAGTTAAGACTGATGCTCAACAGAGAGGTTAGAGAAGGCTACGTGGAGTCGGAGTTAGGAGCTAAAGCTATACAAGTGACAGGCACTCACTAAAGGAGAAAATGGTGAGAGAAAAGCAGAAGGCTGGGAAGAGCCTTGGGAAAGTGAGGACATGGCGCTTGAGAGGCAGGGAGGAAATGGAGCCCAAAGGAAAACTTTCAAGATCCTGCTTTCTGCCTGGCTGGTGTGGCTCAGTGATTGAGCATCGACCTGTGAACCAGAAGGTCACGGTTCAATTCCCGATCAGGGTACATGCCCAAGTTTCGGGTTTGATCCCTAATGTGGGGCGTGCAGGAGGCAGCCAATCAATGATTCTCATCATTGGTGTTTCTATCTCTCTCTCCTTCTCCCTTCCTCTCTGAAATCAATAAAAATATATTTTAAAAAAGAAAGAAAAAATATCCTGCTTTCCCTTCGGAACCACCTTCCTGCCCCTAGACCTGTCCCTCTCAGTTGTCGAGTGCTACAGGAAGTCCTCCCTCACTCCCCTCCCACCTATGGTAGATGTTTGGCCTCTGTATTTTTTAATATGTTTTTATTGATTTTAGAGAGGAAGGGAGAGGGAGAGAGATGGAAACATCAATGCCCCATAATGGGGATCAAGCCTGCAACCTGGGCATGTGCCCTGACCGGGAATCTAACCAGCGACCTCTTGGTGCATGGTCGGTGCTCAACCACTGAGCCACACAGGCCAGGCTGGCCTCTATATTCAACCCTTACACCTATCACACTCTTAATTCCCTTGAGGGTAGGGAATAATCTTGTTCGCTGTTGCATTTCCAGGGGCTACTGTGCCCAACATATAATATGGGCACTCCCGTATCTGCTAACTTAATAAGAGTAAGAATAAAAGCAGCAAACATTTGTGGTGAACTTACTGTGTGCCAGGACCTGTGCTTGTGCTAAAAGCTTCGCAGAGCTCACAATAAGTATTATCTTCCCTGTTTTATAGATCAGGAAATTAAGGCTCAGAGAGGCTCGACACCCAGAGTCACACAGCCAAGTGGTAAAGGACTGATGAGGTCTGTTCCAATGCCTGTGCCCCAGAACCCTGTCAAGAGATGCCGGGGAGACCTGTCAAGACATAATGATGACTGAGAAGGCACCAACTGATTGGACAATGCTGATGACCAGGTGACAAATGGTATAGCAAGGAGGATTCATTTATTCATCCCTCCCCCACCTCCCCCCTATTTTTGACACTGGTTTTCTAAACTTCCTCCATGTCGGAGGTTACAACTATAAATACAGCATTTGAGCCACAAAACCTCTAAGAAGCCTGGTTAAAGGCTGGGGGAACCGATTAACTAGCTCAGCACTGTAACTAATGGCGGGAGAGGCTCCTGGCCGGAGACAGGTAATCGGGTAAGATTCGGGGAGAAGAAAAGGTCCTGGGTGTCCCTAGAACATACCAATCCCTCCATGAAGAACTGCCTGATGCCGCAGATACCTACTGGAAGATGGTTCTATTTCAACAGCTGTTGCGACAAGAAAGGGACCGATTCGAACGGCTTCTCCCCTTTGGGGGATACACTGAGGATGTGTTGGGACGTCTTGGCGGAAGGCTGGGCAGGGAAGTTGGTCGCCCATCTCCCGGGAACTTGGACTATTTTCGTTAACCACGCCCCTTCCTCGCACTCCCTTCCATACCCCCGCCCGCGGTCTCCACCCCAAACCTGCCGCGGACACTGCACATACTTGGAAAACAAGACGCTGGGGAGCTCTTTGTTTTCGCTAATTCGGGGAGTCACCCGAATCTCTGTGCTGCCAGAGTCTCGACCCGCTGCCTGTCCAGCCTGGGAAGATGGGGATGAGGACGAGGGGGCGGAGAGGTAGGCTCTGCCGTCTCTGGGCTCGAGGAGGACACACTGAACCTGGGCCCCGAGTTCGCCACCTGTACGTCAGGGGGTACGAGGGGGCGGGAAAGCAGGCGCTCGCCTCTCCCGCCCGGTAACTCCGCTCCGGTGTCGCCCCGCCAGGCCCAAGCCTATGCTGCTCTCGGGATGCAACGGCTCACGGAGGGAATGGAGTTGGACTCGCTGAGAGGGGGCCCGGGATGGCCGATCGGACCAAGGCCCGCCCGGAGGAGATGGGGTCGGAGGCAGGGAGAGGATGGGCGGGTGATCCCTGGACCGCACCAGGCGGCCCGCCAGCCCGGTACCTGGTCCTGGAGTTAGCGAGCCGTCCCGATCGCGCCTCAGCTCCGCCTCCTTAGTTTATGGCCTCGCCGCCGCCTGGCCGGTTGCTGGGAGGGAGGGACGCTACGTGCCATGCGCAGTCGAGGGGCCCGGGGAAAGCGGGAGCGCCCCGCCCCGCCCCGCCCCACGCGGGGGAAGCCCCGCCCTCCCCGCTCGGCCCACGCGGGTCGGAAGCTCCGCCTGGTTCCCCGGTCGCTCGCTCGGGCCGCCCCCACCGGCTCTCGGTGCGAGTTCTCTCCTGCCGCGCAGACGTGCGGGAGGGCACTCCGTCTCCAACGAAGGGACCCGTTTCCCAGGTGGGTGGAAGCCACAAAGACCGAGCCTTCGGGTCGGAAAAGGGCTCCCAGAACCTCTTGCCGCCACAGCAGGAAGGAAGGGGGATGGTTTCAATAATGAAGCGTTGGGGGGACTAGACTGCTGACTGGGCTACGTTGAGAATTTTACTTCCGAGTGGTGGGACTTAAATGGGACCACCTGCCCTACACTTTAGAGAGAGGAAAGGGGAGGGAGAGAGAAAGCACGGCCGGGAGAGACACATCTGTTCCACCTATGGATGCACTCAGTGGTGGACTCTTGTAGGTGCCTGACCCGGGATGGAAGCGGCAGCCTGCCTGGGGGGTCCAGGCTCTAACCAAATGAGCTACCCCACCAGGGCACACTGCTTTTATATATATTTTATTGATTTTTTACAGAGAGGAAGGAGAGGGATAGAGAGTTAGAAACATCGATGAGAGAGAAACATCGATCAGCTGCCTCCTGCACACCCCCTACTGGGGATGTGCCCGCAACCAAGGTGCATGCCCTTGACCAGAATCGAACCTGGGACCTTTCTGTCCGCAGGCCGATGCTCTATCCACTGAGCCAAACCAGTTAGGGCCAGGGCACACTTCTTTAAAAATATTTTTATTGATTTCAGAGAGGAAGGGAGAGGGAGAGAGATAGAAACATCAATGAGAGAGAATCATTGAGGGGCTGCCCCCTGCACGCCCCCTACTGGGGATCAGCCCCCAACCCAGGCATGTGCCCTTGGCAGGAATGGAACCCTTCAGACCGCAGGCCGACGCTCTATCCACTGAGCCATACCGGCTAGGGCGAGGTCACACTTTTTAAAAAAAGACATCGCAAATGCCCCCTCACTTTGGCCTCTAGGGAAACCAGCTGACAAGTTGCAAAGGGAAACCCACACTTTCTATGCTTCAGGTTACTTATCTGTAAAAGAAAAACAGCTCAACTAATGGGACTATCATTTTTATCTTTTTTCTCCCTGGATCCTTCCTCATCTGCAGCCCTTAGCAGCGGTTTTCAACCTGTGGGTCACGACCCCTTTGGGGGTCGAACGACCCTTTCACAGGGGTCGCCTAAGACCATCAGAAAACACATATATAATTACATATTGTTTTTGTGATTAATCACTATGCTTTAATTATGTTCAATTTGTAACAATAAAATTGGGGGTCACCACAACATGAGGAACTGTATTAAAGGGTCACGGCATTAGGAAGGTTGAGAACCACTGCCTTAGAGATACGCTGTTTGCAGACACCTGTAAGGTTTGCCTTGATGAGGAAGCTAGCCTCAACCAAGCAGGCAGGGCTTGAGAAATGATGAAGCAATCTCAAGTGATGGAACAAACCTTCCTTTTGTGCGTTATTTTGTTTTTTCAGTGACTTACTCCAACCAGGAGGGGGGGTGGCGATTTTTCTAAAATTGGATATATACCCAGAGGTCCTCGGTTGGATTCCCAGTCAGGGTGCAGGGATTTGGACTTGCTCCCCAGTAGGGGGTGAGCAGGAGGCAACTGATCTATGTTTCTATCTCTCTATCCCTCTCCCTCTGTCTCTAAAATCAATAAAAACATATTTTAAAAAATATCTAAAAACAAAAAGGTATAAATGCCTTTTATTTTTAAAACTTTATTTTGATATTTTTAAAAATATATTTTATTGATTTTTCACAGAGAGTAAGGGAGAGGGATAGAGAGTTAGAAACATCGATGAGAAACATCGATCAGCTGCCTCCTGCACACTCCCCACCTGGGATGTGCCCGCAACCAAGGTACATGCCCTTGACCAGGATCGAACCTGGGACCCTTGAGTCCACAGGCTGACGCTCTATCCACTGAGCCAAACCAGCTAGGGCTATTTTGATATTTTTTATTGATTTTTAGATAGGGAGAGGGAGAGATAGAAACATCGATGACACATCGCTCACCAAACTCCAGAAACTAAAAAAATACTTTTTGCGATTGCTTTAGCAGTCTGTAATAGAAGCCACTCCTATGGGTATAAATGTCTCCCCCTTATATCCTTTCAGATCATTCAAAATGGGTGAAGGCAGGAACAGTAAAGGAGAGAGAATCCCGGATGATAAACTACCATATTTCACCCTTCCCACCAAAATCGATCCTTGTAGACACTGCTCTAAATAATTTTCACATTGCCCATTTCTATTGGATGAGTGGCGTGAGAGTGCCAGTCAATGTATTTCTTTGGTCTAAGACTCACCTGAAGGAGATTCACATCTTGGTGCTTGACAGGAAAAGGTTCTATTACTAAGGAAACAGAATTATAAACTATTGCCCTGCCCGACAAAAAAAGTCAAATATTGCAGATAAAGTTAGAGAACTCTGAAAGGATCTGCTTGGTTTCTATTAGGAGAAATAAACACGAGAGTAAAGCAAAAATGCACCACTTGGAAAATAGTCCTAGGTGATTTATTTTTTTGAGAGAGGGGTGGGGGTGGAGGGGAGACATCGATTTGTTGTTCCACTTATTTATGCATTCACTGGTTGATTCGTTTATGTGCTCTGACCCTGGATGGAACCCCAACCTTGGTGTATTAGGACATCGCTCTAACCAACTGAGCTACCTGGCAAGGGCACATTTTAATTTTTAAATTTCATTTAATTTTTTTTCAAATTATAAGAGAAAGTTTTTTTAGAAAGTTACATAGACGTGAGCCAGTTGGGCTGGGCAGGCTCAGGAAACAAGTTATAGAAGCAAAGAGCCCTTGAAGCGGTTCTCAACCTTCTGGCCCTTTAAATACAGTTCCTCATGTTGTGACCCAACCATAAAATTATTTTCGTTGCTACTTCATAACTGTAATGTCGCTACTGTTATGAATCGTCATGTAAATATCTGATATGCAGGATGGTCTTAGGCGACCCCCGTGAAAGGGTCGTTTGACCGCCAAAGGGGTCGCGACCCACAGGTTGAGAACCGCTGGCTTAGAGGGACAAGCAAAGGTAACACACTTGGGGGAAGAGGGGAATGGGAAAGGTGCTGGCGTGCTTCGGACAGGGAGAGCCAGATGCCACTAACATTTTTTTGAAAATCCTCACCTGAGGATATGTTGTATTTTTTTTGTTTTGTTGATTTTTGAAAGAGAGAAAAACATCCACCGGTTGCCTCTTGTTTGCTCCTTTACCAGGTATCAAACCCGCAACCTAGGTTTGTGTCCGGACTGGGATCGAACCCATAACCTTTGGGTGCATGGAACTACACTCCAATACTGAGCCACCTGGCCAGGGCACATCCCTAACATTTTTACAATGCTATAGTTTAGAAGAGAATTTTACAGATACTATCTCTTGGTGTTGATATACCTGTGAGGTAGGTAGAGAAAATAATTACGATCCTTACTTTGTAGAAGGAAGAACAGAACAGAGACTCAAAGAGGTTAAGGACTTGCCCTAAGTCAAAGGATTTGTTATTGGTTTTGTTGGCACTAAAAACCAGGTTTTATTTCCCAGTCCAGCGCTTGTTTCAGCGTTGCTAAGTGCCCAGGCAATGCAGACAAGATTGGAGATTTTAGTGGTTTTCCAATGTGTGACAGTTAACAACATTCTCTTCTCTCTGTCCTCTGATTCCTAGAAGATAATGGTGTCCTCTAACTCAAGAGGGGGACTTCAGGGAGTAGCCGATCAATAACAGATGGAGTTCTAAAAATAGAATTATTTAAAAAATAACTGGCAACAATTACGGGATTCTTGTCAAGGCCAACTCTTTTGAAGGAAAAGCATTTAAGTGATTTTTAGTGAACAGAAAAAAACATTCCTATGGGCTTATACTGTTGTAGAGAAACCCGAGAAAAGTAAAGGCGGCACTCTGAGATTTTTGTCAATGAGTTTAATATATGTCCATAGGTTACCATTCATATGAATGCTTAAATTACAAAATTAGCTGCCATGGCCCAAATGTGTGGGACTTTAAGAAAGCTTTTATTAAAGATAGCTAAGCATATCAATTTTGATTTCTAAAATGTATTTTAAAGGTTTGTAAAACAAGGCTAATTCTAGAATTATATAGCATTAAGTTTTGTTATTTTTAATAACTTAATTTCATGAACTGTTTTAAAAAATTACATTTGCATTTCCCAGCTGACACATTTCTTCATTAACTAAGAGAAAAACCCATGTGAAAAGTTTCCATGCAGTTTCAAAGGCAGCAGCACATTCTGTTTCCACAGCAACTTGTTATTGCCTCAGAACACACCTGCACATAAAGCATCAGCAAAAATATACCCGCCCACCCGTCTCCCACCAAAAAACCCAACCCTTTCCCATCCCCAGCAAAAATTATCTGAAGCAGTGACTTAAAAAAATGCTTTCTTACTAGGAAGCATTTATAAAATGCAGAAATCTGAACAAGCTAAATGCTCGTGCAGATGAATGGGCCTCTCCCCCAAGAGTTCCTTTCTCAAGAGCAGGGGTGGGGATCATCTGGCCCAAGGGTTGTATAAGGCCCATGAAATCATTTGGTCTGGCCCTTCCAGGCATGAGGGATGAGTTAATTAAATGCCTGACCAAATATAGCATGATAATTTTAAATATATATATTTTTATTGATTTTAGAGAAGGAGAGGGATAGAAACATCAATGATGAGAGAGAATCATTGATTAGCTGCCTCCTGCATACCCCATACTGGGAATCAAGCCCACAACTCTGACTGAAATCAAACCTGGGACCCTTTAGTCCACGGGCCAACACTCTACCCACTGAGCCAAACTGGCTAGGACAGCATGCTAATTTTTAAGTTGATAATTTTGTATGGCCCAAGAATGATATTATAAATATCCAAATGGCCCATGGCAGAAAAAAGGTTCCCCACCCATGCTCAAGAGGCAGAACTCTCAATAGTTTAGGAAAGCTCATTTTTAAAAGTGTATTTATGCATATTCATGGCTATTTCTCTGAAAAAATATACCCAGCCTCAGCTGTGGAAGAGATAAAAGCAGGAGAAGCAAAGGGACACAGCCACAACACAGAGAACTTCTCCATGAACATCCAATAGGGTGAGGCAACCAAGAAGGAAAACATCTTCGACTTCACGTAGACCACTGATCTACTCTAGGTGAAGCAGGTAATTTTTCATGCATTTAACTCAAGAAAAACATACAACCACTTAAAATACAGCATTCACAATGTCATTAGCTTATGGTATCAGGTAAGGAGAAAACTGTGCTCCTGTACTATCTGTAGAATTTTCCAGTACATGTCAGTACCCTAAAATCTGGATACCCTATAATACTGTCATCAGCACCCTCCACCTACAAAACAGATAGAGTGAACTACACTGTTCTGAGTCCCTGAAATTTCAACACCACAGATAGTGTTCTAAATTTTATTTTTTTACAAGTTTAATGTAGACACACAAGAAAACAAGCAATGTTTATTGTTATTTGTGGAATCTTGGTTTAGGGTCATTCTTTATAGCCATTTCAACTGCCTAGTTTAAACAAAAAGCAATAATCTAATTGTTTATCTATAAACTCATGATATTTCTTCAAATATAATAGCACTAAAAGCACTGATGATTCATGTTATAATTTTAAAAGAATTTTAAAACTACAGAGTTCATATATCATTCCTTTTGTAAAATAATCAAAATAATGTGATTATCTGGAAGAAAATTACTGAAACAGAGTCCTTCCTATGTATTTCTAACTTCCGTAAATTCCAAACCAAAAACAGAACAGATGATGAAATAAGGATTTCTCAGTCACTGGGAGTGCTTAAACTTTCAGATGAGAAATGGACTGATATTTTTAACGCTCCCTGTGAATACAGAGCTTATAGGTGGCAGCAGGACTCAGATCTCTGGGATGTCTTTACATGGCTTTCACCTTGATTTGTTTCATTTTCATTTGCTTCTTTTCCAATTTCTTTTGCTCACGTCTCAAGGCAGCTTCCTAGAGAGACAGACAGACAGACAGAGATAATCCAAACTAAGCTCTAAGCACAGATTTTTAAAAAATCAAAACTAGAATACTGCCTATAATATTATTCAAAAACCTAGACTTGTACTATAAACAACATTCCAGAAGATAGTTATAAAAATTGCTAATATCTACATTGGTTAACAAAAATTAACTTGAAATGAAGCAAAGGTAACTACAATATCAAATCAGAAACTAAATACTATATTTAAGTTGGCTTTGTTAGTCTGGTCTGATTTTTCCTATACCCAGGAAACACTAGGTGCACTTTCAACATAACAATTACATGAATTTACCAAGGATTTGTACTTCATTTCAGAAAAGCATAAGATCTTTTTTTAAAAATTGATTTGAGAGAGAGAAACATCAATTTGCTGTTCTGCTAATTTATGCACTCATTGGTTGATCCCTGTATGCACACTAAACATATATAGAGTTGGGGAACTAAATAAGCTATATTTAGTTATAAGCTAAAAGGTAACAGTGATTACCTTTAGGCATGAGAGTTGTGTAAAGGATTATTTTATTTTTACATGGTAGAATTAAGGTTAGTTCACTTCTGACTTAAGTTCTGGGCCCTCCTTTTTCTTAAACCTATTGTAGTTTCAAACCCTGGAAAGAACTAGAAAACTTTTTTCATAGAAAAATGAAAGGCATTATCTATTAATGATTCCATGTAGATTGTTCCAGTGTATTTATTAAAAAGCCATTTTTATTTATACAGAAGGTTACATAAACACAGAGCTCTATTTTCAGAGGAAAAATTCCCATAAACTAAACTAAAGAAAAAATGATGAGAAATGATAAGATGAGAGGAGGCCTGTGGTATCCTGGGCACTTGGCTCAACAGCTTTAATGACTCTACAGGCAACTAAAGTGCCACATCACCCAGAACTTTGTTCTCCTCTTTTTCTGATCAGCATTTATAAGATTTAAAATTTTAGAGCTGGACTATGGTATCTTACTTCACAAAAATGTGAGAACATGCTGGTATCTGAAACATAATATACCACAATCTAAAAAGCTCTTAAGTTTGAAAATCTAGTTATGTACAAAATAGACACCAAAAATACAAAAAAATAATATCATAAGTCTCTAATTCTATAATGAAATTAGAAATGTTATAAAACAAGTTTATTTGAACCATAGGGTACATGTGCTGGCTTCTATTAAAATTCCTACTTTCTACTTCAGTAAGTATTTGGCTTAAAAGATGATAGTTTAACTTGCAAAATGAGATTGTGCAGGGGGGATAGGGTAATTCATATCATTCTCCAGGATCAGACTCACTCTAACATGGTTTGAAGCCCTATTCTTCAAGTGCCACTAACTAACTGAAGGTCCCAAGTACTGAGAAAATGCTAAACTTTTAGCCTGTGTACATTCCTCCACAAAATTACCTTAAGAGCCAATCTGGTGCAAATAGGTATCCTTATAAATCTTAGTTTTACCCCAGTAATAAGAAAAGTTGGTGTTACCTCGAGCCTGCGCTGTTTCTCAGGATCTTCCTCATTCATGATCCGCTCCTTTTCTGCTCTTTTCTTCTCCTCACGCCGAGACTGTGCAGCTTCCTGTCTTTGCACATGCGTCAGCTTCAAGAATTTCTCTTCCACTCTAGCTCGGTTCTTATCTGCTTTTTGTTTGCCCTTTCCCCAAGAAACAAAGAGTTTCATAAGAAATCCATTTTAATTCAACAGAAGCAAAAGCCCATTTAGTATTCTTTCATAAAACTACTCCCATTTAACACTTTCAAGTAAAGTAGCAAAGATAACAATCACTGAAATCCTCGATAGATGATTCCCCCAGAGGAAAAAAATAACAGGTGCCAACTTATGATAAAGGCTGCAGTCTTACTTCTCTGTTGAGTCGGAACTTTTTGGCTTTGTCAATAGAGTAAATCACCATGTTCATCAGGGGTAGCAAAGCTTCCATATCCTTTGGGTAAGTGTTTCCTGAGCCAGGCACTGGAAAACAAAGCCATTTCCTATTGATTTAACAGAGCATTAATACTTCTGAGTTGCCAACTCCCTCTCTTTTTTTAATTAATAAACTCCTTTTTTCTTAGGCAGCTAAAATGCAACAGAAAATATAAATTAAAGTATATACAAGGATCTCTTATTGAAGAAACCCAACAGCAATAAGAAGGCATGGGGTTTGTTTTAATATAGTTTGTTTTTTAATGTATTTTTATTGATTTCAGAGAGGTAGGAGGAGGGAGAGAGAGAGAGAGAGAGAGAGAGAGAGAGAGAGAGAGAGAGAAAGAGAAAGAAACATCAGTGATTGGCCACCTCCTGCATGCCCCACACTGGGGATTGAGCCTGCAACCCAGGCATGTGCCCTTGACCAGAATCTAACCTGGGACCCTTCAGTCCGCAGGCTGACGCTCTATCCACGGAGTCAAACCAGCTAGGGCTAATAATATAGTTTTTAAAAAAATATATTTTATTGATTTTTTTACAGAGAGGAAGGGAGAGGAATAGAGAGTTAGAAACATCAATGAAAGAGAAACATCAATCAGCTGCCTCCTGCACACCCCCTACTGGGGATGTGCCCGCAACCAAGGTACATGCCCTTGACTGGAATTGAACCTGGGACCCTTCAGTCCGCAGGCCGACTCTCTATCCACTGAGCCAAACGGGTTAGGGCTAATATAGTTTTTTTTATAGCTGTCACTTAGGAGGGAACAATACTCTCCTTAAGGTCATCTCTCAGAAAACAAAGAACCCAGACAGGACATGGGATACTTACCATTAAATGTAAACAGTAGTGTCCTCTTAGTTTCAGGTAGCTTTAAAGGCTGACCTTCCCTGTCATGAAAGAAAAGGCTATTTAGAAAGAACACAAGAAAGATATTCTCTACGCATATAAATTACCCAGTTCACTTAGATGAATAGATACCTACAATTAATCAGCATAGTATTTGGCTTGGCATCCCATAGTCAAATATAATCTCATAGCCTGAAGGAGCTTTACAGGTCACCTGATCCACTTGCCTAACTGATGAATGCATTCCCAAGTGACCTTTATCCTATACTTGAACACCTCCAAGTGATATCCCCTCCAGGCAAGATAAATTCCATCTCACCTGGGGAACCAGAAATAAGCCTATATTTAAGTAAGAGGCCCATATTTTAAATAACATTTCTGCTTATTTTGATGAGTTTCTATGTTCTATTTCCAACTCCTATTTTATCTTCCTTCCTATAATGAAGTATCTTATTTTTGAGCCAGGCTTAGAATAAGTTTAGAAATCATCAACTATAGCATATATAATTTAGTTCCGACTCACCAAAGATTCCCTTGTAACCTTTGACTATCAACTCCCCTCTCCCCCACCCCAAAAGGTTCCACAGTTACCATAATGTGGTATTTTGCCCACAGTGTTGATATTGAGTTAAGCAAGGCAAGGATGATGCAACACCATCTAAAGGCAAAAGGACCTGAGTAATTCTGACACACAATAAAAATCCAGAATGGCTTTTAATTGTACTCAACTCCACAGCCTATGAGAGAGTAACCCTTAATCAAAAATTTAGGCCAGAACCATTTCTACACCAAGGGTGAACTTAAATAAGTATGTTCTCCTGAAACGGGAACATACAACAACAAATCGGAATTCAAACAACAAATTCAAGCCCTGAATACATACATTTGAAATATATTACTATAAATATTACTATGGGTATTTAACGTGTTTGATAATATACTAGGAAAGAATGTAAGCATCCACTATACAAAAACAGAATCCAGAAAAGGCCAGATTTGCAATCAATCAAACATTACAGATTCATATCATAAATTGAAAAAAGGAAAAAAAAGAACATAGACTACAAAGGACAGAGAGTAGCAATTGCATTTTCTTATATGAGCCATTTTGTAAGATTCTCTTTCACGTCACTGAGTGCATGGTGCACACGTGCAGCGACACATGCAAACTGGGGAGGCTTATCTCCCATAGGTTTCCAACTACCTTCCTGATGCATGTAGTCAAAGCAAAAGGAAACTTGGGAGTCATGAACTTCCCTCACTCATATGGTAAGGGAAATTGCAGAAGCATCTTGCAGGTGTTTCAACACAGAAAGCTAAAGAAGAAAATCATATTCAGTATTTTTATTTCATACGTACTCTTGCATAATTTTTGGACCCGAGAACTGGTCTGAAAAATGAACGGATTCAATCTTGTCAGCGTAGTGTGTAAGGAAGTGGACCATCTGAAATAGAGAAAATTATTATATTTTAAAGTAGGTTGATGTATTTCCCTTTTTTCATAAAGATATTTACTCTTCAGTCCTCCTTGCTACTGTACAATGTCATTAAGGCTAAAGCTTTTAAAAAATTAAATTTAAATAAGATAAGGAATTTCTCTATAATGAAACTTGTACCTTTTCTTTAGTAATACCAATGCTTAAATATTCTTATTGAGCAGCTGAAAATATGTCTCAAACTAATGTTCTAAATAAGAATAAAAGCATGGAGATAAAATCTTAAATAATTTTAGCCCTACCAGACCTGAGGCCCTGAACCTAACTGTCCCCTATACTTGGGCTCCTGAGCATTAAAGAGAAAAAACCAACATGATCTAGAAAAATGTTAGTTACATGCAAACAAGTGGTTAGAATACGATGGAACTTGGAGACATTGTAGAAAATAGGTCTAGGCAAAGTACCGAAAATTAGGTACAGCGGTATAGCGGCAAATTCGGAAATTACCGAAAAATCGGTACAGCGGTCTGGTAGGGTTAGGAGATTCTTCATGAACATATCACCTTGAACTTACATTTATAACTGTCTTTGAGCTAGCCTACATTTTTATGATATTAAGATGTACTGTTACCATTGTACAACCAACAGAAAAAAAACATGGCTCTCTATACATCCCTCTTCTCTTACACTAGTTGAAACTAAAATAATAGACTAAATGACATGGTGATAAAGATAAAAGTTGTAGTCCTTTTTTAAAAAAAAACTAAAAGCCATCAGCAATCCTAGGAACAATTTGCTCTGGATTTAGAGAGAATTCTTCACTAAACAATTTTTTTTTTATATTTTATTGATTTTTTTACAGAGAGGAAGGGAGAGAGATAGAGAGTTAGAAACATCGATCAGCTGCCTCCTGCACATCTCCCACTGGAGATGTGCCCGCAACCCAGGTACATGCCCTTGACCGGAATCGAACCTGGGACCTTTCAGTCCGCAGGCCGACGCTCCATCCACTGAGCCAAACCGGTTTCGGCTAACCAATTTTTTTTGACAAGTTAATCTATTGCTTAAAGAAAGAATTAGAGTGTTTTTGGGAAAGGAACACATAATCAATACACTGTCATAAATGAAGAACTCGTACAGCAGTGGTTCTCAACCTTCCTAATGCCGTGACCCTTTAATACAGTTCCTCATGTTGTAGTGACCCCCAATTTCATTGTTACAAATTGAACATAATTAAAGCATAGTGATTAATCACAAAAACAACATGTAATTATATATGTGTTTTCCAATGGTCTTAGGCGACCCCTGTGAAAGGGTCGTTCGACCCCCAAAGGGGTCACGACCCACAGGTTGAGAACCGCTGTTGTACAGCGTGAGTTTTAGGGAGAGTACCTTGCAAATGCCAAGGTCTGCAAATATATGCCTTCCATCACACTTACCTTTGTATCCATCATTCCCTCTGTGACTTCTCCCATCTCTGACAGGATGGCTAAGGAGTCTGGCAGTCCATACTTTGCTCCAGACTTAGGTTTGTCACTACAAAACTCACTCTAGAGGAAGAAGTAATTGAAAGTAAGATGTGACATTTTATTAAGCACAGACGTTTTCTTCTCAAGAGAATATGTACTGACCTATTTCAAAGTGACTATTTATGCTATGCTCTGAAGCTGAACATCTATGTAATAATTAGGCACAATTTCTATGTATGTTTGAGTTATAATAGTCAACATACCAGATCCTGCATCTCTTTCTGCAGTCGTACCAGGGCTTTCCGAGTACCAATAGCAAACACATAGGTATCCATGTCTTCATCATTCATGGTTACTTTTATTTGCTATTAAAACAAAAACAAAAAAACAAACAAAACTCACCTGTTAGGTTCTGTGATAGGCCTATTTCTAAGATGGCCCCGAAGATTCCCCTGGTGT
Organism: Myotis lucifugus; assembly: GCF_000147115.1. Classification (NCBI taxonomy): domain Eukaryota; kingdom Metazoa; phylum Chordata; class Mammalia; order Chiroptera; family Vespertilionidae; genus Myotis; species Myotis lucifugus. Next base: position 162,374 of record NW_005871147.1, on the reverse strand, counting down.
ATACGTACATACTCCCCTTGAATGGGAACAGGACTTGTGAAATGATGGGATATCACTCCCATGACTCTGTTGTGTTATGTAGCAGAAGGTCCCTAATCAGCTGACTTTGCTATTAATCAAAAGAGACATTATCCAGGTGACTGACCTAATCACACGCACCTCCACCCACAGCTACACACTGAGTGGACAATGATCTGTGCAAATAGAGAAGGGCCCATTTTCTGACAAAATACACAAGTTGTCAGTAACTCCAAACGGAATCTAAACAATAAATAGAATAAGCTCTAAGAAATTAAGAATTCAATCTGTACAGAGAAAAACAGCAAGAAGAATACATACCACTTGATCACTTGCTGGCCTCATCATACGGGCCAGGACGTTCAGTAAGTCCTGTCTCTTGAGGAACTGGAAAAAAAAAAAAAGAGAGAGAACAGCTGTAACCTCCACTTACTACAAAGAAGAGACCCTGGAGAGGGAATCAGATGTGTGAAATATACTTGACATTTGCCAGTTAGTAGTAGAAGATGACTTTTAGACCTCCTTGAAGACACTAAACTTAGAGGATTTTGAATCATGCTGGAAAAAACAAAAGGTAGACATATACAAGACATATACATTGCACCAGAAATTCCCTACTTACCCTGAGCTGAATAAGCATCCCCTCACAGCACACTCTACCAGAACACCACAGGTTGTAGATATGCTCGTTCTCCTGGTTCAGCTTTCCTGTACTTGTGGCTTCTTTGTTTGTTCCATCATCCCCTAGGAGTAAACCACTTAATGTGATTCCCTAAAAGTGTTGAGGCCTAATTACCACTCCCTCCTCCACTCTCACCCCACAATGATCAGAGTTTTAGGGTGGCAATACTTTGAGATCATATAGAACTCTCCTTTGAACATACATGACAACAGATGGGCATTGTTCCTTTTACTTTTAAAACTCTAATGTCTCCATAAAAAAATCATACTCTAGCATTACTACTATGTTCTTGTTCGTTAGACAGTCAGCTTCAGTATAAGTTTCTTAAGAGTAGATAAAAAATGGAGCAAAATCAGTTTAAATGTTTTTCCCCAAAGTTAAAAATACTGCCCTAACCAGTTTGGCTCAGTAGATAGAGCGTCAGCCTGCGGACTGAAGGGTCCCAGGTTCGATTCCGGTCAAGGGCATGTACCTTGGTTGCTGGCACATCCTCAGTAGGGGGTGTGCAGGAGGCAGCTGATCGATGTTTCTGACTCTCTATCCCTCTCCCTTCCTCTCTGTAAAAAAATCAATAAAATATATTTTAAAAAAATACTCCCAATATAATGAATAATAAAAAAAAATACCATCACTACAAACTATTTAACACTCCCTCACCATGTGTATGACTTAACTTTGACCAAGTTTGCTTTTTCAACAGCAAAATAACAGTGGTTTAAGAGCTGTATTTTAGATCTAGACAAAGCTAAAATTCCAACCATTCTCTCACTTCATTTAATTAAATGTACGAAAGAAAGTGCTGAACCTCACAAGGTAAAGCAAGACTGACACACCAAATGAAAACACATGAGAGGAAGTGGAAGGCATTAAAGGCGGCTTATTATTTTCCTAATGTCCAGGTGAATAAGTACTCTGAAATAATATGGTACAGCAGAGACAGCATGGAATTTGAAAGCATGTATACTAAGTTTAAATATATCATGGTTGCAAGAAAATAGCATTTCTGGATTTCAGTCCCCTCCTTAGGAAAAAAGAAACTTTCCAACTGACAGTATTGTTACAAAGTTTAAATGAGAAACAATATATGCAAAGTACCTAGCACAACACGTAAACAGTCTGCTAAAGAGCAGAGCAGATGCATACTTGTTTCCTATTAAAGGTAAACAAAGTGTTAAATGCCAGACAGAGTTGAAGGTGGGCAAGTCCACCTTACTCTTTACACTATACAACTGCAGGGGCTCCTCTCCTGTACTTCAGTGTACACACCTCTTCAGTGGATCAGAAACTCAAGTGCCTAGAACCTGAGAGAATTCTAATTTCTAAAAGATGAACTGAAAGTATTTATCAAGCTACTTAAAATGTTAAAATTCCTTGCTTTCAGCCAGACTCTTATCCAAATGTTTTGAAACAATTGCTCTTTAGCAAATGTTGATTAATAGCAGATGAGAAAATCATTTCATAAATACAATTTATTCAGCATATAAAACCTAACAAAAACAGGATCCCTTGAAAGAAAATTAAAAAGCACCCTCTTTGGCAGTCCCTGAAAGCAGTTAGGTACTTATACTGAGGGGAATAAACAGTTCTTATTAGATGTTTTCCAAGCCCACAGCAGGACTTCTATTAGCCTAACTTACCTACTAAGGTAAAGTTACTCTCCAAAAGTTCTCTATGAGAGTTAAACCAGGCCTGAGCAAGGCGACTGTTTTTATTCTTCCCAATGATATAGTTCATGATGTAGGCGAGCAGACCAGTCACCATCAAAATTTCTAGATAATAACTCTCCCAACTGTTCTGGAGGTGTGCAGGAACCTAAAGAAAAACAATTATTCCATTTAATGTTAGTTGAGGCTGAAGGATGGAGTCTAACTAATGGAATGAAGGACAACGAAAAAACCCATAAACAGAAGTAGATACTTTAAATAACGGTCACTAAATATGATTATACTTTGAAAAACATGCCCATTTTGATTTTCCAGGCTGGCTTTGTAAAAGACTCTTTAAGGAAATGTGAAGACAGTCAAGTAGGATAAAAGGATGGAAAGCCCTTTGTATTAAACTTGATTCTGACTCCCACCCCAAAATAAATCCAATAGCTATCATCTTCATCATTCCTTAATAAATAAAACTATGAGGACTAGAACAAAAACACAGGGATTGCCTCTATAGGTGTGGAGTTTTATGAGAAGAATTGATGTCAAACTCTTTCATAGCTACCACTATTATATCAACACCAGCTACATGTCACTAATTATATTTCTGGGATTAATAACAGTAAGATATTTTGTTGGTTAGTTTGGAATTTAGAATCCTGTATACCTACATCAACAATTGTTATTGGGTCTTTATTTTTGCTAGAAGAAGTATCTGGTTTGTCTTCATAACCTTCAAATTCTTCATCATCATATGGCTCACCCTCGGTATCTCCCTCCTACAAAAATGAGGCAGCAATCTGTTTTTCTCTACACATGTCACCAGCAATTATATCTCTTTTTTGAAGGCAACAATTGTAGAGGAAAATAGAACATGTTAGCAACAAGTACAGAACACAGAGATATTACATGTTTTTAACAAATGACTCTCCAATGCTCTTGAACCCTGAGTTCGAAATGATATAATTCCCATCCACACACAGAATCCATCCTCTATCACTTCCAACCCCCCACCCCATGCTTTCCAAAGAGGAGAAAGACAATTCATTTTTCCATCAATGTGAAAGGTGGGAAAGCACCACAAAACATTTAGAAGAACTCCACATACTAAACAAAAATGAAGATACCAGAGAGTAAACATCTCCCTAGATCTGGGTCTTACTTTTAAAGTCTGGGAAAAGTGCTAGTTAAAAATTTTCCCATCCTTCTAATTTCCCGAAAAATCAATAAAAAAAACCTCACCTGGGTATCTGCATCTTCAAAATCTCCTTCTTGGTTTTCATCCTGCCCTTCTAACTCCACAGTGGTCTCGTCTTCATCATCTTCAGTGGTAACCACCCGTTGAGGAGATTCAGTAACAGAATCTTCTGTGACATCTTCAAATTCAGCAAAGTCATTATCATCATACTCTACTATGTCTTCCTCATCCTCAAAATCATCAAACTTAGCTTCAGAGACACTCCCGAACACCAAAAGGACAACACAGAAAGCAAGGAAGACTTTCATGGCACCTTAAAAAAAAACACACAAAACCTAAATGGATTGCTACTCTATACACTGATCAAATTTGGAAACAAAAGATATACCTATGACACTCTCCTACTTTTCTCTCAATATTATTCATTTTAGAAAGCATCACAAAAAACAATGAGGTGGGGGTAAAGAGGCCTATGTTCTCATCTGGATTCTGTCACTAATTATCTGTAAAATCTTTTACACTGTGCATTCAGTAAGCATTTTTTGAAAAACTTTATATAGGAACTGGGGAGGGATATAGTAAGAATGAGATGCAACTACTTATCTGTTGGTGGTAATGAAAACAATACATGAGCAAAATAAATGACCAAACAAAATAGAAAGAGACTCCTAGATTCACAGAACAGACTGATACTTGCCAAAGTCTTTGGGGGGGGGGGGGGGGGGGTTGGGAGTTGGGCCTGAGGGGAAAAGTGAAGGGATTAAGAACTACAAATTGGTAGTCACAAAAATAGTCATGGGGATGTAAAGCACAGCATAGGGAATATATTCAATAATCCTATATAATAAAAACGTAATATGCTAAGTGTCTGACTGATCTGTCAAACTTTTGGTCAACACCTCGACCAGTCGCTATGATGCAGACTGACCACCAGAGGGCAGATGCTCCAACGGTTGGTTAGCTTGCTGCTGGGGTCCGGCAATCAGGACTGGGCAAGAGGGCCTGGGCGAGAGGGCTGGATATGCCCTGGAGCCCTCCCGTGTTCCCTCCTGGGCCAGCTAACCCCCATCAGCCTCAATTGGAACTGGGCGATCACCAGCCAGGCAGAGGGACCCCACCCGTAATAACTAGTATTATAATAACTATATATGGGCCAGGTGCATACCTGAAATATTGGGGGGACCACTTTGTAAAGTATATTATTGTCTAACCACTATGCTGTACACCTGAAACTAACACAAAATAAAAAGTTTGTAAAACCTTTTAAAATGGGAAAAAACACTCTTCGTTCACAGGCTGTACAAAAATAGTCCACATCTCAGTCTGCAAATCCCTCCTCTACAACTGTCTCAAAATCAACAGGTACCTGAATATCTCTATTTTTATATTAATATTAACCCCATTTTCCCAATCTTACTTACTGAAAAAAAGCAAGATATCTAACTTCTCACTTTCTTTTCCCTTTGAAATCTAATCAGCCACCAAATCCTGGTATTTCCTTTGATTCTCAAAGCCACCATAACCTAAGCTACCACCACCTGCTGAAGAACCACAGTATTTTCCTAAATGGTCTCCCTTGTCTCAACTTTCCATAAAAATCATGGCCATTTTTCTGAAATGCAACTTTTGCTACCTAAGGATTCAATAACCATCAAAAGCTAAGCAAGTCCTGCAGAATAATATAAGAACTCTGGCTTTTACTGCTTTTCATAAAATGATCCTACGATATCTAAATAAATGTACCTTCACTGAACATACTACCATGTCAGATATTAAGCCAAGAGAGTAAAACATAACTCCTGAATAATTGTAAATTTGCACAAGAATTCAGCTTCAAGGATATGTGTTACAGTATTACTTATAGTAGTGGAAAATTTGAAATTGTTTGGTTAAACCGTGGGTATATACAAAAAGCAAATTTACTTTTTGTCCATTAAAAATTGTTACAAATGGCCCTAACCGGTTTGGCTCAGTGGATAGAGCATTGGCCTGCGGACTGAAGGGTCCCAGGTTCGATTCTGGTCAAGGGCATGTACCTTGGTTGCGGGCGCATCCCCAGTGGGGGAGTGTGCAGGAGGCAGCTGATCGATGTTTCTCTCTCATCGATGTTTCTAACTCTCTATCCCTCTCCCTTCCTCTCTGTAAAAAATCAATAAAATATATATTTTTTAAAAAATTGTTACAAATGAAGTTAGAATCCATATTATTTTAGAAGCGAATACGTGTAAACAAAATAGTTTGGAAGGATGTATATACATCTACATATAAATAATAATTACTTTGTATGGTAGGACTATGGGCATTTTGCCTTATTTTTCTTTATGTTTTCTAATTTTCCTATGATGTGCTTTTGTAATAAAAAGAAAAAGTTCTTTAAAAAATTAAAAAGCATGGTTTCTGCATGCAAGAACAGGCACTGCAGATGGAAGAATAGTTATGCATAAAGGCCTAAAATAACATATTGTAGGAGTTTGATAGGATGTTGGGTTTATAGACTCAAGAGGGGGAAATGAGGCTGGAAAAGCCAACAGGGACCAGATCATAATGATCTTTACTTAAATGCCACACTCATAAGTTTGAATAATTAGAATCAACTAAAGAATTTAGGAGAATGACACTATCTCTGACAGCTCATACACAGGGTGAACTGGAAAAGGGCACCTGAAGCAGGAAAAATTAAGTGGTTGAAATAATTAGATAAGAAAAAAAAAAAAAACGGCCCTAGCTGGTTTGGCTCAGTGGATGGAGCATCAGCCTGTGGACTGAAGGGTCCCAGGTTCGATTCCGGTCAATGGCACATGCCTGGGTTGTGGGCCCTATCCCCAGTGGAGGGTGTGCAGGAGGCAGCCGATCGATGGTTCTTTCTCATCACTGATGTTTCTATCTCTCTTTCCCTCTCCCTTCCTCTCTGAAATCAATAAAAATATATTTTTTTTAAAAAGAAAAAAGCACACGATTGAACTGGCAGTGGTATTGGGAATGAACAGGAAAACAGATCTGACAGATTTAAGACTTATACTTATCAGCATTGCCCTATCAGCGTGGCTCAGTGGTTGACCATCGACATATGAACCAAGAGGTCACAGTTCGACTCCTGGTCAGGGCACATTCCTGGGTTGCGGGCTCAGGCCTAAACCGGCAGTCGGACATCCCTCTCACAATCCGGACAGCTGGCGCCTAACCACTCACCTACCTGCCTGCCTGATTGCCCTTAACTGCTCTTCCCTGCGGGCCTGATTGTCCATCTATCCAGTCTAATTAGCATATTACCCTTTTATTAGTATAGACAGTCAAAAGTAGAAGACACATGAAAAATAGCAAGCATTTGGTATAGTTAGATTTGGTTTAATGTCAGCTCTACCATTTGCCAACCATATGATCTTGGGTTAATTACTTAAAATTTCCTGCTCCCCACTTATAAAAAAGAGATACCACTACATCACGGCTGTAGTGTGGGCAGTACAGACTTGTGCCTGGCACACAGAAGGTACGCAATAAATATTAGGTCCCATTACTTCCTTCCCCTGTGCCTTATGAACACTCTTTAAGATTTAAAAACTTCGTTTTTAGTGTTTTTCTTTTCAGATCTGGTTTAAACTTTTTCAAGTAGAAGCAAATAAAAGTTAACACTGACACAGTCAATTGCCTGCCAAAAGGTCTGATCATTTCAAGCTGGATTTCCACATAGAATGTTCACACCATAGAAGCATTTCTAAGATAACTCAGCACTGTAACATAGAGCCTTCTAGGTTATTTAGGTTAAAATTATCCAAGCCATTTGTGCCTTGGTCTTCCCTTTCAGGTCTCTCTGCTCCACCTGTCAATTCATTTCTCAATTGCACAATTCCCTGCCAGGCCACCGGTCCTGAATGAGACTCCTGGGCAGGGAACACAAACACTAACAAGTCTGGTTTCATTACCTCCTGCAAGCTCACTCGGCAGCCTCTCAGATTGGGTCTGGACTCACAAAACCAGCGGGGAATAAGTGGGGGAAATCATTACTTGTTCCAGCGGTTCTCAACCTTCTGGCCCTTTAAATACAGTTCCTCATGTTGTGACCCAACCATAAAATTATTTTTGTTGCTACTTCATAACTGTAATGTCGCCATTGTTATGAATTGCTAATGTAAATATCTGATGTGCAGGATGGTCTTAGGCGACCCCCGTGAAAGGGTCATTCGACCGCCAAAGGGGTCAACCGCTGGGTAGGCCTTTCTGACAACGGCCAGACTTCTGGAAGTCACGCACACATTGAATGAAAACGCGTTTTGTGTTAGAACCCGACGAGAGGACCAATCAGAGGTGGTTGCTTCTGTCAAACCACCAGGGTCCATTCCCCACTATGGAGAATCAATTCATCCTGACACCTGTACTCCATTCTTCCTGCTACATACTGTAAGCTTCCTCTACCTTTGCCCTTCGGGTTGGCATTTGCTCACAGATCTGTGGGGAAGTGCCGCAGAACCGTTCAAAAGCGCCCCAATCCGGAAGACCCACAGAACATGGGCCTTGGAGTGGGCGAAGCTGGCTTGTGTGGTTTAAGAAAGTCGGGAGAAGTGAGAAGGAGCGGCGGGGGCCGGTGCATGTCGCCACAGGCCTGACGTAGGGGGGTGGGTGGGAAACCGGACCGGGCTAGGCCACGCAACTCGAGAGCGACCACTTGGGACTGGCCCGGCCCCCACCGACTCACACGCCACAGCCCGCTTCCTACCTGTACCGGGGCTAGAAACCGGCTCAGCGCTCCTGCGTCTGCCACCTCTACCCCACGGGCCTCGCGGCCTGGCCGCCGCCTGCCCGGTCACCGCGGTTTTACTGCCCCTGATGCCTCTAGGACACAGCAATACCCGGTAGCTCAGTCACGCCGCCCCACTCGTCACGTCGCCTCTGCCATCCGTTACGTAGACTGCGTGCGGCCCGTCCGCGCCTGCGCGCGGCGAAGGGGCGGGACGCAGCTTCCGGGACCGCGCGAGACCTCCCCTACCTACGCCCAGCAGAGGTGAGGTGGGGCTGCTGGGAAAATTACATAATCTCGGCCCCGGGGCCGGAACTGCTCTCGCCAATCCCATCCCTCTCCGCTAGGATTCAGTCAAGTTGTCATCACACCGAAGTGGTGCTCCGGAAGCTGAAGGTGGCCATGCTCCATGGAACCACGCGGCCGGAGGCACGAGGAGGGATGTTGCCCAGGTCGTATTTGCAAAGGACCAGCGTTTAGGGGATCGACGGTCTTATGTACATGCGGCTTCCGCCCCAGCCCCTTTTCTTGGAATTTTTGGGCGGCTCCTCGTCATTGCCACTCTTTCTCCCCTCCTAGGCCCATTTCGTATACAGGCTATGGACACCCCTGACCCAGCAGCAGAGCCCCGTCGAACGGCCTGAGCGGTCTCCAAGGCATTCTGGAGCATTAAGGCCAGGAGCCCGCGGCGCTTTCCGGGAATCGCAGACCCAGACCCCGCCCTTCGGCCCGCGCTCTGCATTGCGCATGTCAGGTGTGTGCTCCCCTCCCCCAGTCAGCAACGGGTCGAGTGGCGGCGGCGAAAGGGGCGGAGAAGGAGGAGCGCGGCGGGACGCGGCCTGGACCGCGCGTACTCCGGGACGTGAGACTCCGCGGCGGCGGTAGTAGTTGCCGCCGCTACTGCAGCAGTTTTGCGCGAGGTGGGTCTGGACGCGGGGCCGCGACCCCTTGGTCGCACCGGAGGCAACTGCGGGGCCTAGTGAAAGCCAGGGGACCGCGGCCTCAGTTAACAAAGAGTCGGCGGAGCCCCTGGGAAGACGGGGAGGGGCGGGAGTGCGGGGCTGAGGCCTGGAGGGGTCCTTCCGAGCCGGGTCGCCCTCCCCGGCTCCCGCTTCTCCCGCAACTCCTACGGAGGCCCAGTTGGCGGCTTTCCGGAGGCAGCGCCCGCCCCCTCGACTACGGAAGAGATTTCCAAGTTGCCGAGCTCCGAGGCTGGGATGGCCACCGGGAGGATTCTGACCCTAGGCGGCAGCAGTTGGCGGGCGCAAGCCTCCAAATCGGGGGGATCCCATCGGCAAAAGTTGCCAAATCGCAAGACAGTAAATGACAAAGTGGGTGATGTTTGTGCAGCCTTGAGTAGATGGTGATTAGCATCGCCATCGTCACACAAACTTTTTTGCGGCCTACCCGATGTGAGTAAATAATTTATGTGGAGTTGCAAGCATACGTACCAATAATATAAAGAGAAACTACCTGCTAGTCGAGAGTTTGGGGGGAAATGATAGCTTCCTTGTCACTTTGGTGAAGCATTCCCCTTTTGCCCCTCACTCCTGTAGGCTCCAGTTTCCTTTGGCTTCCTTGAATGTTGCTTTTTTTTTTTTTTTTTTGTAATGATGTTTCTGTGTCTCTTCTCCCCGCTGTATACGCCCCGGAGTTCCTACAAGGCAGAGATTATTTCTTAGTCACTGTAACTTTTCAGAGCCAAGACCAGTTCTGGCACATAGGAGGTGAGCAATAAGTGTTTCATACAAAAATTAATGTTCAGACTCTGAGCGGTGAAAAAAAGGTATATTGTGTTTTCCTGTACCTAGAAGGGGCATTATATGGCCTCATTTGCAATTCATTCATGCATTTAAGAAATATTCTTATTGATGCCTTCTATGTGCCTATTCCTTAGCCCTGTTTTAGGCTCTGATGCCCCCCCTCCACCAGCCCTCATGAAACTTACTTTTTAGTGGAGGGAAGAGAGACAGAAATAAATCTATAAATTATACTGTAAATTAGAAGATTATTAGTGCCTTAGGAAAAAATACAGCTGGGATGAAAGATGGGAAGGTGTTGCATTTTGAAGTAGGGTGGTCAGGGATACAGATAACCTAATATTTAAGCAGATTGAAAGCAGGTGAGGGGGTGTGAGCCCAGCCAGTGTCTGGGGAAAGGAATGTTCTAGGCAGAGGTTAGCACCCGGTTAAAGGCCTGGCAGAGGACCAGTTCGAAGACCAATGTGCTGTAGCGCTGTGAGCAAAGGAGGGAGTGGTAGGAGATAAGCTCAGGGGAGGAAAAGAAGAATTGGGGATGGGAGCAGAACTACTGGGACCTTTTTGGCTATTGTGAGGATTTCACTTTTGCTGTGCTGGAGATGGGAACCATCTGAGGGTTTTGAGCAGAGGAGTGAAAAGATCTGACTTAGATTCTATTGTAATTGAGTATAATTCATGGAGGAGTGCAGCTGTTTATATTTTAGTTTTTATCAAAATGATACTAATATAATCAGCTCTTATTTTCCTCTTTTAAAAAAAAAAATTACCTTAGGATATGTTTTTCACTGATTCCAGAGAGAGAAAAATGGATTGTTACCCCCTCTACCCCCCTCCCTCCCCCCCCACCACCATGCACCCAGAACCAGGAATCAAACTTTGACCCTTCTGTGGAACTAAGAGTGGCCTAAGGTTGAAGATTGGCATAGCATAAATCAAATTTAATACTAAAACTGAACTAAGTGCTATTCTAACAAAACCTGTAAGATATATGGGGGAGGGGAAGAGAAGCAGAAAAGTAGAGCATGTTGTTCTTGGTCCGTCATCATAAAGAGCCATTTTTGGAACTCTTTCCACATTTGCTTCAGAGCCCATTATAAGTATTTTAATTTTTATTATTAGTTGTAAACTTTAATTCAAACTTGAAAGTAAAAATCAAGTAACTGCAGTTAACATTTTGATTAACAGCCCTCCAGCTATTTCTGGATATGTTACACATGCTTTTACATTGAATTATGTTGAATCATATCGTCCACCTTGTTCTATGCCCTTTTTATTTGACTTAATGTGTAATGGACACTTTTCCATAAATGTAAGTTGTAATTAAACATTTTTTAAATTAGAATGCATTTTCCCTTTGACTAAGCAATTGCATTTTAAAAAAGGATCCTAACAAAATCAGGGTACACAAAGATATAGCTATATGATATGTTTCACAACATTATAAAACAGTAGTAGAGAAATATATTTATTGATATTCAAAGGTGTTCATAGTGTATCATTAGGTGAGGAAATCAGTAACTGAATGTACAGTATGATTTTATTTTGTTTCAAATTGTGTGTGTGTGTGTATACAACTTAAAAAATAGTGGAGAGCTCTGGCCGGTTTGGCTTAGTGGATAGAGCTTTGGCCTTTGACCTGAAGGGTCCTGAGTTGGATCCCTGTCAAGGGCACATACCTTAGTTCCATACCTTGGATGCCCGTCCTGTGCTGGAGGCAACCAATCAATGTGTGTCTCATATAGATGTTTCTCTCTGTGTCTTTCCCCCTCCCTTCCACTCTCTCTAAAAGTCAATGGAAAACTATCCTGGGGTGAGGATTAGCGACAACAACAACAAAAATAGAGTAGAATACATAGCAAAAGAGATCAACAAAGTTATATATCTGGGAGAGGAAATTTCAGGTAGTTTTAAATTTTGTTCCTTTATGCTTTCTGAGCTTCTTGCTTTTCTACAAAACTTAGGAAACTTATGTATATAAAAACATTTTTTTTTTTGAGCCAAGACTAATAAGATGCTATAAAATATTGTTTTTAATTTGATTGAATTGAAGCTCAGGAAATTTCTTTGTAATCCTTAACCATAGGATTAACTGAACACATAAGGCAACATATCAATGAACAGGGGTTTCTTCCTAGTTAGTGTTCTAGTGTGCATTTGCTAAATAAATGCATGGTTCACAAGTACCCTTCAGAGATAATAACAGGTAATTTCTACAAATTACTATTTTTTAAATTTTGATTCTTTGAATCTTTGAGGTGTCATTACCAGAGGAAAATAGTTAATTTTGGGACAGCATTGCTGATAGCACCTCAGTCTCTGTTATAGCAAGCATTACATTAATTGTAGATTGTTTTAGTGGCTTTTGTGTGTTTTTCTTTTTGTCTGTTTTCCTGGTAGACTGTAAACCTCTTGAGGATAAAATTTAAGAGCTTAAGTCTTTTCAATTGATCTTCCAAAATATTAGTTGTCTTAGGAGTATTTTTGCAGCTTAACAAATGTTAAATTAGCAATCAAATCCTTTTAAAGGGGATGATATTAAATGCTGCATTCCCATTTAGATTGAGAGTCCAATAAAATAAAAATTTCTTCAGTGTTTTAGAAAACGTGACCATTTCATTGAAGTTAGCATACTGCATATCTGAAGTATAAAGTTAAAGTTAATTAAGAGGCACAAGTTGAGAATGAAATTGTAGGTAGAGGTTGGGAGAGACATAAAGTCAATGGCTATTTACTTTATAAAGTTAATTTTCTATTAATGTATCTTGTTCCTAACAGATCAATCATTGACACCATGAACTGGAATAAAGGTGGCCCTGGCACTAAAAGGGGATTTGGCTTTGGAGGTTTTGCCATTAGTGCTGGAAAGAAGGAAGAACCAAAACTCCCACAACAGTCCCACAGTGCCTTTGGGGCAACCAGCTCTTCTTCTGGATTTGGGAAGTCAGCTCCACCACAGCTCCCTTCTTTCTATAAAATTGGATCTAAAAGGGCCAATTTTGATGAAGAGAATGCGTAAGTGGTAACTTCTGATAATTTAACAAAGGTTGGGCTTTGAGATAATTCATTCCATCAACAGAAATTAAGGCAAAGAAACACTTTGTTTCCAGAATAATAACTTCTAAAATTGATTATCTCACTGAATTGTTGCTAATAAGTTAAATTGTCGAGTTTACTCATTTGTAAGGAAAAATAATTGTGTGCATACTTGTACCTTTACTTGTTCCAAAAAAGATTTGAGGCCAATGAGACCTAAATATGGCTAAAGAGATTTTAAATAATTCACGTGTTGTTTTTTATGTTCTTTACTGAAGTCTTTTATTGACATCATATAAATCGTTTTGTAAACACAGGCTATTGTCAGAACGTAGGGATGGGATACAGTTTGCCTCAACACCCGAGTTCTTAAAACTGTTATGTTTTAAGTTCTTAATAGTTTTATATAATACTTTAAACATTAAAGAATTTAAATTAAAATTAAAAAATCTTAATAGTGGTAGAAAAAAAATCTCAGATTTTTGCCCACAGTTCTCAGGAAACATATTTAGCAATTATCTTTTTTTAACTCTAATAAGGTAGTTATTATAAAAAGATGGGGTTTGAGTTCTAATTCCTATAGATCAGTGGTTCTTAACCTTCTGGCCCTTTAAATACAGTTCCTCAGGTTGTGATCCAACCATAAAATTATTTTTTTATTTTTATTTTTTTCTGTCTTCAAGTCAATTATTTTTTTTATTTTTTATTTTTTTCATTAAATCTTTATTGTTCAGATTATTACAGTTGTTCCTCTCCCCCCCCCCCCCATAGCTCCCCTCCATCCAGTTCTCACCCCACCCTCTGCCCTTACCCCCCCCAACTGTCCGCCCTGCAGTGATCAGCACCTATGTGGAAGGCCATCCAGAATCCACCTGTGCACATATCTATGCCCCGGGCGTCTAGTGTAAGTATAAAGGATTAGGCAGAAATGAGACTGGGAAAGGTAAAGTTATGGACTGCTGTAGAAATGTCAGACAACGGAGCCCGGACATTATGTCCAGGAATTACATAGTAA
>NW_005871147.1:107689-148184 GCF_000147115.1 Myotis lucifugus | reverse complement strand
GTCAGTCCACTCCCTTTCTATGCCCCTGATTCTATTATAATCACCAGTTTATTCTGTTCATCATATTATTTATTCACTTGATTTTTAGATTCACTTGTTGATGTGTATTTGTTGTTCATAATTTGTATCTGTACGTTTTTCTTCTTCCTCTTCTTAAAGGATACCTTTCAGCATTTCATTTAATACTGGTTTGGTGGTGATGAACTCCTTTAGCTTTTCCTTATCTGTGAAGCTCTTTATCTGACTTCAATTCTGAATGATAGCTTTGCTGGATAAAGTAATCTTCGTTGTAGGTTTTTGGTATTCATCACATTGAATATTTCTTGCCACTCCCTTCTGGCCTGCAAAGTTTCTGTTGAGAAATCAGCTGACAGTCATATGGGTACTCCCTTGTAGGTAACTGACTGTCTTTCTCTTACTGCTTTTAGGATTCTCTCTTTGTCTTTTGCTCTTGGCATTTTAATTATGATGTGTCTTGGTGTGGTCCTCTTTGGATTCCTTTTGTTTGGGGTTCTCTGCGCTTCCTGGACTTGTAAGTCCATTTCTTTCACCAGGTAGGGGAAGTTTTCTGTCATTATTTCTTCAAATAGGTTTTCAATATCTTACTCTCTCTCTTCTTCTGGCACCCCTATAATTCGGATGTTGGTACGCTTGAAGTTGTCCCAGAGGCTCCTTACACTAACTTCATATTTTTGGATTCTTTTTTCATTTTGTTTTTCCGGTTGGGTGTTTTTTGCTTCTTCGTATTTCAAATCTTTGACTTGATTCTTGCGATCCTCTAGTCTGCTGTTGGAAGTCTGTATAATACTCTTTATTTCAGTCAGTGTATGCTTAATTTCTAGTTGGTCCTTTATCACAACCTTGAGGGTCTCACTAGACTTATTGAGGATCTCATTAAATTTATCGGCGGTCTCACTAGATTTCTTGAGAGTCTCACTGTTTATCGGCGGTTTCTAGAAAATTCTTGAAAAACCTTAAAAGTGTGGTTTTGAACTCTATATCCAGTAGTTTGCTTTCCTCCATTTCTGTCATTTGTGACCTGTTTCTTTGTCTCCGCATTTTTTATGCTTCCCTGTGTTGATAGAGTGGCTTTCTGTGCTAGGTGTCCTTTAGGGCCCAGTGGCTCAGCCTCCCCAATTACCTGAGGTAAACACTCTTGGTGCACCCCCTTGTGGGCTTTGTGCACAGTCTTGTTATAGTTAAGCCTTGATTGTTGTAGGTATCACTGGGAGGAATTGACCTCCAGGCCAATTGGCTGTGAGAATCAGCTGTGTCTGCAGTGGGAGAACTTCTGTGCTGGAGACACCCTTCTGGGGCAAGACTTGCTTCAGTGGGGCTTTGGTGCTCACTGAGTCTGCCCCCTGAGTGTGTCCCTTATGGATCTGAGGAGTTGTAATCTGGATGGTCCCACTCTGACCACTGGGTACACTGGCTCTTGGATCTCTAAGGAGGTGCTAATTTAGCCTCTGCCTGAGGCTACCCAGCAGGAGCTCAGCTGTGAAGGAATGCAAGCTGCTGTGGGGCATTTGGCCAACTGCAGTTGGTTAGGTAATTTTCAGATTGCAAAGGGCCAGGCATTTCATATGTAAAAGCCAGCGCACAGCTTGGGCGGGGCGGGGCCCCAGGGGATCAACAGGGTGGAGCAAGCAGCTGTGGCTGCTCCTCAGTCCTGCCCTCAGAGGCCCTGCTTCTCAGTGTCCTGGTAATCGCGCAAGCACCTCTGAGAGAAAGCTGCATTCGAGGTCCGACCGATGCCAGACAGTCCAGTTTCTCCCTGTATTAGTCTGGGTCCCCAGAGACTCGCCCGGGACTGGAGTTCAGAGCAGTCGGGAGCTTGAGACTCCCTCCCGATTGAAAAAGACAACCGTGTCCTCAGCCGCCAGCCCTTTCCGCGCCTCTGTACCTCTGCATTTTACTTCCACACCGCACCTCCTCTGAGTCTCAGTATGCTTTTCTCTTTCCTTCTAGTTGTAGAATTTCTACTCAACCAGCCTTCCTGTGGTTCTGGATGATGTCTGTTTTATCTTTTAGTTGTATTTTTGAAGTGGTTGTGCAAGGCAGCAATTTCTGGTGTATACCTATGCCGCCATCTTGGTTTCCTTCCATAAAATTATTTTCGTTGCTACTTCATAACTGTAATGTTGCTACTGTTATGAATTGTAATGTAAATATCTGATATGCAGGATGGTCTTAGGTGACCCCTGTGAAAGGGTCGTTCGACCACCAAAGAGGTCGCAAACCACAGGTTGAGAACCACTGCTATAGATTATAATTTCTGTCTTTGCTGAGTCTGAAGAAATCTCTTAATTTCTTACCTGGTTGAGTGACACCGCTTGAGGTTTTTGTTTGTTTTTTTAACGAAAATACTTCTCAAGATCAGTTTTTTTTAAAATATATTTTATTGATTTTTTATAGAGAGGAAGGGAGAGGGATAGAGAGTCAGAAATATCGATGAGAAACATCAATCAGCTGCCTCCTGCACACCCCCTACTGGGGATGTGCCTGCAACCAAGATACATGCCCTTGACTGGAATCGAACCTGGGACCCTTCAGTCCGCAGGCTGATGCTCTATCCACTGAGCCAAACCGGTCAGTGCAAGATCAGCTTTTTTTAAGTACATGCTGCTGCTATGTTATTCAGGAATTCAATATAGAAGTAAGTGTTTAAAGTTCAGCAAAAAATCATTATTCTAGAGAGCAATTTACCAGTTCTTTAGTTAAACGAAACCTATATAAATGAATATGCGCACGTGCGTGTGTCACATAAAAGCTTTTAAAGTAATTTCTATAAAGGCTTGAAGTGCTTTAAAATTTTAAGCTGCAGCTATTTAAATTTACAATTATATTTATGATATAATCATACTATATTTAAATTTATTAAATATTTGGTTATATGTTTAATTTTGAGGTAAGGCATAAATAATGTTTTTGCTTTGGTTTAGTTTATAAAGAGCTGTATCCTTTTCTGGGATTTTTGTTAGTGATAAAGTGATATTTTCTCCCGACTTTGAAGTTGTCGTTTCTGAATACTTAAGTAGTATGATGAATGGTTTCAGATTGAGAATTTATTTTTAATTCTAGAACAGTGGTTCTCAACCTTCCTAATGCCGCGACCCTTTAATACAGTTCCTCATGTTGTTGTGACCCTCAACCATAAAATTATTTTCGTTGCTACTTCATAACTATAATTTTGCTACTGTTATGAATCGTAATGTAAATATCTGATATGCAGGCTGTATTTTCATTGTTACAAATTGAACTTAATTAAAGCATAGTGATTAATCACAAAAACAATATGTAATTATATATTGTGAAATATTTATTTCTGATTACAAATAAATGAAATTTTGTCTTGAAGCATGGTGTAGCATGGGTAACAGTCTTAATATAACAACAGTAAACTACATTGCTACATGTTGCGACAGTGTGCATAAAAAGCCAACGTCAGTGCGAAGGTTGAGATTGCTTCTTTCTCACCAGATCAGAAATTCTTGGGGCAGTCTTTGCAAGAGCACAATGAAGATCATCTTCCACAACAAGTCTACTTCTGTATTTAGACTTGATAACCAACAAGCTGGAAAACCCTGTTTCACAAAGATATGTTGTTGGAAGAAGAAGGCGCAACACAGTCTCAGACAGAACAGGACATGACTGCAAACACTTGATCCAGAATTTTGTAACTGGCATTATAGAGAAATCAGTTCTCACTGCATTGTTGTTAATAAGTTCAATGAACTCCTCTTGTGATGTCTCGGGAACATCTTCAACTTTGTGAATGGGCTTCTGGCAAGTCCAAATGGGGTGTCAGGCAGATTTGGAAAGTACGATGAAATTTCGTCTGCAAGTATGTGCAAGTGTTCTTTCACAAAAAATATCGTAATCCTTTTGTCTGGTTCAATGTCATGTTCCTCAAAGAAAGCAGATAAGGTAGGCAACGTAAATTTTATTTCCATCCGTTTTTTTTTTTTGCCACAGCTGAAGTTTCATTTGGAATGATAGGATCTTTTCAGACAAATCGAGGCATGTTGCATTTGGTCCTTGCAGTGATAAATTTAACTCATTCAAGATGGCAAAGATGTCAACCAAGTAAGCTATTTTCTGCAGTTTACTTTTATTGCTGAAAAATGCTTCGAACTGTGGTCTTGCTTTCTGATTAAAAAACGTTTTGAGTTCATCACGAAGCTCAAAAACACATTTTAAAATTTTTCCTCTCAGCAACCATCTCACTTCAGTGTGAAATAGCAGAGCATTGTTCGGCGCATCCAACTTGTTGCACAGTTGCAAAAACAGTCGACCGTTTAAAGTGCTCGCCTTTACAAAATTGACACAACTTATGACGCTTTTCATTACTTCTTGTAACTTGTGGCAGCGTCTTTATTGCTAATATTTGCCAATGAATCATATAGTGATGACTTTTGGTGACTCATTCCATACCAAACGTTGAAATCCAGATCGACATCCTAGCATAGCTGGAGCACCATCTGTGCAAACACCACAAACCTTTTCCCAAGAGATCTTACGCTCTTTCAGAAATGAACCAACTGTGTTAAATACATCACGTGCAGTAGTTGTCGTTTCAAGAGGTTTGCAAAAAAGAAACTCATCTTTAAAGTCGCCATCATTAATATACCTCACGTAAACCAGTAACTGAACAGTTTGCAACGTCTGTAGATTCATCAAGCTGGATACTAAATATTGGAAGTGGAGCAGATTTAATTTCCTGGATTACCTGATCAAGAATATCAGCAGACATGTCATCTATTCTTCTGTGGACAGTGTCGTTAGATAAGGAAATTGCACTCAATTCTGTAACAAATTTGTCTCTCCGATCATAACAAAACAATGTCTTTGGCCGCTGGCAACAGTAAATCCTCAGCAATGGTGTGAGGTTTCATAGCTCTGGCAATTCTGAGTGCCACCAAATATGAAGCTTCAACGGCTGCTACATTTTGTTTGTGGTACTTGCCACCAGTGTCAAGTCTGGCTTGAGTCCATCGGCTTTGCTTCTAAAATAGTTGGTATCCTTGCCGGCAAAGCTCTGATGCTTGCTATCAAAATGGCGTTTTAGTTTGTTCGGCTTCATAGATTTGGCTGATAGAACTTCACAACAAATAACACATTGCAGTTTCTCAATTCCTGCTGTAATTATTGAGGTAAAACTGTACTGTAAAAAAATCCTCACTATTTTTTTTTCTCACTATATTTTCTTAACGTTCTTCTCTACACGATCCATTGTCATGGGATGGTTTGCTAATGAAAATAATATATAACAATAGCTTTAATAATACAAAAGATGATACATGGCATAGTTCAGTCAATTCAGTTCATTCAAGTTTCCTATGATTTACCATTGTGTTGTGTTTTTTTTACATACCTGTTACTATCACAAGGGGGCAGTATTCACATCAACCACAGCTGAATATAAAAAGACCGATCAGCATCCAGATTAAGTTCCCGTGGTACAGAATTTTTTTTTTTTTGCAATAGTTGATGATTTTACATTTACCCAGTAATTATAATTCATGAAGTGTCGTTTTACCTCCAATACTGCTGCTTTCAACACAGCAGCTGCTTTCTACACAGTAGCTGCTCTCTACACATTTGTGACTGGTCTGCATAAGTCCATTATGGTGCCAGCCTTGTCACATACACCTGTATTTGTACATGGTGTATGTGATGGGATTGGCGTTATGGTGTCATCATGCCGGGTACTCGTATGTGGGCGTATCTGCATGTGGATGGACCCGCCTGGAGACAGATAGAGGAGCTGTGTCTCGGTTCTTAAGACCATCGAAAATATGTGTTTTCCGATGGTCTTAGGCGACCCCTGTGAAAGGGTCGTTCGACCCCCAAAGGGGTCGCGACCCACAGGTTGAGAACTGCTGTTCTAGAAGTTTTCTGTTGGTCCTCAGGAAATAACCCAGAACTTCTGATGGAAGTCCCTACCCTTATGAATATGTCTTTAAGATATTTTAAAGGATTATAAGAAAATTTTAGAGGTTTTTAATATTTCATTTGAAAGTAATTTTTCCCATAGCATACATTCTTTATATTTGCTGTATCTATTCAACAATAATATACTAAATTTGTACTGAAAACCTAACAGAACTGGAAATTGATTTGAACAGACGCTATTGAAATGGAGAATCTGCTGTGACTTTTTTCATTATTAAGTAATACTGAAGTCTTTAGACAAAGCCTGAAGGTCTCTAATTTGACCTGTGTAGTTTAAATCTCTCAATAGTAACATATATTATAATAAACATTTCTGTTAAATGAAAGATTCATTGACCCCAAACTAAACATTCACTTTACCAGTCACACATCTTAATTTTCAGATACTTTGAAGATGAGGAAGAAGACTCTAGCAATGTTGATTTACCTTACATTCCTGCTGAAAACTCCCCTACCCGCCAGCAATTCCGTTCCAAGCCAGCAGATTCTGACAGCGATGATGATCCCTTGGAGGCATTCATGGCTGAAGTGGAAGCAAGTATCAACTCTGTTTTGTAAAAATGCTCAGTAATTAGAAAATAGCCCAAAGTAACCTAGTGCTTCAGTCCTCATTCAGAATTTGTTTTCTGGCCTTTTTGGGGGAGAATTTTGTTCTTATACTCCAGTTTCTTAAATATACTTCCGCTTGCCCTGTAAACCTTGAACATAGTAGTTCAACATTTTTGTGTGTGTTTTGTTTTAATAATTCTTGGTATATTCTTAAGTGGAATGAACATCTCATTCAACCTATATTTTATTAAATACATATTTAAGGCAGTTACATTTAAGGAACTTGCTAAAATCACAAATTTTGTATTCTCTACTTTTTTTTTTTAAATATATTTTATTGATTTTTTACAGAGAGGAAGAGAGAGGGATAGAGAGTTAGAAACATCGATCAGCTGCCTCCTGCACATCTCCTACTGGGGATGTGCCCGCAAGCAAGGTACATGCCCTTGGTCAGAATCGAACCTGGGACCTTTCAGTCCGCAGGCCGATGCTCTATCCACTGAGCCAAACCGGTCAGGGCGTGTATTCTCTACTTTTAATGTTTAGTATTTCTTACTACCAACATTATCATCAACATTCATGACTTCCCTGTAGAAATTGAAACTTCTGGCTACTCCATAAAATTCTTCTTACTAGGCTCATGATTTTGCATTTTGTCCTTTTTTTCCCCATCTCTGATTTTTCTTTTTATTTATTATTTACTTGTTATTAAGAAAAAATTTAAACATACAAAAGTATAATAATAAAATGAGCCTCTAACACCAACTAAAACTATTCAGAACATAGATGTGCTTTTGCATCATGGTAGCAAGTTAGTAAATATATTAAATGATTCTCTCTAAAAGTAAAGGCAATAAATGGTTTGTTATGTTTGAGATGTCTTTATATATGTATATAACCTTCAGATATGGACATTTCTCAAAGGAGTTTATTTCTCATTATTTCTTGAGATATCCTTAGTGATGAATGAGAAGAAAAATCAGCTCTTTATTTTCTAGGTTTAAATTTAGATTTGATTTTTGGTGGTGCAAGCTGTCATCACCCTTTTTGAGTGGGAGTATCCAAGCATGGCCTAGATTCAGTTGCTTGGCATTTCAAGTAGTTGAAGCAATTTGGAGATTAAATCTTTTTGATATAGTATCATTCTGAATATTTTCTGGTGTAGTATCTAAAAGGGTCTTACTGGTTTTAGGACAGAGATACTGGATATTGTCTGATCTTGGAGAAAGTGTTGTTGCCAAAGTATACTGATCTTCAGTATAAATTTTTCTATGATTGAACTCAAAATGATTTTATTTTACTTTTTAAAAAAATATATATTTTATTGATTTTTTACAGAGAGGAAGGGAGAGGAATAGAGACTTAGAAACATCGATGAGAGAGAAACATCGATTAGCTGCCTCCTGCACACCTCCTACTGGGGATGTGCCCGCAACCAAGGTACATGCCCTTGACCAGAATCGAACCTGGGACCTTTCAGTCCACAGGCCGACGCTCTATCCACTGAGCCAAACCGGTCAGGGCTTATTTTACTTTTTGAGGTATGATTTTTGTTTTTCTCTTCTCAGTCATGTGAGGATTTATTTTTAGCCAGTGTTTCAAAAAGGATTTTTGTAGGCTTAACAAATATGTTCTATAAGTGTTTGCCAGCCATTTCTTATGTTACATTGTTTATGTCGTCTTCACTTTAATTATAGCCTTAAATGCAGGTGGAGCCAAAGTAGATTTACAGTTGTCCGTATGGAAAATAATGCAATAACTAATAATAATACAAGAATAATCTGTTTCACATACAACTGTAAACCTACTTTTTGCCCCACCCTGTATATCTTATATGTGGCTCAATCCCTTGAAAAATAGATTGTGTATAATATTTCTTTTTTTTAAAATATATTTTTATTGATTTTTACAGAGAAGAAGGGAGAGGGCTAGAGAGTTAGAAACATCAATGAGAGAGAAACATCGATCAGCTGCCTCCTGCACACTCCCTACTGGGTATGTGCCCGCAACCAAGGTACATGCCCTTGACCAGAATAGAACCTGGGACCCTTGAGTCCGCAGGCCGATGCTCCATCCACTGAGCCAAACCGGTTGCAGGGATACTCAAACTACGGCCCGCGGGCCACATGCAAATACAAATATTGTATTTGTTCCCGTTTTGTTTTTTTACTTCAAAATAAGATATGTGCAGTGTGCATAGGAATTTGTTCATAGTTTTTTTTTTTAACTATAGTCCGGCCCTCCAACAGTCTGAGGGACAGTGAACTGGCCCCCTGTTTAAAAAGTTTGACGACCCCTGGCGTTAGGGCTATAATATTTCTTTTAAAAATAATTTCTCTTTGTCAGGACCACTTGATTAAATAGGATGCCAGGTTTTTTACAATGGCATTTTTTAAATGAAAGAAGTCAGAAAAATTCATGTTACTTTATAACAAGAAACTTGTGCAGAATGTGTTTAACTTTGGGAAAATTTAATTTTTCTAACCTTGATATTCACACATAAAACAAAGAATTAATTTAGATCAGTGATTATAAATTTTCTTTGTATAAGAATGTGCCTGTGGAAAATGGGAAAACTACATGCAATTTACTCTATCCACAAGGATTCTGATCTAGGAGGTTTGGAGCAGGGTGTTGAGCCCCAGAACTATTGGGGCTCAGTCATTCTTTGTTGTAGTGACTGTTCTGTGCATTGTTGGATGTTTAGCAGCATCTGTGGCCTTTATCCACTAGATATTACTAAAGACCTCTCCTTCCCTACTCCTCTTGCCCCCAAGTTGGATGATCAGAAATGTCTCTAGACATCACCAAAAGTCCACTAGGGACAAAATTGTGACCCTTCTAGTCAGTGTCAACTTCTAAACTTGGATTGACAGCAACCTTTCCTCAGCCAGATCCAGAAATCTGCGTTTTTTACTATCCCCAATGATAATGTGAAGCAAATTTTCTTACGCTGCACCTTGAGAAAGCCTGATTTGCCTAAGTTTAAGGTCTTTTACAGCCACTATTAGTTCATTAACTTAAAAAAAAAAAAAAGGTGACCAAGCATTTTTACTAATTTTTCTATGCATGTTATAAATTGCAGGTAAAAGTCATCCACATCATGTATAGCCAAGGTTTTATAAAATTTGGGTATTTCTCTGGAAAATTGTTAAAATGTAGTTTGATTGCATCCAAATGCAATTGTCAAAATGCATAGCTAAAAGTATGATGGCATTTGTTTGAATCTAAAAATTCTTTGTAAAGAAATTTCTTTTTTAGTTGCTATGATTGTATACATCCTTTTGTTTCGTTAGGATCAGGCAGCAAGAGACATGAAGAGGCTTGAAGAAAAGGACAAGGAAAGGAAAAACGTAAAGTAAGTTGTTTTCTTCTCCCTCACAAAGATTATATAAAAATAAACTATTGCAAAATCTATAGCTCTCAAAATTTATAGAGGAAAAATTAAAATACATAGATTCTTGACTTGAAGTTACCCCTGTATCTTGAATAACATTTCTGCAGATAGTAGAGATGACAAAAGTCTTTAAATTTGCAGTAATTAGAAAGCATTTTTTTTTGGTAAAATGGTATTTGATGTTCTGTAGTTTTTGTTCATTTTTTGGTTTGTTTTTTTGTTTTGTTTTTAGTAAACTCAAGAATGAGTTACAGTTGGAGTTAGCGCATAATCACTAAAGTTTGGGTTCACTGTTCTGAGTTTTGTTCCATAATTAATAAAAAAATAGGTAATGCCTATAGGGTTGATTATGAGAAGTAATGGTGATTATGCCATTTAAAAACTATGTATATTGTTAATAAATAACAGTCTAATTTATTTAAGGAGTTACACCATGCTTTAGCAATGAGTCAGAACTTGAAATACATTATTTTCTGGAAAAATGAGTTCTCCTCTGTCCCTTGCTGAATACACTCCTCTTAAAGTTTTTGCTACCAGACAAAAGTAGGCATGGTTGGACTTTTCCCTCTGCTTGGTAATCAGTGCTTCAGGCCCTCCCCAAGGTTCCTGTGCCATATGGAGGTTCAGCCCTCTCTTTGGTGCTTACTGTGTGTTCATCCTCTTTCAGTAAGCCTACACTGGCGGTGTAGTTTGCCTTAGGAAGAGTAAGTGCTCTAGATTAGGCAGAACGTTTGATTAGAAAGAGATGGTTGTGGGAACTAAGCAACCACACTTTCTAAAGCTCCTGATAGAGTCAGCAAAGGGACGTTTGTCCCCTTCTCTAGGTGAACTGCTTAGGAGTTTTAGTCTCAAACTTACCAAGAATTGATTTAATTTTTTTTCTGTCTCCAAGTATTCTATAGCTGAATGCAGTTACTCCAGAGCTAGGGGACATTAAGAAAATTGTGATCTATTTTAGTGTACCAAAAGCAGGATTTTTTTTTTTTTAATATAAGATGCTTTTCACAACTGCTTGGTGTTTGTTTCATGGGATTGACAAGGCTAGGGTCCTTGGGTATATATCTTCAGAAGTTTTTTACTCCTTATACCTTGTTAGTAATTGATGTTTCTAGGGGTACCCTAGCACCCCATTCAAAAGAAATGCAAACTGCCACATATAGAGTGAAATTACACATATATGATGGATGGATAGTTTACAGTGTGCTTATTGCTGCTTTGTTGTTATTAGTGTTGAGAATTCCTGTGCTGTATGGAATTCAACACTAATCTGCTATAAGTATGGAGCTGGGTATGTGGAACATTTGCAGGGAAGTTTGTTTCTCCGCTTGTTTTTCCAGGGGTATTCGAGATGACATTGAAGAGGAAGATGACCAAGTGAGTTCCTATGCAGATTTCTATCTTTTATGTTTACCCCACAAAGTCTACACTGAGGACAAGCTAGAGCTTGCCTTCACTGAAATGGCCATTCCTGATACTCAGGAGGGAATGTCATTTGACTTGCTCCTTTTCTACATGTGTGACCAATTGGTAATACAAAGATTAACATGGCCTTCCTCCATGTTGAAGATGGAACTTTTGATCAACTATGACGTCAAAAACAAATATGAGCTTTATTCAGCTTGATTTTTTACAATCCAAACTAATGTGTATTCTCATAAATCAAGAAGTAGAGTAGTATGGGATCTTCTGAGGCCTCTAGCAACATCCAACCTCTACCTCTTTCTAGGGGTTCTGTTTGTGATTTTTATATTTCAAGATGGAACATTAATGACTGTCCTTTAGTATTTTTTTCTCATTGGTCAGTTATGGGATGGTGAGAAGGGAACCAAAGTGAGCAGTAGCCCTTTCCAGGTTTATGACCCTTCTAATCAGTGGCACCTTCTAAAGTTGGATCGGTAAAGCCACAGCATGTGTTCCCACAGCTCTGGGCAGGGTAGGTAGACACCCCACCCCAGGAACGCTGTGCAGCAGACAGATTTGTAAGTCTTCTGTTCAGTTAAATCATTTTGTAGTACTAACTGTCTCACTCATTTCTTCTGATTGTCCCTCCAAGTACTGCTATTGTTAAAGGAATCATTGCTAGTAAAAGTCTTCTTACTTGGTAGGTATTTAAACTGCAATTATCTGGTACACAGTGTGCACTAATTACAGGAGCAGAAATGTTCCCAGTTGTACTTGGTATGATTATGTTCTTGTGCTTTCCTGCAGGAAGCTTATTTTCGGTACATGGCAGAGAACCCAACTGCTGGTGTGGTTCAAGAGGAAGAGGAAGATAATTTGGAATATGATAGTGATGGAAATCCAATTGCACCTTCCAAAAAAATCATTGATCCTCTTCCTCCCATTGATCATTCAGAGGTATGGTGTTTTTTGATAAATTTGATTCTTGTTTCAAGCCAATAGTTTCTTCAGTGTTAAAAATATCTGAGTACTCAATATCTGAGTACTCCTGATTTATACTCCTGATGTCATAAGAATATTTGTTCTTTGGGATCTTGTCAGCTCTGCTAAGTGGTTGAAACAAAAAGTAACTGAGTGATTGAGGCTTTATAGCCTATGTTGTTCAAGGTACAGCTGAATTGCTTGTTCACATTCGATTATATGTGAAGAATTTTTTTTCAATAAATTGTACTTCTTTTCTAGACCAGTGGTCGCCAACCGGTGGTCTGTGGACCACTGGTGTTCTGTGAGATCACTTATCCATCTTCCTTTCAAAATGGACCGTTAGGCCTGCATTTATTTTTTAATTGCTGTAAACCTTTACTATTTCTCACAGATATGGAGCAGATAAGAGACTGTTCTTTCAAAGGGGTACCAGGAATTACAGGTTCCTTAAATCAGGAAAAGGAAATGGGGATATCAGTATATTCACTTGAAAAAAATCAGTATTTCATTGAGGTTAAATATCAGACTAGACCTTTGATACCCTAGTGATTCTAGATCTAGAACAATGGTTCTCAAGTGTGGTCCAAGGATTCCTGGAACGATCTTTTCAGGGATTCTAGAGTCAAAGAATTTTCATAATGCTAAGATTTTTGCTTTTTGTTTACTGTGTCAGCATTTGCATCAGTGCTTAAAATCAATGGTAGATAAAACTATTCTAACACCTTAGCATGAATCAGCAGTGGTAACTAGCCCTGGCCGATTGCTCAGTGGTTAGTGTCAACCCGTGGACTGAAGGGTCGCAGGTTCAATTCCTGGTCGAATGCACATATCACAGTTGCAAGCTCAATCTCCAGCCCCGGTCTCTTTCACGTCAATGTTTCTCTCTTTCCTCCCACTCTTCCCCACCTCACTCCCTTCCACTCTTTCTAAAAAATCAATGGAAAAAAATATCCTCAGGTGAGGATTAAAAAGACAGTGATACCAACTGTTCTTGTAGTCAATATACTCTTTCCTGCTAGACCAGTGGTTCTCAACCTTGGCTGCACATTAGAATCACCTGGGAATCTTTTTAAAATCCTGATTTCTGGGCCTCATCCTCCGGAAATTCTGTTTCTTTGTTACTAATGTTGTGGCCCCACCCCATAACAACGAAACAGAATTTCGGAGGATGAGGCCAGAATCAGGATGTAAATGATCCCAGGTGATCTATGTGCAGCAGGTTGAGAACTACTGTGCTAGACTGTCACAGTTAAAAAAAAAAAAGAAAGCCAGCTTCACTTAAGAATATCTTTGAAACAGCCCAGCTGGTGTGGCGCAGTGGTTGCGCATCAACCTATGAACCAAGAGCCTACGGTTCGATTCCCAGTCAGGGCACATGCCTGGGTTGCAGGTGTAAGCCTCAAGCATAAGCCTCAGTGGTGGGCATGCAGGAGGCAGCCAGTTAATGATTATCTCTTAGGATTGATGTTTCTACCTCTCACTCCCCCACCCTTTCTGAAATCAATAAAAATATATTTTTTTAAAATAATACCTTTGAAACAGAAATTACTATTTACTAAATCTTGATCTTACGTTACATGTCCTTTTTTCTGTGTCAAACAATGGGAAGTAAGAATAAAGCATTTGCCTTAGCTGGTTTGACTCCGTGGATAGATCGTAGGCCTGTGAATTGAAGGGTCCCAGGTTCGATTCCGGTCAAGGGCACATGCCCAGGTTGTAGGCTCGATTCCCAGTAGGGGGTGTGCAGGAAGCAGCCAATCAATGATTCTGTCTCATCATTGATGTTTCCATCTCTCTCTCCCTCTCTCTTCCTATCTGAAATCAATAAAAATATATTAAAAGAATAAAGCATTTAGGTATTGGAGTTGTGAGTTGAACTAGCTGTTTTTCTCATGGAATATTGTTTTTACTTGAGAAAATGAATGGCACTTTAAGGAAAACAATTACAAGTTTTTATTGCCAAGGTTAGAAACTTAAACTTTCAAACAAAACTTAGAATTTTGGAAACATATTCATCACAGTGAGCTTGTCAGCTTTCTTATATGTAAAGTCTGTTGTAATGACATTAATGGTGATAACTGATTTTAAAAATATGTGTTTATAATGAAATTTTACCATTTGAATCATCTGCATACTACCTCAGTAAACCAGTGTTTTCAAAATGGCCAGTCCATGATGTTACAAAATCATGCATGAATAAAGACTCCCATTCAAAGTGTATACGTTAGATTCATTGGTTATAATGTAACAGAATGTAAAAGTTCATGATATGATTTCAGATTACGCAGTGAAAATAACCTGTAAGAAATGACCTCTTGTCAAGTTTTAGTATAGAATTGAAGAAGAGTAAAAATCCACAACAATCTGCAAAGGCTGTTAATAAATACTTAATTCCCTTTTCCAACCACGTATCTCTGAGGAGCCAGATTTTTTCCTGGGCTGAAAGCAACCATTTTCTTTTGTCAGACATTAAAGAGATTTCTAAAAATGTAAGACAATGTTGTCAAAACTTATTTTTATTAAAGCATTTATGTTAAAGTGTAATGGGTTTATTGTAAATTTTTTAAAAATCTATTTTTATTGATTTCAGAGAGAAAGGAAAAGAGAGAGAGAGAGAGAGAGAGAGAGAGAAAGAGAGAGAGAGAAATATTAGTGATGAGAGAGAATCATTGATCAGCTACCTCCTGCACCCCTTACATTGGGTATCAAGTCCATCACCAGGGCAATTGCCTTGACCAGGAATCGAACTGTCGATGCTCAACCACTGAGCCATGCTGGTCGGGCTGTTGTTATTTTTTAAATGAATTAATAAATTTTAAAAATTTTTTATTTTAATTTTAACACAGTACATATCAATAGATATAACCCACATATCTATTTTTGTTAAGTGTAAAGGGTACCTGAAGCTAAAAAGTTTGAGAACCACTGGTCTATTCAGTTTTCTAAATGTTTCTTTTGGAAAAATGCTATCACATAATGCCTTCGTATTTTACATGTGACAGATGAAACGAAATACTTGAACCTGATCTAGGAAGAACTATCCATGATAAAGAGTGAAAATTCAATAAGGAAAAACATACAAGTACTTGAAATAATCATCTAATAAAAAAATCTTTGACAAAGTGCTCAAACTTCCTCATCCTGGGTTACTCCCAGTTGTTCTTATGTAATGGGTAGTCTGCCAGGAGAGACCAGAAGTAAAGGAAGGATATCCCTTCTACTGAAAAGTAGCTTTCTTCTCATTCTGTTTCTTAGTATAAAAATTTACATGTTTATATGTAAAATTTGTGAACAAAATAAAAATTCTTGCTCATGGAGCTTCCATTCTGATAAAGAGAACTAAAGGAAATGGGTGAAGACTCCATTATGTGCAGCAGCATTGTGGGTCTCATAACAAAAGTTCCTGCCTAAAAGGCAAACTGTAAGACTTTTTGTTGATAGTGCTATAGAAATATAATTAGGCTGTGTCCAGAATTAGGAAATTTTTGACCACCTAGTAAAGACTTAGATTCTCCTTAAATAAGTTTATTATTGTGGACATACCATGTTGTCAAAAAGAAAATCATTTAACCAAATTCATATGTGGTGGTTTGCTTCTGTTTTGTATTATTAGTACAGTAAGCAATGAAGAGTAGCAGAAATTACTTCTTCCCTCCTTGGAATTGGAAATGCTTGGTCATTCCTTTTTTAAAAGTTATGTAAACAGTTCCATGTTTTTAAAAAGAATAGAACTTCCTCTACACACAGATCTGTCCCCAAAGGAAATATTAGAAATATTTTTAAATGCTTAGAGCTAAGTGAGTGAACAGCTTACTCCAAAACATTTAAATGTTATAGGGTGGGCTATTTTCTTTTAAAATCTGAAGCCTTTGGCATTGTAAATTCCTTAGTCTTCATCAAAGTTGTTAAAAATCTTTTTTTATTATTTTTCTTTTTTTTTTAAATATATTTTATTGATTTTTTACAGAGAGGAAGGGAGAGAGATAGAGAGTTAGAAACATTGATGAGAGAGAAACATTGATCAGCTGCCTCTTGCACATCTCCTACTGGGGATGTGCCCGCAACCAAGGTACATGCCCTCTCGACCAGAATCGAACCTGGGACCTTTCAGTCCACAGGCCGACGCTCTATCCACTGAGCCAAACCGGTTTCGGCTATTATTTTTCAAAGTATTACATATGTCCCCTTCCCCACACCCCTTAACCCCCTCTACTCTGCTTCCACCCTTCACTCCCCTGAAGTGTGGTGTGTTTTTTTTGTGTTTTTTTTTTAATATATTTTTATTGATTTCAGAGAGGAAGGGAGAGGGAGAGAGAAACATCAATGATGAGAATCATTGATTGGCTGCCTCCCTCACACCCCCTCCTGGGGATCGAGCCCACGGTCCAGGTGTGTGCCCTTGACTGGAATCGAAGCTGGGACCCTTCAGTCTGCAAGCCAGTGCTCTATCTACTGAGCCAAACCGGCTATTGCTGAAGTGTGTTCTTATGAGTCTCTTTAGAAAGCAGGTTGGTGTTTACATTGAAAATGGGATTAGGGAATGGTACTAGTTGTACTTTGGGGATGTTTGTCATGAATAAGTGAATTCCTTTGTTCTCTGGTTATGGTTTTACTTGTGTAATATTTGTAAAAGGTTATTTTGCATTAAAGTCAAACTTACAGGATTGACTCTTGAATTCTAGACTAACTTTGAATAATTGGACCTGCAGATTGACTATCCACCATTTGAAAAAAATTTTTACAATGAGCATGAAGAGATAACAAACCTCACCCCACAGCAGCTAATAGATCTCCGGCATAAGCTCAATCTTCGGGTAAGTTCAACCATTAAGCTAGATATTCTTAATCTTGAATTTCTTTTCTAATGGTCTCTGAACTGTCTTTGTTAGAGTAATAATTACATCCCTTGGGCTCATGTGTCTTGTTTTTATTGTATTAGTCTTCCACCTCTTTGAGGATAGGATTGTATTCTTCTTGCATGTGACACACATGAATGCTAAATGTGTTCAGTCAACTCTGTATGTTGTATGGAACAATATGTCATTGCACTCTTAAAATTAATCAATTATTTCTCCAACGAATAGTGTTTTGAGAACTGTGTTTGGTGGGCTAGAAATGAATGGTAGGAGTCACCTTCAGGAAGAGAAGATAAGATCAGTAGATGTGATCAATACATAAAGTCAGAATATTTCAAAATTAAGATACACTTGCTTCTCAAAACACAGTTGTGTGTGTTTTTCAATTAGAAAAAATTAACACCTTTTAAAAACATGAATGCACTAATTTCACAGTAATAGTTTAAATTGCCCACCCAAAAAGTTTAGGTTATACATTGGCCATGTTGCTTAGGGTGCTGCTAGATGTTAGTAAAGTGAAACACACACAGATAATACGGTGATATCTACTCTGGTGTGGACAACTTTTTGGCCTATGCCTTACCAGTTGTTATGTGATATTTGAACTTCTGTTTTCTGAGAGTGTATATGTGTGTGTCTATTTACCAAAAGTACCCCTCCCCCCCCCAAAAAAAAATACCTTTTACGCAAAATCCTAATTAGAAATAGATAGATAGCATCACCAGAGGAAGCATTGAGAGGTTATCACTGTTGGAATCAACATGGAAATTGTAAGCTTCATTCTTTACCTGGGTACAGTATAGTGCTTGACAATGTCTGGACCATCACTGAGTGGAGCATTAACTCTTCAAGCATGACTAAAAATGGAGATGGCAGGTACCTTTGTAACCAGTGGGTTACAGAGGCATGCCATGTCTAGAGCTCCTTTGCACTCTTTATTTTATTTTAAGAGCAACTTTTATTTTTTTCTACCATCTGGCTAATAGTTATGCAAAATGGTAAAAAATAAAATGACATTTTTCAATGAATTGAACAATGATTTTTTAATTTCTTACAGAAGATTAATTTTTATTAAAGAGATGTCTAGGCACTTAATCATTTTAAATCATGACATTTATCTCAGGAATATTTATCCTGGAGTCTTTTATATAAGGTATTAGATCTGTTATTTTCTTACCCTTTTAACAGCATATGCTTTTGGCTACAGACGTACATTTTCACATTATATTCAAGCTAAATGCTAGGTTCAGGTAAATATTGTTGAACTTCCAGTGCTATTGATTTTGAAGTACAAATCATTCCTGGGAGTTGTCTTTACCTCTAGGTCTCTGGTGCTGCACCTCCTAGACCAGGAAGCAGTTTTGCTCATTTCGGGTTTGATGAACAACTTATGCACCAGATTCGGAAATCTGAATACACACAGCCCACTCCAATACAGTGCCAGGTAAGTAAAGCATACTGAAAGGAAAATGAAGTAGAATGATAGTCAATGACTGTGTTTATTTTACAAACAAGTCAAATCAATAAAACACTAGTTAGTGCAGCCCTGGCCAGTGTGGCTCAAATTGGTTGGAGCATCATCCTGTACATCAAAAGGTGGCAAGTTTGATTCCCCATCAGGGCACATACTCAGGTTGTGGGTTCAATTCCTGATGTTTCTCTCTCTCCCTCTCTCCCTCTCTCCCTCTCCCTCTCCCTCTCTCCCTCTCTCTAAAATCAATTTAAAAAACAAAACACACTGATTAGTACAGAACTGTATTGGCATGGGTAGAATGTATCCATATATTCCCTCTGTAGCTTCGTCTTCAACCTTTGCCCTAAATAAGGGGAGAGGAGGGAAGACATACATAAAATAAATAGTCTAATAAAAAAGATTAATAGTCTAATAAAAAAGATTATTAATCTGTGGCCTGGCCAAAGATTTCTGGTTGAGTGTCATTCTGTGAACCAAAAGGTTGCCAGTTCGATTCCTCGTCAGAACACATACCCAGGTTGTGGGTTTGATCCCTCTCCCTCCTCCCCCCATCAAGGTCAGGGTGTGTACAGAAGGCAACTGATCGGTGTTTTTCTCTCACATCAATATTTTTATGCCCCCCCCCCCCAATCATGTTCTCGGGTGAGGATAAAATAAAAAATAAAGATTTCTGTGGGACAAATTTAGTACTCGTCAGTGACTAGGATCCCTTTGGCTGTGACCTGAAAATTCTCATTGTAACTGAAGTAATAACTTCTTTTTCACATTTATATACCGGATTTATTCATTCCTACACCAAAATTGAGAATTTTATGTATGTGGATGGGGCAGTCTGTACCTTCTTAAGGGGACAAGATCTTAAAAATTTTAGTAACCTACTTATAAATTACAATTTTTTTATTTCTATATTTTAAGCAAAATGAAGTCATTCATATTTTGTAAGTGGTGGCTGATCCATATGAAGAGAATGATAAATATTTCTTCCAAATCAAGAAGTTTAGGGGAATGCCACGTATTTTTTCTTATTCCATAGTTGGTATGCATAGCCCAGGATAATTTTGTTCCAGTGAAAATGAATGTCATTAATAGTCATTTACTCCTTCCCCAGGATTTCCTTCAAAACATCTTCACAATAGAAGGTTGAAAGTGGATATACTTTCTTTTTCTCTAGGGTGTGCCTGTGGCATTAAGTGGAAGAGACATGATTGGTATTGCCAAAACAGGCAGTGGAAAAACTGCTGCCTTTATCTGGCCCATGCTGATTCATATAATGGACCAGAAGGAACTGGAACCAGGTGATGGACCAATTGCAGTGATTGTGTGTCCTACGAGGGAGCTTTGCCAGCAGGTATGTGCTTTGTATGGAATGCCTCCTTGCAAATGTGAACTAGCAAGGGACCAACCAGTCAAGTGGGTAGAATTACAGGAAACTTCTTTTTCAATTGTGATAAAATACACATCAAATTTCCCATTTTAACCATTTGTAAATGTGCAATTCAGTGGCATTAAATACCTTTACATTGAGCTACCAGGAAACTTTTGGAAAATATTGTTACATACTTTCTATATGACCAAATACATACTTTCCTTTGAAAAACTACTGTTTTAAGATTTTTTAAAATGCTATGAGAATTGTTTAAGTATTTTCTAGCATTTTATTTTCTGACATTTATTCTGAGTGTATTCTATAACTCCCTTTTTTGTTGTGACAAAGGTTTTTGTCAGAGTTTGTTAATGTGTCATTATGTCCACAACTTTTTAGATCCATGCAGAATGTAAGCGGTTTGGGAAAGCATATAATCTTCGATCAGTGGCCGTGTATGGAGGAGGAAGCATGTGGGAGCAGGCCAAGGCCCTTCAGGAAGGGGCAGAGATTGTTGTGTGTACCCCAGTAAGTATGTCTTGGATTTAATGGCTTCTCGGCCTCTCTTTGTATGGGAAAGTGGTTAGTTATTAGAGGGAATTCCCCCTAAAATGTGGTAGAGCAGGGTAGAGAATACTCTGATGAGTCACAGCCTATGGCCATGGTCGGCAAACTGCGGCTCGCAAGCCACATGCGGCTCTTTGGCCCCTTGAGTGTGGCTCTTCCACAAAATACCACGTGCGGGCACGCGTACAGTGCGATTGAAACTTCGTGGCCCATGCGCAGAAGTCGGTTTTCGGCCCGGGCGAGTCTATTTTGAAGAAGTACTGTTCATATTTGGTTCTGTTGACTAATGAGTTTGCTGACCACTGGCCCATGGCATTGGTTTAATTTTGATTAGTTGACTAAAATAGCAGTCCAATAAGATTATCTGATCTATATATTAACGAGAGGCCTGGTGCGCTTTCGGGGGCGGCGGGCGGGGGGCGGTGGTCCTTCAGCCTGACCTGCACCCTCTCACAGACCAGGAGCCCTTGGGGGATGTCCAACTGATGTGGGGGGAGTGGGCCTAAGCTTCAATCTGGCCTCCCTCTGCGGGAGGTGACCCGCAGGTCGATCGGGGAACGGCTCCAGCCAATGAGTGGCAGCCCCTCCACTACCCCCCCCCCCCCCAATTACTGTCCCCTCCCTCTGCCTGCTGGCACCTGCCTTGTCTGGCCTGGTGCCACCTGCTCACCAGCCCCGCCTCCTGCCAACTGGTCATTCCGTCATTCAGACCATTTGCATATTAGGCTTTTATTATATAGGATAGCTACAAATTCCCCTTTATTTAAAATAAGTTTCCTTATGTTCTCCTAGAAAATGGATGAGGTCACTGAGAGCATCAAGAATCAGAAAGACATTCAAAGTATAGTCAGGCTGTCGAGAAGAGTAGTCTAAACATTAAAGCCCATCAGTAAGGTTTTAAATTAGGTCATTTCAGAATGCCTCACAAAAATTGTTCTGGCCATTTTCCCACAATTTAAATCACAATGTAAAGGAAGAATCTAATGGAGTTTTCGAAATTTCTGGGGTTTTTTAGGCTTTGTCAAGGCTGTCAGACCAGGGTCTGTTGTAGTCTAAGACATATTAATACTTTTGCCAGGAACGCAGCACTAGAAAGTTGTTGTAAATGCCTTTGATTATATTTACTATTCATTTTCTGGGTCTCATAGGGCCGACTGATTGATCATGTGAAGAAGAAAGCTACCAATCTTCAGAGAGTCTCTTACCTTGTATTTGATGAAGCAGATCGAATGTTTGACATGGGATTTGGTATGCTCTCAATACCAGTTTCTTCTGTCCCTGATCTCATGATACTAGTTTTTCCCATGTCTGGACTTAGCAAATTTTTTTTTTTTTCTGTGAGAGAAGCTAAAAATATTCCTGGGGAGGGTTAGATTGTAGAGCTACAGCTAAAATATTAACTATTTTTAGGAGTTCCCTCAGGAAAAGTATGTTAGGTGTGATTGGGTTGAGGACAATTGAATATGCCTTTATATATAGGGGGAATATTGGTTTTATGTTTTACTTTTATTCATATGCCTTTGATTGTGGATGTCAAAGTCTGTGTTCTTAGTTGGGTGGATGTCATGTCATTCAAGGCCCTTTGCTTTCCTGTCCTCCTTCACTTAACCTGGTTGTGTGAAAATTCTAGCTATCTTATTGATTGAAACACTACTGGGCCTACCCCAACTGGGTGGAGGACAAAATGTTTTCTGCGTTTCATACTGAATGATAGATCTAGGAGTTTCAAAGTTTCCTTATTTCTCCCCCCGCCCTAATTCTTATAACCTTTCATATGAAGATTTTTACTAAAATGACTTTTCCAGGCATCCCAAACTGTATTGCAGAGTTATAATAATTGTACTGTTCTACTTCTTCCAGAGTACCAGGTGCGGTCGATAGCCAGTCATGTCCGTCCTGACAGACAAAGTATGTATGAAGCAGTTTATTAAGCCACATTTGTACTCAGAATAAGCTCCTCTATTTATTTTATAAGCACTCAGTTGTGGCAGCAAAAGTGATCATGTGTGTGTCCTGGTGAGAACTATAAAGGGTGCGATAGTGACAGTTTATCTGAGCTGCACAGGACCTTAGAGGTCATCAGTTATAATTCACTCATTTTTATAGATGAAAATACTAAGGCTGAGAATTGAGTGACTTGCTCCAATTTATACAGTTTTATTGGGTAGAGGCAATGCACAGTGCAGATCTGATTACTGACAACCCTGTCTTAACAGAAAATGTATAAAAATAGAGTAAGATCAAGCCTTTTTTCCTTAGTGAATCAGTTTCTTTGGTTTGCTTTTGTTTTAACTAAAGTTAAAGTTCAGGTAGGCTTATTTTTTAAAAACTGAATATTTTTTAAAAACTATTTTGAATGTCAGTAGGAAGCTTAATGGTTATTCAAAAAAGAAGTCATACTGTTTCTTTAACAAAATTTAATTTACCTTTTAGCTCTCTTATTTAGTGCAACTTTTCGGAAAAAGATTGAAAAACTGGCCAGAGACATCCTGATCGACCCTATTCGAGTGGTGCAGGGAGACATTGGAGAGGTAACCTTCGCAGGGCTGGATGGGACCTCAGTGATTATGGAGACATGGACCGAATTTCTTAACTACTGAGAGGAAAAATGTGTATTTATGGATGAGGCAGCATGTTTCAAACTTGATTTAAATTTAAATATCCAAAGAGAAGGGGAGCGCTGTTGGTTAGAGTGTGGTCTCTATATACCAAGGTTGTGGGTTTGATCCCCGCCAGGGCCCATACAAGAATCAGCCAATGGATGCATAAATAAATGCATCCATTTTTTAAAAAAAACATTTGTGGAGAAAAAAGAAACAAGCTTTGCCTAGAAGACTACCAGTCAGGATAGAACTGACATTTAAAATGATGGAGGGAGGAGACCTGACAGCATGGAGTGGGGGACTTGAATGGCCTGGTGAAAATGAGTTAAGGGTTTTTTCCTACCTGTATAGATGTGCTGTGTGGGAAATTTCTCTTGAATTGTGATTTGGAATTCAGTTAAGGCTGCCTTGAGAATTCCTTAAGTTGCTTGCCATGTTTATTAAAGTTCTGTGCAGTTAGCATTTTGACAGTGTCCATTCTTCATTTTTGAGTGTCTTCTGTGTGTGTG
The DNA here is from genome assembly GCF_000147115.1 of Myotis lucifugus. Taxonomy (NCBI): domain Eukaryota; kingdom Metazoa; phylum Chordata; class Mammalia; order Chiroptera; family Vespertilionidae; genus Myotis; species Myotis lucifugus. The sequence goes on along the minus strand of NW_005871147.1, from coordinate 124,526 downwards.
GATGGATTCTAGGAACAGTGAGTGGGAGGGGCAGAAAAGGAGCTTAATTTATTAAGAATAATCTGAGTAGTAGGCATATAAAGAATATTGCGATTAGCAGATTAGTTGGTACGTGTACACATTAGGGGAGATAGCACAGTGATTGAGAAAGGGACCTAAGTTTCGAGTGCACTTGACTTGCTGAAGGAAGGCCCAGGAGAAGAGAGATTGTTTACGGTTCTGCTAGATGCAGGTAGAAAATGTGATGTCTGGTCCTTGTTCAGGTGCCCTGTGGCACAAATGTCACAATCCTGTTTCATTTCTTCCTTTTCAGGCAAATGAAGATGTGACACAGATTGTGGAAATTCTCCATTCTGGGCCTAGTAAATGGAACTGGCTTACCCGGCGTCTGGTCGAGTTTACCTCTTCTGGGAGTGTCCTCCTGTTTGTTACTAAAAAAGCCAATGCTGAGGAGCTGGCCAATAACCTTAAACAGGAGGATCATAATCTTGGGCTGCTTCATGGGGACATGGATCAGAGTGAAAGAAATAAGGTCATTTCAGACTTTAAGAAAAAGGACATCCCCATCCTGGTGGCCACAGATGTTGCAGGTAGAATATGAATTTCCCCAATAACCTTAGGTTTCTGTGCTGTAAGGATGCTCCGTCTTGCTATACAAGACCTATAATACCTGATCAAGCTGATTGAGGGTGCTCTGCTGGCCTGGCTGGCCATACCCCATGGAGCAATTTAGAGTACACTGATCATAACCAGAAAGAGGTTAATTTCTCAGCCTCAAGGCATATTTGAAGCTGATTTTAATTTTTTATATATTCCTGGTGCAAGACAGGCAATGGCAGGTTGTTATATGGCAGATGTTATATACCTTACAGTAGGTAGACCTGCATCATAGAATCTATAGTAGTGGCATTTGTTCTAGAAGGGTAACTTGTATCTCAGCTCAGCAAACTATGCACTTTGCCTAGATAAGAATGGAATTTGGGCCCGGCTGCAGTGGCTCAGTGGTTGAGGGTCGACCTATGAACCTGGAGGTCACAGTTTGATTCCCAGTCAGGGCATATGCCTGGGTTGCAGGCTTGATCCCCAGTAGGGGGCTTGTAGGAGGCAGCCAATCAATGATTCTCTTCATTGATGTTTCTATCTCCATCTCCCTTCCTCTCTAAAATCAATAATATATATATGATATATATGTAAAAGAATGGAACCTGGGTTCTTAGAGATTTAGCATTTGGGGTTACTTTGCTTTTTTGTTGTTTTTTTGCTTTTTTGTTTTTTTAAAATATATTTTTATTGATTTCGGAGAGGAAGGGAGAAAGAGAGAGAGAAACATCAATGATGAGCCTTGACCGGTTTGGCTCAGTGGATAGAGCGTTGGCCTGCAGACTGAAGGGTCCCAGGTTCGACTCCAGTCAGGGGTATGTACCTTGGTTGCGGGCACATCCCCAGTAGGGGGTGTGCTGGAGGCAGCTGATGTTTCTCTCTCATCGATGTTTCTAAGTCTCGATCCCTCTCTCTCCCTCTCTGTAAAAAATCAATAAAATATATTTAAAAAAAGAAACATCAATGAGAGAGAATCATTGATCAGCTGCCTCCTGCACGCCCCCTACTAGGAATCGAGCCCACAACCAGGCATGTGCCCTTGACCGGAATCGAACCTGGGACCCTTTAGTCCGCAGGCTGGTTCTCTATCCACTGAGCCAAACCAGCTAGGGAGGGGTTACTTTGGTTTTTGACTCCTGATGAAGAATAAAAGAATTTGGTTTATTATTTCAGCCCGTGGTCTGGACATTCCTTCAATTAAGACTGTCATTAACTATGATGTGGCTCGAGACATTGATACCCATACTCATAGAATTGGCCGCACAGGACGAGCGGGTGAGAAGGGTGTGGCCTATACCTTGCTAACCCCCAAGGACAGCAATTTTGCTGGTGATCTTGTCCGGAACTTGGAAGGAGCCAATCAACATGTTTCCAAGGAACTCCTAGATCTGGCGATGCAGGTGAGGGGCTGGGCACACTTCAGGTTGCTCCAAGTTGTAAAACTAAACTAGGTTACCAAATTCCAACAAGCCTGAGGCAGATAACCTAGAAACATGTCAAGGGGGGGGGGGGGGGGGGATAGTGCTTAGAGGTACTGATCAGTTTTGTAGGGCATTACAATTCATCTGGTTATCTTCTCATCCTCTCCTTTCAGCAGCATCTATGTAAGTGTAATTTCAAAGATGGCTTCTATTCCTCCCAAACAGTCTTCTCTTTTGGGGGCTAAAAATGTGTGACGTCTTAAAAAATTATGTACTTACTCCTCATAGACTTAGATTTCAGATTTTAGACCACACTGATTACCAGTCCAAAATTGAGTGAGCCATTCTACCGAATTAAATCTTAAGTCATGTTAATACATGCAGTCCCTAAATTACAAATGTGTTCAGAGTACACATTCTGATATCAGAGACTTACGTGTTTTTCAGATAGGCCAGCCTACAGCACTGTTACCCATAATGCGATTGTCATGTGGTCCTGAGAGTAAAGGACCTGTAAGAGTAGTTTCCTTCCCTTTCCTGGGTGTAGAGAGCCAATCCTAAACTGGAAGTTTGAACAAGATACATCTCTCTTTGTGCCTCAGGCTTCCTGTGCTCTCATACTGTCAGCTTCTCATCACCTTTGCCAAGCTTGCCCTGCCTCTCAAGAACTTTGGCATGTGTGCTTGTCAGTCAAAGCTCTAACCTCCCCCAGAGGTGTTTGCTTTCTGAAGAGAATGTGAATAAATCTGATTAGTAGTATTCTGGCAGTGATCTAGTTCAGTGAAAACTTCTAGGCTCTCTGGGTAAAATTTTATTTTTATTTATGTGACTACCAGTCCTGGGCCTAGAGTCGATTCTAATAAACCTCACTTCACATAGTTTTTTTTCCCTCTACTTCTGAACCCAGTAATTCTTTAAAAGCTCTGAGTTTTTATGTCCAGTGGTATGTATAGATAAATTGAAAACTAGAAAACAAATTCACTTTCCTCAAGGAAGTTAGAAGTGGCCAGCGTAACTAATCACTTCTCTTCTTGGAGGCCTGGGGGAAGGAGCAATAAAGGAAGCCTTAGATAAAATTCTAAACCTCCTGACAAATTGGTGGATTAAACTACCTAAAGGAAGTGAATCAGTGGTTCTTGGCTAAAGATGAAGCAAGTTCTTCCCTCCCACTTAGTTTCCTCTTCGATCTTATCCTTTCTCTGGCCCCTTCTCTCTACCCTGGCTTAACCTTGAATTGTGTTCAATGCAGAATGCCTGGTTTCGGAAGTCCCGCTTCAAAGGAGGGAAGGGCAAAAAGCTGAACATTGGTGGAGGAGGCCTGGGCTACAGGGAGCGGCCTGGGCTAGGCTCTGAGAACACGGTGAGTCCATACAATAGTGCCCTGAAGGCTGGTCCTGCGTCCTGAGTAATGTAGGACTATTCTCCTCTACCTGAGAAAACCTCAGTGAGTTCAGAACCCTGTCTAGAAGGAAGCTTGTGTTTGCTGGCTTACCTCTATGTTAATGCTGGTTCTTAGTGTTGTGACTTCTGTTGAAGAAGCACCTTGATGTGCTCAGGAAATCAGTCTAGATTAGCAGTGGTTCCTGGACTAGCAGTAAATGTAGACTATGCCCCACCGCAGACCTGGTGAATCAGAAACTCTGGATGTGGGACTCCACAGTCTGTTTTCCCAACACTCGCCTAGATAGAGCCTGCTGCTAGACATTGCCACAGGGTCACTGTGTAGATTCCAGTTGTATCTTGTAACTAAACTCAGGAATGATTTCTACATTCTCTGGGAAATTTCATCAGAGGGAGAGGAGAGAGAGAGCTTTTCTCACAAATCAGGTAACAAAGCTCTCCCTGACTCGCTATCTTAACTGCCTGTTTCCTGTTACTCTGATTCCTAAGCCAAGTCTACATTTCTGGATCATTATAGTTAGCTTGGTATCCTTGATAAATAATCTGTTCCCACATTACAGTAATGATGATGCGGATGACGCAGATGAGAATGATAGCTAATATTGAACACTTACTGTATGCCAGGTCCATTCCAAGCAGGCATACATATTTTTTTTTATTGTTTTATTGCTTAAAGTATTACAAAGAGTATTACATATGTCTCCTTTTTTTCCCCGCCCTTGACAATCCCCTGGCCTCCCCTACCCCCAGTGTCTTATGTCCATTGGTTATGCTTATATGCATGCATACAAGTCCTTCGGTTGATCTCTTACCCCACTCCCTCCTGCCCCCCAACCCTCCCCGGCCTTCCCGCTGCAGTTTGACAATCTGTTTGAGGCAGCTCTGCCTCTGTATCTATTATACAGTTTATAATGGTCTTTATTATCCATGAATGAGTGAGATCATGTGGTATTGTTCCTTCATTGACTGGCTTATTTCAGTTAGCATGAGGCATGCATATTAACTCAGTCTTCTCAGCCACTCAGTAAGAGTGAGTACAGATAAGAAAACTGAGGCACTCAAGGTTACACACTGGTAAGTGACAAAGCTAAGGTTAAGACTCAAGGGTCTGGATTCAAAGTATGTGCATACTGCTATGTTGCCTTTCCATCTTTAATATAATCTATATATATAAAAGTCTAAGTGACCGTTATGACCAGATGACTGGCTGGTAGCTATAATGTGCACTGACCACCAGGGGGCAGATGCTCGGTGCAGGAGCTGCCCTCTGCTGGTCAGTGCGCTCCTACAGCCAATCTCCCACTGCCAGCCAACCTCTCATGGTCCCTCCCCCAGCCGGCCCAATCAGCCTTGATTGGCCCTGATCGCTAGCCAGGCCGGGGGACCCCACTGTGCATGAATTTGTGCACCAGGCCTCTAGTTTTTACATAATTACATAAACATGTTCATGTTTGTGTATAAATAATGCCACATAATCAGCTTTGGGCATAATCCAATCTCATTTCTCATTATTTATGATTAATTTCCAGAAATAGAAATACGGGGTTGAAAGGCATAGTGTTTCTAAATTATTCATCATTACCACACCTTTTCTCACAAAACATAACTTCCTAAAAAAAATCCTGTTCCCTTTCCCACTTGTTTTCAGTATGTTGAGGCCTAGTCTATAGCAGGGGCTTTCCTACTTTGCGTCCATTCTTACAGTGTGCTTATTTTTTAGGACCGAGGAAATAACAACAATGTAATGAGCAACTATGAGGCCTACAAGCCCTCCACAGGAGCCATGGGAGATCGGCTGACGGCAATGAAAGCGGCTTTCCAGGTATGAGATCAGCATTTAGTTAAAAGAGCTTCAGCAGTAATTCTTGGGCAATGACGAGGGGGGCTAGTCTTGAGATGTAGCTGGGCTTGTGCGCTTGATACTGGATTTCTCTCACTGCTTTCCATTTTGAACATAAACTGTAGCTAATCTAGAGATGCAGGTGTAGAGGCTACAGAAACCCCTCTTGCTGTCGTCTGCCTCAGGCACGCTGAGCCCAGGACTGGGGTACTGCAGCAGGATTGCTGTTCCCTTCTGCCTCACCAACCTACTGAGTTGCCCTCCTCAAAGGCTACTGCTATCTGGTTGACAGTAATATTTTAGCTAAGACAAATTTGATCCTGTATCTAGGGAACTCTTCTACCTTTACCCCTCCAGTTAGCTGGCCTTTATTTACATATTTTATCCATCTCCAGATTAATACGCACAGAAGCCACAGGATTGTGGGGCTGTCAGGATGCTAAAGTCACAGGGCCAAGATAGTATGGATACTCTCGTGTGTGTGAACACCCTAGTTCCTGTATATCATTGCCAAGCTTATAAGTTTCTTGAACTCACCAATAACTATTTTCGTTCTCTTTCTCTCTTAGTCACAGTATAAGAGTCACTTTGTTGCCGCCAGCTTAAGCAACCAGAAAGCTGGAAGTTCTGCTGCTGGGGCAAGTGGATGGACAAGTGCAGGGAGCTTGAATTCTGTACCATCTAATTCAGCCCAGCAGGGTCTTAACAGTCCTGACAGCCCCGTTGCTAGTGCCACCAAGGGCATCTCAGGCTTTGGCAACACTGGGAACCTCAGCAGTGCCCCGGTGACCTACCCCACTGCCGGAGCCCAGGGAATCAACAACACAGCTTCAGGGAATAACAGCCGAGAAGGGATTGGGGGTAGCAATGGGAAGAGAGAGAGATATACTGAGAACCGGGGTGGCAGCCGTCACAGCCATGGAGAGAGTGGCAGTGGCAATCGGCATGGTGATAGCCCACGTCATGGAGACGGTGGTCGCCATGGGGATGGATACCGCTATCCAGAAAGCAGCAGCCGTCATACTGATAGCCATCGTCATGGGGAGAACAGGCATGGAGGAGGTGGAGGCCGACATGGAGAGAGCCGAGGTGCAAATGATGGCCGGGGTGCAAATGATGGCCGAGGTGCAAATGATGGCCGGAATGGTGAAAGCAGGAAAGAAGGTTGTAATCGTGAGAGCAAGATGGACCCCAAGGTGGATAGCAGTAAGATGGATAAGATGGACGGCAAGACAGATAAGACAGCTGATGGTTTTGCTGTCCCCGAGCCACCCAAGCGCAAGAAAAGTCGATGGGACAGTTAGATGGTATGTGCTGAAGTGTGAAATCCTTTGTTATTTTTAGAAAGATTTTTGGTAATTAGGTGTCTCAGGGCTGGGTTGGGTGGGGCCCAAGGTGTAAGGACCCCCTTCCCTTAGTGGGTAGCTGGCCCTTGGAGACATTACCCCTTCATCTGGATCGTTTTTTGGATTATTTTGGGGGGCTGCTTTGATCATAAGCAGTGAGAGCTGGGAAACTTCTTTTGGCTCTGGGTTTGTCGTGAGGGCCTTATAGGATATAAAACTCTAGGTTTATATCATGTAGTGTATTTTTTACTGTCAGCTTATAAACATCTATAAGTAAAAATCTTTTTCTTAGCCATGTGCCCAGGCAGTCCCTTTTGGGAGTTGGCTTCTGCAAAGCCAGTCCTTTGAGGTGTTAGGGATGTTTGGGAAGCACTTTGGTGTTTCCATACATTTGCAGGGAAGGGAGGTATCTGATTCTAAGTGGAGTTGATGCTCAGGTTTGTATCCAGCCCTGAGACAGGAAGAAGCAGCCTGTAGTAGGAGCCCAGAGCCACTACTATTAAAAGGTGAAAGATGATCCTAAAAACAGGATTGCTCCAGGTCTGAAGTGTTGCTAAATTTAAAACCCCAACAGCTTTTAACTGTCTTCCCCTATTTCATTGTGTGTTGTTTTTTTTAACTTGCCACAATGGTAGAAAAATCTTTTGCGGAAATGATTTTGATGATTTTTGTTCTATGTTGTTTATAAAGGAAATATACATAATTCAAATTTTGTGACTTTGTGAAAGTTTCTTTAAGATGTGCATTCTTTTCTGCTTGCTCTAGTAAATGTTTTACTACTGGGACCTGTGGATTGTCTGTCATTTCTACCTCAGGAGTCAGAACATGCTAAATAGGATTTAGAACAGTGCAGCACCTAAGTTAGCACTTAATGGGAAGGCAGAAAAGACATCTATAATCATGGTTTTATTTAAATGTCAATGGAAGAGGATGGAGAGACCCGAGAGGCCCAGAAATAGACTAGAGTGAATACCACCTCAACACTCAAGTTCCCTTTTATGATTTAAAAAAGTACCCTGTCTTCTTCATGGAAGGGTTGTGGAGTCCAACAGGGCACTTCGGCAGTGCTTTCACAAGAGGCAGATGTCCTCACCGCTCAGAGCACCATGAGAGTTCTAGGTACCCCACACCTCACCGTCTTTTCAGATGACTGTGATGCAAGCTGGTAACGGAGGCCAGAGTAAACTGCAGTCGCTTCTCCATACACTGCCTTCTCAGAGGCCCTGGTGGCTCTGCTTACTTCCGCCTGTTTTTTTTCTTCTGCTCCTTCCGTTGCTGTGCTCTTTGGTCCTTCTTCATCCTTGAGTCCACCACTTTGAAATGACCTCTGACTCCAGCTGGCCGGCGCACTTTGCGGCCCACACCTTTTTTGGCTACGACATAGGTGACCTGGCGTTTCTCCTTGCCAAGCCCAGCCTTCTTGTAGAGACTGTAAATGGAAGAGACAGTTGGCTTTCTGGCACTTTTTAACCCCTATGTATCTTTGTGGGTGACCTCCCCCAATTACCTTCGAAGCTGTGCCACTTTCTCTCGTTCCGAGATGTCCACCGTGTTCACCACAGCTTCTGCTTTCTTCTTGGTTTGTTCCAGCTTCTTCAGCATCTGTGTGAGGCCCTCAGTCAGGTTAATCTCTTCCCCACCTACCCCTCATCTTGGGCAGCCCCAATACTTACCCTGCGTTTCTTTCTGGCTTTAGCCTCAGCCACTTTCTTGATGGGACGTGCATTGATTTCTCGCCACCGTTTCCGATAATGCTCCACCTCCTTCTTGTCAATAGGCAATTGCCGTATCCTGTGCTGCTTTTCCTCCTGCACAAACCACTCTGGAAGCTCGCCTTCATCCTCATTAAATGTATACCTAGGTGGAGAGGATACAGCCTAATGACACTCCATGCTTTGTAGAGAAGAAACCACCACTTACCCCCAAACTGGGCGACTTCTCGTGATTTTCTTCCCCTTACCGGCTGAAGGAATTATCTATGAGGTCTCTCTTGGCCTTTTTGGAAGAGGCAATAATAGCACCTAACGCAAGGCCTTCAGGGTCCAGTATCCGATGTTTCACTACAGGGGGAGGAGAAAAGTCCAGGTTCGATTCCCAAACATCCATGGTCTCCCATCCCACTCGGTGCAGACCCACTCACCTGGGTCCTCAATAGGCACGATCTCAAACCCATCATCCTCTGACTTAGGCCCACGGCCTCGCTTCTTACCATGGCGTGGTTCCCAGCTGCAGAAGAGAAGAACCATGTGTCCACCATCACTCCACATCACTCAGACCCACTCCCACCTCGCCTCAACCCGGGTTCCTATTTAAGACTGCATGGATAACTTCCAGAAATCCTACCATGGCTGTACCAGTTAAATCAGAATAATCAGTATTTTTAAAGCTCTAAATCTACATGCAAGGTTGAAAACACCCAACTTAGAGAAATGGTTAGAACCACTGCTTCCTCATTATCCCTTCTCCCATCAGCTGCAACCACTCACCTCTCTTCATCCTCACTGCTGCTACTGTCACTGTCGGAGCTGTCATCTTTCTCCCCACCCCCAGGGCCAGTGGCAGCCTCTGTCCCTGGCGGAGCCTCTGTCTCCTTAAGGGCCTCATCCGGGCACTGGGAAGGTTTTCTCTCAGTCTTCAAACTAGAAGATGGTGGTGGTGGCAGCTGCGACTGCCCCTTCCGGCGGCTCTCATACAACAGCTGGGCCTGACGGATCTCCAGAGCCTCGTCAGCATCATCCTCAATCCCACTGAAGCCATCCTGTGATAGGGGAAATCCTCAGGTATCCTTCAGCAGGGAATGCCAATTCCGAGTCTTGACCCCAAGCCTCCTCTTACCTTTGAGAACCACAGGCTGGCTTGTTCTTCCTGCAGGACCCCCTTTTCCTCCAAAGGCACCAGCAATGGGTTCTCTTCTTCATCCTCCTCCCCTTTATCATCTTCTGCTTTAGCAAATCGTACACTGTAGCCCCAAGGAAAGTGGGTTAGTGGGCCAGTACCCTGGAGAACTCACACCCCTCCCCACCCAATGCCTTTGGCAACACCTGCAGACCAGCCCCCACCTTACCACTTTTGGTCCTTTAGACTCTGAGGATCTCTGACTCCTGCCAGCTCCTCTGGATCCAGGTCACTATCCAGAGATGTATCATCATCATCCTCACCATCTGACACATAGATGTCATCTCTTGGCAGATCGGACAGAAACATGTCTGCAGCACTCATATCCCCTTGTGTTACCTCCTCTAACAACTAAAGTTTGACAGAGAAACAGATCGAGGGTACTTAAAAGAACATACTGCTTTTTTGTGTCCATTATCTTAGTTTCAGCAAACACATTATCTCCTTTTACAGACATGGAAGTGATGGGGCTGTCAAAACCATCCCATTCCAAACCAGATCACTCATCTGTTCCACTCAACAGTCTCATCTTCAATGGTAGCAAAAATAGGTTTATGGAAAAGTATCCATAGCCTATATAGCATCAAATTTTAAAATATTCTAACACATTAATTTTCTTTAAAAACATTACCTCAAAAAAAAAAGGTTCCCCATCACTTTCTGAGAATGATATAATGTACGAATTTTGTTTCCACTGAATAAAGGAGCGCAGGCAACATTTTTATTCACCCCCAAGCCCTAGTAGGTAGGTTCTATTATTCTCTTTTACAGATGAGGGAACTGAGGCAAAACATGGATAAATGGTAGTCTGCTCCAGAACCACTACACTTTCCTGTACAACAAAGAAGACCTGGTTCCCATTCCCACACAAAAGCCACAAATTGCCTGTGACACTGCTTTTATTTAAAAGTCAAATTCCCTGTATTCACCATCCAGCAGCCAAGTGCGCCAAGGTGCTACCTTGGTCTCGGTGAACTGAGGAGCGTTGCTCCCCTCCGAGGGAAGCCCTCCATCACCGTGCTGGTAACCCAGTTACCCTGGCTGCATCTACCAGAAATAGCTTCTTGCAAAGAGTGCCTCTTGGTTCTTCTATTTTTACGTATTATATATGATACATACACATATGTAATATTCTTATAGTATTCACAAATCTTCCTAATTTCATGTTATGTTTATGTTTCTTCCTGGCCTTTGAAACACAAGGCTCTTGCTTGTTTTCCCAGTCACCCCTCACCGAGTCATATATTTACGGGTGGACACAGCAGCCATGAGCAGTGATCATGCAGCACACTTAAGAAAATGTTTAATCCCCGACCCCCTTCCAAATACACAAACAGATCCTCTGTTCTCCTCAAACTGTTCCAACCCGCCTCACCTGGTGACCCCGGATGGTGCGCAGGGAGAACATGCCAGTCTCCCCCTCATCTGCGATGGAAACCCCGGGAAGATCCATCTTCAGCTCCACACGCTCCCGCTGCTTTCTCTGCTCACGCAGCAACTTCTTTTTCTTCCTGAGGGGACAGTTGGAGGAATTATACCTGCCCAGCTCTGAAAAATTGCTCAACCATTCCCTCATTCTCTTCCTCCATCCCCACACAGAAACTCTGTGGGAGGTGAGGGGGGGCAGTTCCCCAAACTCTTCCCTGCTCTCCTCACCTCTTTAATTCTGCCACCTCCTGGGCCTTCATCTCTGCCAGGGTCCGATTCAATTGTTCCTCCTCTTCCTCCTCCTTGGAGAGCTGCCTCGGGGTCCCAGCTGTTGAGTCCTCTTCATCACCTTCCTCCTCCTCTCCTGAGCTGAGGCTGACAAAACAGCCCAAGGAGTTTGGTTATTTCCTAGACACGCCCCCGCCCCCAACACCCAGTCAACATCTGTGCTTCAGCTCCTCCTCACCTGATGTCCAACGCCTTTGCTTGCTCTTTCAGCTTCTTGGCTACATATCGCCGAAGCTTCGTTCTCCAGTTCAGTAGGGACCTGTTCCAGAAATACCATTACAGACCTTCAATCTCCCTTTGTCCCTGCTTCCCTCCTTTGTCATAGGCCCACACCCCAAATTTCCTATTTGAGTCACAAATCCTAGGGCTCAGGTTCCCAGCCCAAACCTCTAGCACAACAGCATTCTGTTCTGAGATCAACATCATGGCCTTCAAAGGCCTTTGGCACCTACACCACCCTCACATCATACCTAAGCTCCTTGCGCCCCAGCACTTTGATATCCTGACAGCACACCCGTATATCCTCAGTGGTAGCTGGATGCTGTGCCAACTCTTCATCATCTAGTGAAATCTGTTTGGAAGAAGGGAAAGGAGTTGGGAAACATTCAGGCCATGTTTCCGGGGTTCCCTTCACCCTCTCCCAAGTCTGGGACTCACTTCACTGGCTTTGGAGAGGAAGTCAACCGGATTGGCAGCTCGGAGGAAGTCAGTGACTGAGGTACGATGATAGAGAGTGAGGTCACCCTCAGCATAGCCTTCAGCCTTAGGGAGGGAAATAAAGAAGGTTGAGTGGTCCCTTATGTGGTGTCTATTGGACCCATCAGGCCCAATCTCCCCAGAGATCCAGGACCTGAGAGTGACCACATTACTCAAACACACCTTTGGTTTCTTCTTAGTCACTAATTCAGTAACTGTCTTGGCCTGAACTTCAACCTCCTTGAAGGCAAATTTTGGGTCAAAGAATTTACTGTCAACCTTGTCAGGAGCCAGGTATCCTAAGATGATAGGATATATAAGAAAGTGTAAAAAAAAAAAAGTGTGCTTTGGTAGTTAAGAAACGAGTCAAGAGAAAGAAGTGATGCCCACCCACCCTGGCAGACTACAAAGATCTCTGCAGATTCATGGCGAGAGGCCTGGGGCTTGGTGGCCTGGACATGGCGGAACAGCTGCTGGAAGATCCATAGCAGGGGCTGATAGTCACGGGAACGGAAAACCTTTGTGATGAAGCAGCCACCACGGGCCAGGAAATCACATGCCAGACGGAGAGCCATCAGTGTCAAATGGGCTGTGGGAGAGAGGGGATTAGCCGAGGACCAATGCAGCCTGACAGGGCATGCCCACCTCCACCATCTCCATGCCCCTGGCACCTTGTGAGTAAGCGTCATGGACCCAGCTAGCCCCGACATTGGGGGCCCCATCATTGAGCACAACGTCCACTTTCCAGGTCTTCAGCTCCTTCCTCAAGGCCTACAAAAGAGGGAAGGGGTTATAGCAACAGAAACACAGGAATAGCTACAGATGGAGGAGTCCCTGATTCAGTCATTTGTCCACCCAATCATTTGTTGAGTGCCCATCAAAGGCCAAATACTGTGCCTGGCACAGGGGATAGATATAACACGTCTGCCAGGGTGGCGTGGCTCAGTGGTTGAGCTCAACCTATGAACCATGATGTCACAGTTCAATTCCCCGTCAGGGCACATGCCCAGATTGCGGGCTCGATCCCCCATGTGGGGTGTGTGGGAGGCAGCCGATCAATAATTCTCCCTCACCATTGATGTTTCTATCTCTCTTTCCCTCTCCCTTTCTCTCTGAAATTTAAAAAAAAAAAAAAAAAGGAAAGAATACTAGTGAACCTTCCTGGAAATAACGTCACTGAAATCTCCGCACTTCTTCCAATTTCAAACACCTCATTCCTGACCAAATAAAGGCTGGAGTGGATGAGGCATATCCCAGGCTTACAGACATCATGCAAACACTGCCCAAGGCACAGTAAACATGAAAAGTCTCGCCTTCAGAAAATTTGGGTGAGAAGAGGACAGAGGTGGATGTTTGCATATAAAGGGGACAGGAAGAGAGAGATTCTTATCACCTGCCTACAGCGTTCCGTTGTGATGTCCTCTTGGAGTGTCACCACATTGGGAAGAGGCTTGATTGGTACCAGATCCACCCCTGGAAGAAGTCAGGTCAGAGTATTCCAAAAGGTTGCCTCAAGCATGAAGAAAGGAAACGTAGAGCACAACACCTTGTACTCCCACCCCTAAAACACCACTGAACCACTGTCACTCACCCACAATAAGACTTGATACAGGCATAAACTTGGCAGCCACCTGCAGCCTACGAAAGAATAAAGATTAAAATACCCAGGACTATTCCTTCCCAATCCTTGACAATATAAACCCTCCTTCGTGTTAGGAGGAGCCCTGCCAAGTGCAGTGGCCCGAGCACGTCCTGTGTACACGTTCCAAACCTCTGCAGTGCCCGTTCTGGGGAGTAAGAAACTGAGGCTGGTATTACTGTATCCCCCTCCCTTCCCCCAGTGCAACTCTCAGTCATCCCAGCCCGGGTGGAACCCAGAAACCAGCCGCCAGGAGTGACAGGTGCGGGAGTTACGCACCATCCCCCCGGCGCCGCACACAGGTCCAGCAAGGCTCGGGCTTTCTGCAGGAATTGAAAGCGACGGTTCAGCTGAATCAGCTTGAAGGCAGAGCGGGAACGATAACCTGGGGGCGTCAACAAAATCAAGTCCACGAGGTGCTTTCCCGGCGGGATTTCTGCGGCCTCACAACCCACTGTCTCTTTTGCGAGAAAAACTCAATGTTCGGAAAAGGGGGCGAACCTGACAAGTCGCCCGTCTAGCTCGCGGAAGGCGCGACTGTGGCTCACCTGTCTCCTTGGCCAAGTGATAGAACTTGTCCCGCCGGCTCTTCCCGACTTTGCCCTTCTTGCCCATGGTGGGACGGGGCAGTGTCACTCAACCTGGGGAGAAAGGAGAAACCGGACGTCTCTTCCCGGAGCGCTAGACTCCGCTCGCCGTAGCAACCACACTCAGCGCCTTGCTCCACATCACTCGCTGCCAAAGCGCTTTCCACAACTCCAGGAGCAGCACATGGAGGCAGATACGTACTTCCGCTTCCGCTTGCGTAGCACGCGTCCCCGGCTCCACGTTTTCTGTCACTTGGAGCGTGGCCACAAAAAGTATTTTACTCTGTCGCCAGGTTTTATATAAACTGTAGGTTGGGACCAAGAGAGTAGACCACGTGAACTAAAACCGAGTTTCTAGAGACATTTAGGAGTTCTGTGCCCTTCCAACCTCCGGTCCCTCAGGGCCCTTGTTATTTGTTATTCCCCCGCGCACCCGGCCCATTGACCCGGAAGCACTCTCTGCCCCGTTTCCGGCTCCGAGTCCTTGCTTCTGCGCCTGCGCGCCGAGGCGGCTGGGATGCCGGCGATCTCCACTACAGAAGAAAGATGGCGGTTGATGGGCCTGAGCAGGTATGTGGCGGCGGCGGCGGCGGCGGCGGCTGGGCGGGGGCCGGGGCTGGCTGCGGAGCAGGAGTGATCCGAGGTGGGCCGCCGACTGGGGCAAGAGATCGGTGGGTCGGGGGTGGGTGGTCCAATCCAGATCGGGCCCTGCCTGGGACCGGATGTGCTGTGTCAGCGCAGCCGCCGGGGGGTCAGGGCCGGGCCGGGAGAGAAGACACGGCGGAGGCGGAGTGAGATGAGCGATGGGAGCGGGAACGGGCCCGTCTGCGAGTCGCAGGAGACAGGAAACGCGTCCTCCCTCCCGGCTCCGCCTGTGGTAATAGCACCCGGGTCGGTAAAGCGCCGGGCTCGGGACAAAGCGCTCCGTGCGTGTCTGTCGTCTCTGTGTCGTTCTGGTTCCTATGAGGGAGGCGGCATTCGCATTCTGCTTTTAGTTTAGTCATGGGGTCAGGAGGGCTCTGAAGAAATGCAGGAAGAGATTAGAACCCAAATCTGAAGCCTCTGTCCAGGCTGGAAGTGGCTTGGCTGTGTAGCCTGTTATTTAATAATTACACTGTGTCTTCAGATGGAGCTGGAAGAGGGGAAGGCAGGCAGTGGACTCCGCCAATATTATCTGTCCAAGATTGAAGAACTCCAGGTGAGACGGGCTCCAGAGGGACAAAGGGAACCGGCAGGGGGATGAATGGTTGATGGAATTTCAACAATCCATACAATCCCACTGGGGCCAGTGGGAGAATAGTTTGTTACACATCTTCCAGAGTCAAACAGAGAAAGCCATTCCTTTGGGTAGACGCCTGATGGAGAGGATTTCACATAAAAGGGAGGACACAGGCTCAGGAGCTGAGGTTTATCAGATGGGGTTTGGGGTAGAGTGAGTGCAAGGGGAGACAGAATTGAGTCTGGACAATGCCGACACCTGGGGACTGAACGAAAAGGAATTGGCAACACAGTGCTCTTGCCTAAAGAGGGAGCGGGGACCACAGAAATAAGGAAAATAACGAATACGCATTGGATGGAGGAAAGCCATAGGGAAAGTTTCTAAACTCCAGGTACATTTGCAGGTATTGTATATGGGTTTCATTTTTGAAATGCACTTATGATTTCATACAACAGTCCTGAAAAGAGGCATGGTGTAGTGATGCTATGCCCACTTGCAGTTGGTAACAGAACTAGATGTTTTAAATGGCTCTACCTAGCAGTTAATTGGCAGCAGGAGGGCTAGAACTTAGGCTTCTGACTCAAAGATCTTCCCACTGGAGCATGTTGATATGCCACCCTGCAAGAAATTGTCTACATGAGCCAGTTGTACTGTTGCCCCGTTAGGGTTTGTTCTTCCTGGTTCAGTGTTAGACAAGTAGCTTTTTTTGATCAGAGGGGCTGCTGGAGGACAGGCCAAGGCCATTAGCATCATGGTGAATCTGAAACCTGCAGGTGCCTGTGCTCTTCCCTCACTCGGTTCATACCAGCCTGAGGGTCTTGACCAAGATCTTAACCTCCTACTTTTTTCTGCCTTTTGAAACTTCTTTTCTCCACAGCTGATTGTGAATGATAAGAGCCAAAATCTCCGGAGGTTGCAGGCACAGAGAAATGAGCTTAATGCAAAAGGTGAGGGGGGAAGGGAAGAGGGAAGGTTGGCTGTGGGCAGTTGGTCTGACTTCTGACTGTTCAGATCTCCCTGAATTACCTTCACATTGGTGCTTTTGTTTTCTCCCAGTCCATGGATATGCCTTGCAATGGTATATAGTTAATCACATGCACATCTCTTTCCAAGCCCCATAGCAATCCCCTTACATAGAATTTTTATTTTCTTTTTGTAGCTTTCCCTTCCAAATGTGCTTAGTTCCTGGGTATTGAATTATCGGGGAGGGAACACCAAACAAGCTGGGTGACCACTATGTCTGTTTCCCATCCAGTTCGCCTATTGCGGGAGGAGCTACAGCTGTTGCAGGAGCAGGGCTCCTATGTGGGGGAAGTAGTCCGCGCCATGGATAAGAAGAAAGTGTTGGTTAAGGTAAAGGCAGCATCACCCCTGGGACCATCCGCTGCATTCCCATACCTTTGTGTGTAGCCTTCCAAGGACAGCATTCTGTCACATTATTTTAGGACTTATCGGTCTCCCTGGGGGAGGTTGGTGG
>NW_005871147.1:99186-107589 GCF_000147115.1 Myotis lucifugus | reverse complement strand
GCAGCAGAGGAGGTGGAGTTTGGGTCAGTTCTCTCCACACAGCTAATGAAAAGTCTCTCCCCTTCTCCCAGGTAACACCCAACTGGCGGGTGGCTCTAAGAAATGACAGCTACACTCTGCACAAGATCCTGCTCAACAAGGTAGACCCACTGGTGTCACTGATGATGGTGGAAGAAGGTGCCAGATTCCACTTATGAGATGATTGGTGGACTGGACAAGCAGATCAAGGAGATCAAAGAAGTCATCGAGCTGCCCGTTAAGCATCCTGAACTCTTTGAAGCACTGGGCATTGCACAGCCCAAGGTGAGAAGTAGGGCTTCTGTGGGAGGGCCATGCTGTTCCTCACCTGTCCCAGCCCAGACTGGGTGCAGGGTTTGGGGAGGGATAAGTTGGCCCTCCCCACTCAAGAGGGCTGGGGAAGAGATACTATCAGGGTACTGAGGAGGTTTGGATACAAACACCAGAAGGGACCTTGACATTCATTCTTTTATATCTCTAAGCTTCTAGTATGGGATCCAGCACAGAGCAAGCAGTATGTGTTCATTGAATGAAACATGGGGCTGGCTTTCTGCCCTGAGACCTGCTGTTTCCCTCTAGGGAGTGCTGCTGTATGGACCCCCAGGCACTGGGAAGACACTATTGGCCCGGGCTGTGGCTCATCATACAGACTGTACCTTTATTCGTGTCTCTGGCTCTGAATTGGTACAAAAATTCATCGGGGAAGGTAACTGTGGCTAGAAACATGAAAACCAAGCAGAAGGGGGGGGGGGTAGGGTAAGGGTAGGGAACTCAACTCCTAATGCTAGTTTGGCCTCGGCACAGGGGCAAGAATGGTGAGGGAGCTGTTCGTCATGGCACGAGAACACGCCCCATCTATCATCTTCATGGACGAAATCGACTCCATCGGCTCCTCACGGCTGGAGGGGGGTTCTGGGGGGGACAGTGAAGTGCAGCGCACCATGCTGGAGCTGCTCAACCAGCTGGATGGCTTTGAGGCCACCAAGAATATCAAGGTGAGGTGGTGTGAGAGATGGGATGAGCTGAGGGAAGGCCATGGGTGAGGTGCAACCTGGGGAGGAGCCTAGCTGATGCCACACCCCTTCTCCTCAGGTTATCATGGCTACTAATAGGATCGACATCCTGGACTCGGCTTTGCTTCGCCCAGGGCGCATTGACAGAAAAATTGAATTCCCACCCCCTAATGAGGAGGTTTGTAATGGGCAATGCTGGGCATGGATCTGGCTGGGGGGGTAGACAGTGGGGCTCAGCTTTTTCCTCTCATCTCTAGGCTCGCCTGGACATTTTGAAGATTCATTCTCGAAAAATGAACCTGACCCGGGGGATCAACCTGAGAAAAATTGCTGAGCTCATGCCAGGAGCATCAGGGGCTGAAGTGAAGGTAATCGGAGGGCCCAAGGAAAAGGAAGGGGCAGAGGCAGGAAGCTCTGGGTTCAAGGGCACAGCTACAGCCTGTCTTCCTTTCCCTGCTCAGGGTGTGTGCACGGAAGCTGGCATGTATGCCCTACGGGAACGGCGAGTCCATGTGACCCAGGAGGACTTCGAGATGGCGGTAGCCAAGGTACAGGTCTCCATCTTTTCTGCCTTTGCTGACGGTGGCTCTAGAGCAGTGGGGATAGGGCCTGTGTTCACCCAGTTTGTAACTTAATGTTTTCTCTCTGCAGGTCATGCAGAAGGATAGTGAGAAAAACATGTCCATTAAGAAGCTATGGAAGTGAGGTGGATGGTCCCTGTGTAGATCCTCAAATAAAGCTCTGCAGGACAAGGCCTTTAGGACTTCAGTCTATTAATGAGTGGCCACACTGTTCAATGACCAGGTCTGGGCACCACCAATAAACAAGGATTTATTTGGAAATTTCCAAACCTGCCAGAAGTGGCACTTTCCAAGCCCTAGGCCCACCCTTCTTATCAAGCTCCAAATGGGAATGAGTTCCCCCTGCCCTCCACCAAGCACACACACCCATGCCTCAGGCCAAGCCAGAGAACTTGAGTGTCCCCTTCCTCTAGGAGGCTTTATAGCCCTGGGCCCAAGAGCTGGAGTGGCAGCCCTCTGGCATCCCAGGAGATGATGGCGGCCAGAGCCGCTTGCATAGATTGAGGAAAGAAAATAAGGGAGGAGGCACCAAACAGGGCTCCCTGAAAAACCCCAACTTGCCCCCTGTATAAAAAAGTGGCTCCCACATAGAAGAACCTGCTCCCCAAATAGTGCAAATACCCAAAGGAAAGGAAAAAGCCAGCAGCTAGGCTGGGCTGGTCGGAATGGCAAAGAACTTTGGTTTAGAAAGGGTAGGAAGAGTGAGCTGAGTCTCTCTTCCTTGCCCAGCTCCCCAGAGCCAGCTAGGGCACTTGCCCCAAGGGGAAGTCTGTAAACAAGCAAAGCCAATGGCCTTTGGTTCTGAACCTCCTCCCTTACAATGGCAAAGCCAGGCCCCCAGTAGTCCTACGTGGGCCTGCCTGCAGGGAGCAGAGGCGTTTATTGTGAACCCAATTAAAGCCAATGCGGAAAGTAAGTAATAAGGCTTTGGGGACCAAGCAACAAGGAATCCTACCGCTACATTTATGAAACTAACGCTGGGAAGCTGAGGGTAACAGGACAAACCTTCACCCTGCTCCTTATCCTATGTGTCTGCAGCCTCAGATGGGGGTCCCTTCCAGGCTGAGAAGGGGATGATGCCTGGGCTGGGAAGAAAGGAAGGGATCCCTGAGCAGTTAGGTCAGGCGAATTCCCAGCACCTGTTCCAGTTCCTGCCTTCGCTGCTGCACCTGGAAGAGAGACCAGCAGCTCAGGCTTCTGCTGCTCACCACCACAGGAGGGCAAGCAGGGCAGAGTCTCACCTTGGCAAAGATATGCCTCCCCACTGCTTCCTGGGCCCAGGGCTGGTGGTAGAAAGCAGCTCGTCTCTCCTCCTCAGGATTCCCAATCACATCAGTGATGATCTGCAAAGAGCCAGGAAAAAGTGGTAGCATAATTCCCACTCCTGAGCCCCTGGAATCAATAGTGATGGGGATAAAACCACCCAGAGCTTAACCTGGTCTCATCACCAGGAAAGAGGACCACACCTTGAGGTCTCGGCGCTGGGAACGGAGCCATTCCTGGATGAAGTCCTGGGGGTCAGTGCTAAAGCTGAGCATGAAATCCCTCTGGGTCTTCAGCTGGTTGATGGACTCGATGGTCTCATGGATCTGGGGGGGAGGGGTATATATATGTGTCAGACTGGCCCCCACTTCTAAGGAGTCTGTTTCCAGACCTAACCACAAAGGACTTGGACAGAAATCCTATCCCCAGGTGCTACATGTATAGAAATGCCCAACAGAGAATGCCCACCCGCAACTTGGGCCCCAGAGGGTGGGGGGGTAGATGCAGAGGGCCCACCTTGACATCAAGGGAGGCAATCTCCTGCTGATTGGTGGTAGAGGCCAGGAAATTGCTCATCTGGGCCTTGAGTGGGTCATCCACCTCGACGTCAATGTCATAACAGGCTGTCTTCTTCTGGTCATTAGGGTCCACGCTGTAGGCAGCACGCAGGAGGGGAAGGATGAGTACATAGCAGTATCCATCCCACCCACCTGGGCCAAACCTACACACACTTGGGGAGCAAGAAACCAGACCTGCTGCTTCTCTTTAGATCAATCCAAAGGTAAATTGCTTTTAGAAGAGCCTTCCCATTGCCCTCTTCCCACTGACCTAATGACATGGTTGATAACAATGGGGTCTGGATGCTGCAGCAAGCCAGCCAGCTTCATGGGAATCTCGGAGAATCGGAGACGACCACAACTGAAGATCTGGAGAGAGTACCAAAGGTGCCTTTCAGGGCACAGGGGGAAGTGGGTCCTCGCAGGGGGAGTGTGAAGAATGGCCAAGAGCTAGCTCAGTGGGGCTCTGGGACACCAGGCAACACAGGGGCTGCAAGACTAGGAGGAGTTCCCAGCTAACCTGGCGGAAGTAACGGTTGCAGTTGATGTACTCGCGCTCATGCCCGTCCTGCAGCTGGTTGTGTTTGATGTACAGCCACAGGGCCTGCATGATGGCGGCCCTTGTCTGTGTGTGCACTCCCAGCAGCCTTGCCAGTCGGGGGTCCAACTTGTACTGAGGAGGCTGGGGATAGAAGGAAGTCAAAGGAGGGGTTCTTGTTAAAAACCAAAGCCAAAGAATAGGGCAGGGACAGGAAGGGTTTACAATAAACCTGCCCCTGTCCCTGAGACATGGCCCCAGTCACCTGATGATCCAGCATGAGCAGGAGGGTACACTTGACATTGAGGTCTCCAGGCCGTTTCACCTGGAAGCCATCCGTTTCCTGGGTGGTGGGCATCCGATGCCACTGGCAGGGAGGAAGGGAGCATAGTTCATCACCAAGGGGTGGGCATGAACATACACACTTGGCCCTCTCCAAGGGGACCGAGCCTATTTCTCTGTGCACCTGGCACATCAGCCTGTGCTCCCATGCCCCAGGTCCACTCTCACCTCCACCAGGTGGTTGTCAGGCCCGTACAGCTCCTTGTCTAGCTCAATGACGAGGCTCTTAAAGAATGAAGAGAACTTCCTCTTCTGTTTGCTAGGCTGGGGAGGGAAAGGGGTGAGATGGGAGTGCTGCTGAGCTTTCAAAGCTAAGCTATGCTAAGCCCCCAAAAGAGGAATACTGTTTCAGCCCTGAAGTTCAGGGTACTGAGGATTCTTAGGCCCTGAAAGAAGCAGGGAAGAGTGAATGACTGGAAGTAGGAAAAGGACTCTCTGTGCAGCCCCACTGTTAGCCAAAATACGATTTTTAATTAAAAAAGGGACACCCTAGCTGGCTTGGCTCAGTAGATAGAGCGTCGGCCTGTGGACTGAAGGGTCCTGGGTTTGATTCCAGCCAAGGGCACATGCCCAGGTTGCAGGCTCGATCCCCAGTGGAGGGCGTGCAGGAGGGAGCCAATCAATGATTCTCTCTCATCATTGATGTTTCTCTCTCCCCCTCTCCCTTGCTCTCTGAAATCAATAAAATAAATATATATGTATTTTTTTTTTTAAAGGGAACACCTTCAAGACACTTTACTGCCACCTGTAGGAGAACTGTTGTAATAACCATACAAATCTCCCAACCTCTGACTGGCTTGGCCCAGTGCAAAGCTTGACCGGGAGCACTGCCCTTTCCCTCAGGTAGGACTTCCCAGAAGTGCCCAAGTGGCTGGCCCCAGTCTTAAAATCCACACAGGCCATGTCCTCTCCAGACAGCTTCTTCCCCAACTCACATCATCCAGGAGTTTTCCTTCCACTCGGAGTTCCCAGGAAGCCACCTTGTCCCCTGATGGGGTTCCCCCAGGGGTCCCTGCAGTTCCTGCACTGTCACCTTCCGCCTTGCTGGGACTGAACGTATTGGAAATATAGATCCGCAGCTTTCGTTTTTGCTGAAAAGAAAAAGACAAAGATGGACCAACATGTTAGAAAACAATGCTACCCCTGTCTTCCCATCTGAACTCATTCAACATCAATACTGAGTGGCAGCTATGGGCCAGCACCTTGTTAGGCTCCTTATCTTGGCCTTCAAGGGACTCCCAGTTTTATGGGGGGAACAGATGCACTATCCACAGTTCCAACACTGTGGAATCAGTGGACACACAAGGTGCTATCAGGCAAATCAGAAGCCTCCAGCTCTTAGCTACACTAATAAAGACAAAGATGCTAATTGACTGTACCTTCGCTATGCCCTAAGCCATGCCCACCAGCCAATCAGAGTGACTATATGCAAATTAACCCAACCAAAATGGCGGCTGGCAGCCACGGAGCTGGAGCAAGCAGGAGGCTTAGTTGCCCGGGCGATGGAGGAAGCCAAGCTTCCCGCCTGCCCTGAGCCGGCTGTGGCCTCCGCTCATGGCAACAGTTTCAATTATAGAAGACAAATAAATCCCAGATACCTGCTTCCAGCCATCCTCCACTGGGAGCTTGGGTGGCTGGGGTTGTGGCCAGCCTGCAAACAGCCATCAGCCCCTCACCCAGGATGGCCACACCCTCATGGGGTGAGGGTCCCCACTGGGGGGCTTAGCCAGCCTGAAAACGGCCCTCAGCGCCTCACCCAGGCTGGCCAGGCACCCCAGCAGGAACCCCCACCCTAAAGGGGCTGTGGCCAGCCTGCAAACAGCCCTCAGCCCCTCACCCAGGCTGGCCAGGCACCCAGTGGGGACCCCCACACTGAAGGGGCTGTGGCCAACCTGCAAACAGCCATCAGTCCCTCACCCAGGCTGGCCAGGCACTCCTATATAATAAAAGGATAATATGCAAATTGACCCTAACAGCAGAACGACTGGGAATGACTGGTCACTATGACACACACTGACCACCAGGGGGCAGATGCTCAATGCAGGAGCTGCCCCCTGGTGGTCAGTGCGCTCCCACAGGGGGAGCTCTGCTCAGCCACAAGCCAGGCTGCCGGCTGCCAGTACAGCGGTGGTGGGAGCCTCTCCCACCTCCTCAGCAGCGCTAAGGATGTCTGACTGCAGCTTAGGCCTGCTCCCCGCTGGCAAGTGGACATCCCCCGAGGGCTCCCGGGCTGCCAGAGGGATGTCTGACTGCCAGCTTAGGCCTAATCCCCCAGGGAGCGGGCCTAAACCAGCAGGTGGTCATCCCCCAAAGGGTCCCAGACTGTGAGAGGCACAGGCCAGGCTGAGGGACCCTCCCCCACCCCCCCGAGTGCACAAATCATTGTGCCCCGGGCCTCTAGTTTTAAATAAAACTCATCACAGCCCCAAAACATTCTCGCCTCCTAGAAAGCCTTCACCATTCAGGGGACTGTGCTAGATTATTATTAAAAAGAAAGAGGAAGAAGAAGAAAAAGAAAAGCTCTAGGGATGGGTAAGGAGAGAAGAATTATCCTAATCCTCCAGTTTTACCTTTCAAACTTCTGACCATGATCAACATGATTTGCATTTTATTTACTTTTTTTAACTTTTAAAAAAAGTATATATTTTTTATTGATTTCAGAGAGGAAGGGAGAGGGAAAGAGAGATAGAAACATCAATCATGAGAGAGAATCATTGATCAGCTGCCTCCTGCATGCCCCCAACTGGGGATCGTGCCCGAAACCTGGGCATG
Organism: Myotis lucifugus; assembly: GCF_000147115.1. NCBI lineage: Eukaryota > Metazoa > Chordata > Mammalia > Chiroptera > Vespertilionidae > Myotis > Myotis lucifugus. Next base: position 100,505 of record NW_005871147.1, on the reverse strand, counting down.
TGCCCTTGACCAGAATCGAACTCAGGACCCTTCAGTCCAAAGGCCAACACTCTATCTGCTGAGCCAAATCGGCTAGGGCAGTGGTCGGCAAACTGCGGCTTGCAAGCCACATGTGGCTCTTTGGCCCCTTTGAGTGTGGCTCTTCCACAAAATACCAACTTCTGCGCATGGGCCACGAAGTTTCAATCGCACTGTATGTGCACGCCGCACGTGGTATTTTGTGGAAGAGCCACACTCAAGGGGCCAAAGAGCCACATGTGGCTCGCGAGCCGTAGTTTGCCGATCACTGGGCTAGGGCAACATGATTTACATTTTAAATCATGACCCAGGATCCACACACATCTATATAAACACCTGAAACAAAAATGTTATGAATAATACCTCTACTACTCTGGTAAGTACTTTACTATGGAGAATTATTTTAATTTCTACTATTTTATATTTCATAAAAAACATGCTGGTCCCACCACATTAACTGAGTTCATGCTCCACTAAAGGCTGCATCCGCAGTGAAATATCCTGCTCTACCCATCACAGACCCTTACTTAACCCCCAGAAAACCAGGCCGAGGAGAGGCAGAGAGCGTGGGAAGGCCCAGGATTAGCCAGGGCTGCACACACCGTTAGAGGCTTTTTGATGGCCTCCTGGATCTCCATCCGCTTGCGAGCAATGGTCTGGTCCAGCTTCCGCTCAAAAGCCAAGAGGTCCATGTACGCCTGAGACTCTGGGACAAGCTCCCGAATCTGGAGGGAGAAGGAATTCATCCGTTGTTTCAGCTGCAGCTCTGGCTCTTTCTTCTCTCCCTTCCCCATCGCAGGGCTGGAGGAGATTGACTCCATCCATAGCCAGCCATTGGGTGGGCCCCCTAGGCCCCTCCCAACATACTCACTCGCTGAGGTAGAACCTTATCTGCCATCTTCCTCCTCTTTAACCTGGGGAGGACAGAAACCCAATTAACAGGTCAATGGTCCAAAGGACCCCCAACCCCATCCATCCCTCCAGTCCCCAGGATCCTCCCCGAGGAGAACAAGGAGCCTTCCTCAGTCATAGCAGTTCTTAGGACGGAGGAAAGCCCTCTGTTGCCACTACAGCTGTGCTAGGTAGAGTGGGAAAAACAGGCTTACCCCCGGCGCTGGGCAGGCATTGGGGGCTGGGCCTGGGGCACAAGCAGGCGTTTTCGGAATGGGTCCATCATGGTGGGTGGCATGCCAGGTCGAAGTGGAGTAGCTGTACCAATGGGGAGCCCGTAGGGGTCCCACCTGCAAGCCAGCCATGGGCATCCGGCTCCCTGGTGACATGCCAGCGCTGGGGAAGTGAGC
>NW_005871147.1:95758-99029 GCF_000147115.1 Myotis lucifugus | reverse complement strand
GGGGGGGGGAAAAAACAAAAAGGGGGGCGCACTTTTCATGGGGGGGCCCTTTTGGGGCCGAGGAACCCCCCCCCCTTTTTTTTTTTTTTTGGGGGGGGTCCCCGGGGGAGCCCCCCTAGGAAGGGGGCCGGGGAAGGTCCTGTTCTTTAATAGAGAACTAAGAGCGGGAGGCTTCTCATATTCCACATAGCTATTGTGTGTCCACTGATTCAACGGTGTTAGAACTGCCAATAGTGCATCTGTTCCCCCCCTAAAAGGGGGGGGGGGGGGGGGGGGGGGGGGGAAGGAGAATCCTGCCTGCAGAGGGAAAGGCCTGGGGGAGTTTTCAGGGCCTAATGCCACCTTCCAGCCCCAGCAGGCTATGCCCCTGCTCCTTGGGACTAGCCAGCTTCAAGGCACTCGTAAGGCCCTCAGATGATCCAACCAAGCATTCCCATCCTAGGATGGAGAAGCACAGCACAGGAGCCCGGGGGTGGTGTCATAGCCAAGCAGCAGGGTGCAGTGTGTGGTATGAGCAGGCTGACCGGGCAGAGCCTTTAAACCCGTCCCCTGTTGCCAGCCTGGTGCTGTGCCTGAGGGGAGAAAGAAGTTCAATAGGCTGGCAAGCCCATCAGGCAGCAGCACCCCAGGTAAGCAAGCTGCAACAGGATGGCTTGGACGTGTCTCAATTGGTGGGGGTGGCCGCAGCACAGTATGGAAACATCTGGTCACCATATGGCCCCTACTCACAACCCAGAACTGGACCCTTCGCTCACCTCCCTACTGCCCAGCCCCCAACCCCCTATACCAGAAGATCCCAAAGGGAAGCTGTGGCTCATGGGAGACAGAGCAGCTGACACCTGGACTCACTCTGCCTATGTCCACACACCACCCTCACAGTCCCAACCTGGAGAATGGAGATAAGATTATCCTGGGACACAAGGGACAGAGTCATAGGGGCAGCAGAGGAATCTGGGTGACAGAAATGACTTCTTTAGAAGCTTGTAGGCTTTCCCAGAGGTCCAGCTCCCCACCATTTGTGGAGCCCATCCAGAGTAACCAACCCTCTTCCCACCTCCCTTCCCATGGCTGCTGTCTGCAAGGCCCGTTTGGCAGCTCTGCCTCACACAGGCCCTGGCAGCTTCACAGGGCTGGCCCCAGGGCCCAGATTATGCAACCAGCACAACCAGCCAACCAAGCCAAGCCGGTGGGGACTCGCACCAACTCAAAGGACCCCTGCCCCAGCATCATGGAGATGAGATTCTTCCCCCCATCTCTTCATCTAGCACAAAATCCATGTTCTCACCACAGAGGGTCAGATTCTTGACCAGATGGAGAGATGGAGAGAAACATGACCCAAAAGCATGGGGAAGGGAAGAGTAGGTAGGGTGGGAAGGAAGCATTTGGGAGAATGGAGAGTTAAACATGGGGGTGGGGTGAGAGCTCTGGGGCCTCAGGATTCCTGCCATAAGTCTCTCCTCATCAGAGAGATTTTCATATGAGCTGCTGAAAGGCAAAAGACAGCCGTTTCTCTGCCTTAATGAGCCATGGCCAGGGATTACAGAAAAAAAGTCAGTGTGACCACAGCTGTAAACCCACCCCCTGGACATCCCAGATATGTTTTTCCCACCCAGTGCCTGATCCGAAGGGGAGGAACAACTGAGGCAATGAAACCAGCCGAGTGCGAGCTAGGCCCCTGTGCTCACTAGGGCGTTCACAAAACCTCTGCAGCACCACCCCTCCTGGGCAGGTGCTCCGGTAACTGAAAGTTCCAAGACGAGGCAGCACAGGCAGGCCTAGAAGAGGCCCCTCCCAGACATCTGCTCCAGACTTCCCAGGCGCAGAGCCCCCAGCGCACCCCAGGCCCCTGGCTTCCTCCGGGAGGGGGAAGGGGCCCAGGGGAGGGCTGCTTATAGTTCATGAAATCCCAGCTTGGCCCTGCCAAGCTCCACCAGTAACTCTTCCTCTTCCAAAAAACAACCCAAGGATTATAAAAAAGGAAAAAGAATGCAACCCAGAACTTTCAAGTTCCTAACTCCCCACCTGCAGCAGGGCTAGGAAGGTCTGGCTCAGTGCCCTGAACCCCAGAAGCGCGAGGTGAACTCCTGGCCCTGTAGCCTAGCACCAACCCACATTCTAAGCTTTACCTCCACCACCCAGGAGCAGGACTGGGCCTGATGCTGCCCCCTCCAGGCCTCCAGAAAGCATGTTCAGCCCTGCCTCAAAGCTGGTGGCTGGGCCTACGGGCCTAGAAGAAGACATCCCCCTCCACAAGTGAAAACTATTTTAAACGCTCTGGAGTGAACACAGCAATGTGTTTCTTTGTTGTCTGCATTAAGCTCCTCAGCTGCGAGCTTGGCTATCTGTGATCCACAGCTAGGACCACCGCCTGGAGGAAGGTGGGTCATCACTTCCCTTCTTTCAATAGGCTCCCTTGTTGCTCAACTTGGGCCCTGAAAGCTTTGCTCTTCCAGCTCACCCCATGTGCCCTAACAGACAGGACCCCCCTTGCTTCTCAGATCTCAAGTCCCTTCTCCTTGTGCACACAACTGGACTTGGTAAGAGACCAAACACGATCCCCCTTCAATTCAGGCAGAGAGAACTGGGTCTTCCCTCCCATCAACCTCTACTGCCTCCCCCTGGAAGAAGACGAGCTGGTGGGATGGGCAGCCCAGGGAAGCAGAGGCTCAGTGCCTTCCCCGTGAGCCTCATCCCTTTTCCCACCCCCAGCAGCCTAAGGCTACCCGACCAGCCTGCTCAGTCTTGCCACTGGCTCAAGGTCACTCCCTACGTCAGTGATGGCGAACCTATGACACGCGTGTCAGAGGTGACACGCGAACTCATCTTTTTGGTTGATTTTTCTTTGTTAAATGGCATATAAATATATAAAATAAATATCAAAAATGTAAGTCTTTGTTTTACTATGGTTGCAAATATCAAAAAATTTCTATATGTGACACGGCACCAGAGTTAAGTTAGGGTTTTTCAAAATGCTGACACGCCGAGCTCAAAAGGTTCACCATCACTGCCCTACGTGTTGCTGTGGAATCCATCCTCTCAGGGGCTTTCCCCAAGGCATTTCCCATGGGTTGCAAGCTGAGGAACTGGAGAGGCTCCTCTCATCCCTCAGGTCCTTCTCAGGCCAAAGGCCCATAGGAGGGCTCCCAGGCCAGGGCTCAGCTAGCTGGCCCAGAGCTGGAATGCTTGACGGAGGCATCCTCCGGGGCCCCTTGGGATGCCTCCATCAGAGGGGGGGGGGGGTGGTTCGGATCACTTCCTAGGACCCGCCCCC
>NW_005871147.1:70616-94018 GCF_000147115.1 Myotis lucifugus | reverse complement strand
CCGTTCCGGGCGATGCAGCGATCCCGGGCTTCCGGCTCGCGCCGAGTTCCCCTCCGCGAATCGTGCTTCCGGGACTTTCCGCTCTAATTCCGGTCTGGTGTTTGTTGATCCGGGTCCGGGATTCCTAACCCCAAGTTCGCGAATTCCTCACAGACCTGTTGGGGCCGGGCCGGTCCCTGATTCCGGTCGGCCCGGAAAGTCCTAGATCCGGGATCTGCTACAGGCCCGCCTGCCTCCCCCGGCTCCGGAGGTTTGGCCGCCGAAGTCCAGGTAACCCAGAGGCGGCAACTCACTCCCCGCTCCGTCCAACCCAACCCTGCGCTTGGCCCCGCCCACACCCGGCAGCCCAATGCGGGGAGCCTCCTCAAATCCCGCCCCTCGCGAGACCCGCCCCCAACAGGCACGGCTCCTAACCGCCGGCTCCAGGGCCCCGCCCACATCCCTTGGGCCGGCCCTTCGCGGGAGGGGCGGGGGCGGAAGCTGCGCCAGGAAGCGCCGAGCAAGGTGCGGGTCATAGGTCGAAGGTCACCTGGGGCTTCAACAGAGGGTAGTTGCTGCTCTCTCCCGGGTGCACGCTACTCGTCGAGAGACCTGGCCACCACACTCCCCGGAATAGTTTTGTCAAGTCTCTACATTTTCAGCATTAAAGATTCAACGTAGAGCTGCGCTCAGGGGCAGAACTGCCACCAGCTTAACTTTCTTTAAAAGTCCGCGTTGGCTCAGACCTGCCACGGGACCTGGGCTGCCTCAGATCCGATCCAGCTGTGTGAAGGGTGGACCTGGCCCAGCGCCGACTTCTTATCGCATTTTTGTTCATGTGGCTCCGCTTCAGTTTAAGGAAGACGAGTACTAACTCCACAGGAAATGTTTCTAGGCGAAGGAATTTTATTATGACAGAACTCCCTGCAGTTAAGTAAGGTCTTTCTCTAGGATTTATAGCACCTAATTTTCAAAAATTAAATACCTTTTCAGAAACCACTGCCCTGTCTCAGAAGGTATTCAAAATAAAGTGCATCAGCTATGCCTGGGAGCCTACCCTCTTGGCTGGTGATATGGGTTTTTCTTCCCATGATACAGACCAGTGCTGCTTAAACCGTAATGAATATAAGAAACATCTGGGACTCCTGTCAGAAATACAGATTATGACTCAGTAGGCTTGGGGCTGGAGTAGGGCTCAAGTTTCTGCATTTCTAACAAGCTCTTAGATGGAACGTTACAGTCCCTCCCATGAACTATAAGGTTCTGCAGGGCCTGGCTCCTGCTCACCTCCTCGGGCTCATTTTAAATCTCTGCCTTTGGCTCTCAGAGTCAGTCTAGAGCAGCAGTTCTCAACCTGTGAGTCGCAACCCCTTTGGGGGTCGAATGACCCTTTCACAGGGGTCGCCTAAGACCATCGGAGAACACATATGTAATTACATATTGTTTTTGTGATTAATCGCTATGCTTTAATTATGTTCAGTTTGTTAACAATGAAATTGGGGGTCACCACAACATGAGGAACTGTATTAAAGGGTCGCGGCATTAGGAAGGTTGAGAACCACTGGTCTAGAGGTTCTTGTGACAATTTCCCAAACTGCTAAGCCCCTTACCACCACAAAACCTCTCCGCCCTCAGCTCTTCCTTAACTTTTCTCCTCCCTCCCTTTATTACTTCCTCCAAGTGATGATCCCAATATATAATTACTTGTTTAAATATGTTTTTTTAAATCAATTTCAGAGAAGAAGGGAGAGGGAGAAAGAGATAGAAACATCAATGATGAGAATCATTCATTGGCTGCCTCCTGCACGCCCCCTATTGGGGATCAAGCCCAGCAACACAGACATGTGCCCTTGACCGGAATCGAACCTGGGACCTTTCAGTCTGCAGGCCGACGCTCTATCCACTGAGCAAAACAGGCTAGGGTAGGAACTGTCTCTTTATTTTTATTGAAGTGAGATTTACAATGCCTAAAATGAACCCTTTTAAAGTAAACGATTCAATGGCATTTAGTATATTCAGTGTTGTGCAACCACCACCTATATCTAGTTTCAAACCATTTTCATCACCCCAAAAGAAAATTCCATACCCATTAAACAGTTGCTTATAAAGCCATATACTTTCACTTTGGTAAAATGTACAGAAATTAGCATCTAATAAAACAAGAGGTCGCCAGGCCATTCCTGTACACAGCACACCCTAACGGGTGCTATCACTGTTGTCCAAAAGCGAGGCAGATCTGAACTTCGTGGAGACAGCAGGGCTCTGTGACTTAGGCAGGTCCTGGTGCCTTTAAATCTCAGGCTCCACAAGTGTTAAATGGGGTGAGTGTGCCCACCTCACAGGATCACAGGCATGAATGAGTGCTCAGTGTCTGGCACAAAATAGGTGCTCAATGAAGATTGCGTCTTCTTTCTCTATAAGCAGTCAGGCAGCTTCTTGCTATGGGTATGGAAGAAGGATTGGCTTTGCCAAAGTCAAACCTGTCAAAGTTCATCCACAGCGGCTGGTCCTTGATACTGTTGCAGCTGTCTAGCTGGCAGCCACCACTTATCTACTTGGAGCCTCTGCTGCCCCTGGAATTTTCCCACGCTCCCTAGAAAGACCCTGGCTTTTCATCCACACAACCTGCTGACCCTCTTATCAACACAGCTTGTATCCACTGTTCCCAGATTGAGTCCTTCCTACATAAAGAAGGGCTTGCAGTCTTTCTAAGCTATATATATATATATATATATATATATATATATATATATATATATATATATATAGCTAATATGCTAAGTGTCTAACCATCCGACTGGTTGCTATGACGCACACTGACCACCAGGGGGCAGATGCTCAACACAGGAGCTGCTGAGCTGCAGTGACTTGGCAGTGGCAGTTCTTGTGTGATGCACCCGGAAACCAGAGAGGAGGGAGCGTGATTCCTCGTGGGGCTGTGCAATTCCACCTTTGGCTGTGGGTTATGTTGTTGCTGGAACACTGTTGACCCCAAATCTGGTTTACTGCACACTTGCGTTTGTGTTCCACACCCTGTACAACAGCAACTTTGCAGTTGGGGATGTTGGAGAGCCAGTTTCAGCCCGATCCCTGCAGGCCAGGTTGAGGGACCCCACCTGCCAGAGGGACCAGGCTCCACAGACGCTGGGGAAAGACCACAGGAGGTTGGCTCCAGGGCGTGTCCAGCCCATCTCACCCTGTCCCGCCCCACCAGCCACTTTCTAATTAATTTCAATGTGCACGAATCCGTGCACCAGGTCACTAGTCTTTAATAAAAATGATAGTAGTAGCAGCCATATATCAACCCTACCTGTGCCTGGGCTTATACCCTCTATTTCTCTGCCTAATCTCTGCAGGGTGAAGCTCAGAGAGGTGGAGGAACTCAGTCAAAGTCACAGGGCCAGTAAGTGGCAGCCTATCTGGCTCCCAAGTTTCTCTACTGTACTACACTTCCTGAGCTGTCTCCATTCCATCTTCTACCTCAAAAGGTGGAGGTTCCACAGTTGGTTCTAACGTTTGATTGTGGCATCCAAATTTGATAAACATTGTTATAAAACAGTGATGGACCTTTGACTCCCCTGGAAAGAATTTTTAAATGCCAAGGTTGTAGGTTTGATTCCTGGTCAGGGCACATACAAGAATCAACCAATGAATGCAAAAATAAGTGGTACAACAAATAGCTCTCCTTCTTCTCACTCTAAAAAAAAAAAATCAATCAATAAAAAATTTAAATATATGGTAGCACAGGGAAGTCTCTTGGTGTTGAGGGACCAACAAGGTGGAATCCCCCCGCAATACTTTCTGGGCATGGGCCGCTGCTGGCCTCTAGTGGCCACTGGATAAATTGCACAGTGAGTTGGCCTGAAAATGGAGATGTGTGAGAAGCTTTTCTCCACTTCTGAATCTAGCTGATGCTGGAGTTCTCAAGTTTGACAGATCTATAACTCCCTCTTCCATAAACTGTTATCAACACTCTGATTTCATAAACTTTGTATGTTAATGTCATTTTCATAGTTTTAGAAACCTGTAATTCCAGATTTTAATTTGCCTTTGACCCAATACTCAGGAGGAAAGAAGTGTGTATGTGTGTGTGTGCGTGTGTGTGTGTGTGTGTGTGTGTGTGTGTGTGTGTGACATTGTTTTTTGTTTTGTTTTGTTTTAGTTGTTGCCAGAGTATGGAGCCTATATAATTCCTCCTTTGGAAGGGGAAGTTGAGTATTATTTGTAGTCTATTTTATAAATGATTTGTAAAAGTATTTGAAAAGGGATATGTTCTGTGGGGTAAAGTTTAAACCTGATGATAAAGCCAAACACTCACAGTCTTATATGGTTTGAGTATGTCTAAGCGGTGACTGTCCTTTCCTGGGACATAGGCTACCGTCAGATCTGCACCCACACCTTTTTCAGTGCTGGTGTCTTTGGCCCAGTATAAGTCTGTAATCTTCGTCGTCCATACCCATCCTCTTTGTCTCATCGATTCCCCGTGTCTTTCTGCTCTGCATGTGGAGAACGTCTCAAATGTGCGACTTCACCCTTGTTTGAGTTTTCCACAGTGTGGAATCCGCTCCTCTGCCTTCAGCGCAGATTTCATCTCTCACTGATTTTGGTTCTGTGTGTTCTGCATTTCAGCAGGCTGTATCATTTGAGGTTTTTCTTGTATTTTACTGAAAACTTAGAACAGACATTTCCTCACATTTTCCATAGCAATTGATTTTTACTGTCTTTTCTACTATCACCTTTAGAATTGGCAAGAGGAGCTCCTACCTGGGCCCTATACTTTCCAGTCCCCCTCATACAAAATAAATGTATCAAGGACCACAGACACCTCTGTCCCTCAGGATCTGGCCCACAGCCCGGCACAGCATGACCTAACCAAACACCCACTCTCTTGACTGGGAGGTGCTGCTTCACATCTTACCTAAGTCTATGGGGGCAAAACTGCAATTGCCTCTGCAGGTTTAATGAAAGCTTAATGGGGCCCATGCTAAGTACTATTTGAAAGTGCAAAGAGGCTTTGAGTAGAAAAGTACTTAAGAGAAAAGAAATTAGTGAACTTGTCAAAGCTTTCCTCTCAGATAGCAATAGAAGTGAGTGTAATGAAATAGCATTTTCTAGTAATGCCGAATGTGCAATTTCTTCTTGTTCTTGTGTTCCTGTTCGTGGTCTGGAGGTACCTGTGAATTAGTACAGTATTTGCCTCAGTCGTAAATGGAAGCTGAGGACATTTTTGCCATATTACATAAATCACATTACACATCACTCTTAAATTTGTCTATATGTCTGCACTTTAGACATAACATGATACTAATTATTTACACTGGTAACTAGATGGATATTGAATGCTAGAATTCTGAATTTTAATATTTTTGCATAAAAAGTTACTTAAGTTTTAAGTTAAAATTTTAATTAAATGTATAATTTAAATTTAAAGTTACTTAAAATTGAATTAAGCTTTCAAAGACACAGTCAATTTGCATGGTTAAGACCAGAGTATTTCCAAGAGAGTGATGATGTCACAGAACTGGGGTTCCAGGAGGCAGGGGGTGGGGGATGGGGGTTGCCCAGCATTCCCACCTTCTTTAGAACAGGCAGTGCTGTGAGCTGGGCGGGGCTAGAGTATAGTTCATGAGGAAGAGGAGGCTCCTACCCAAACAGCTTTGTTCTACAGATTCTCACAGAAATTCCTGGGCCAGTTGGGACTGGAGTCAGAGAGGGGTAGGAGAGAGGTAAGCTTCAGAAGGGGAGGTAAGAATGCACCTGCTAGAACCACTATCTTCCCCAAGGGGACCTCAAGAGTGGACTTCATTGCTTTCCAAGGCTCAGTGACACGCGTCTCTGAAGGAACCTGCTCAGTCAGGGCAGGGTAGGGTTGCATGAGACATACATACACTAAAAAAAACTATTCGTAGTTTGTCTGAAATTCTCATGTGACTGGACATCCTGTGATTTTATCTGCTAAGTCTGGCCACTCTAGGGTGGGAGACAGAAACAAAAGAATGGTTGCAAGCTCAGGATGCCATGGAGTGAGTCTTAGAAGACAGAACAAAAGATCTGTGAGGAGACAAGGCCAACAGGGTAGCCACCTTGTTCAAGCAGAAACTGCTTCATGTCTGACTCAGGGAGCTGGTGGATAGAGAAACCAAGGCCCTTGCTCTCAGGGACATACACCTAGTTTAAGGGGAAAGATACACACATATACACACGCACATACACACACGCACAAGCACAAACACCACTAGTGTCAAAAATAGCCCCGTTCTTTGTTTTCATGGCATTGGCTGTTTTGAAGAATATAAGCCAGTTATTTCCTAGAAGTTCCCTCTGTTTGGCTTGTCTGATGTTTCCTTGGGATTAGATATAGGTTATTCATCCCTCGTCAGAATAGTACATAATAATTAAGAAGAGACGAAACAGCCAGGAGGGGAGCAGTGAGTGAGCGAGGACGTTTGGCTTCTCTTTCCAGATTCCTCAGACTCTCAGAGAGAGAGCCAGCAGGAAGTCTGAGAGACCCTAAGAACCGCAGGCCCTCAGCTAACCTTCTCCCCTCCGAGGATGACAAGGGCATTATTCATCTCCTTGTTCAGCTGCCTTGTTGCCATAAACCAGGCCAGCCTCATCAGCCGCTGTGACTTGGCCAAGCTGCTGCACCAGGAAGATTTGGATGGGTTTGAGGGCTACTCCGTGAGTGACTGTGAGTGCCATTTCCTCACCCCCACCCCCATTTCTCCTGTCCTGGTCATCTCCTACTTGGCCATCTTTCTCTCTCTCTCATCTTTAAAAGCCAAGTTCAAAAAGCAGCCCCCTCTAAGACACCTTTCCCAACATTCCATATTCAACAATTATTTATTGAGTATTGTTATATACCAGGAACTATTTTAGGTGCTAGGGATATAAACAAAGCCACTTCTCTCATAATGTTCACATTCTGGGGAAGAGACAAGCAATTAACAAACACAAAAATATACAAAGTACTTCCTGGTGTTGACAAGTGCTATGCAGAAGAATAAAGCAGGGGGCAGGTGACAGGTAACACTGTACTGGAAAGGGAGGTCAAGGAAGGCCTTTCTGAGGAGGTGACATTGAACAGTGCTGCATAAAGTAAAGGGCATGGGGAAGAGCATTCCAGGCAGAGGGAACAGTCAATGCAAAGGCTTCATACTATTGCATGCTAGGGATATCTCCATTTTGCCCAGAATTTGTGCACACCACTCCTACAACGCTTTCATTTTTAAATTTATTTTGTGGTATTTGTAGGTCCTTATCTTCATTCTTGTACTATAGGCCATTTGAAGGCGGCATCTGTATTTGGACCAACTAAGTGTCCCTTGCTGGGCTTTGCACAGTTCCTGGCACCCAGTAGGTGATTATTAAGTGCTGGAAGCATGGATGGAAAGATGAATTGTTAAACTGATGGGTGGGTTGATGGACCAAAGGATGGGAGGAGAAGCTAGGTATTTCTAGCCCACTAGCCCCATCTAGCCTCTTAGCCCTTGTTTCTTTCGAGTCCTCATTTCCCTTTCTCCTTCATTTCCCTCTCTCTCAGCTTGGCCTCCTCTAGCACCCTCTTCTCTTTTTTCCTAAGGGCTGTGCCTAGCTTTTGTGGAAAGCCATTTCAATATGTCAAAGGTAAATGAATATGCAGATGGAAGCTCTGACTATGGCATCTTCCAGATCAACAGCCACTACTGGTGCAACGATTACCAGAGTCACTCGGAAAACACTTGCCACGTGGCATGTCAAGGTCTGGCCAGGTCCCGGGGGCGGGAGGGGGGGGAGGGGAAGGAGATGACCAAGTTCTACTCACAACACTTCTCTTTCCACTTGCAGTCTGAAAGTGCCCCCAGAGAAATGGCTCAAGGAATCAGGGGCTTCTTTTACTGAGCAGGTTTGACTAGTGGCCATAATGCTCATCAGTTAGGAGATTCTTCTGTGTCCTCGAGCAGGGTCCAGAAGGGCTCTGCACAGCCTGCAGCAGCAGAGCAGCAGCCAACATCTATTGAGAGCATGTTATGTACTAAGCACTTTACATGCATAGCTGATTTCATCCAACTTTCCATGCTGTGAAAACCAGTACTCCCACTTTACAGAAGAGCAAACTGAGGCTTATCGAATTAGTGGTGGCCAGTCTGGCGATCCTGGAGGCTAACCAATAAGTGTCCCTCTAATTAAACCAATAAGTGACTGCGGCTCGTGAGCCACATGTGACTTTTTGGCCCCTTGAGTGTGGCTCTTCCACAAAAAACCACGTGCAGGCGCACGTACAGTGCGATTGAAACTTCGTGGCCCATGTGCAGAAGTTGGTTTTCGGCCTGGGCGAGTCTATTTTGAAGAAGTACTGTTGATATTTGGCTCTGTTGACTAATGAGTTTGCAGACCACTGCTCTAAACCAATAAGTGTCTTTGGCGAATGATCTGACCAAAAGCCAAGGGCAAACTTTCCATTTCAGAGCTGGTCCAGTAGACTCTACAGGTGCCTAACTCTGCCCCTCATCTCATCTTTTGTATTCTGATTAATGTCCCTGGATATTTACCGAAAGAGTCCCCTCATTCGTGCTCTCTGTGCTGCCTGTTTTGGCATTTTCTTTCCCTAGAAACTCCCAACGTTTGGGTGAACCACCATCTACTCTGGCTAAAAACTATAATAGTAAACAGACCCAAATCTCAGTCTTCCTGTCCCCACCTTTGGCCACCCCGACCTCCAGCAGGCATCGTAGGGATGTCTAAATGGGCCTCTAGGAGGGAGGCCTCGCCTACTCTGGAAGTACTCAGCCCCCAGGAAACACACGCCTGGGCGGGAGAGCAAGAGTCTGCCTCGGTCTCTGGGACTGTTCTCTGCTCTCACAGGTATTCTCTTTCTCCTTTTCAGAACTGCTGAGCCCCAATCTTCTCGCAACCATCCACTGTGCAAAAAAGATTGTGTCCAGAGCAGGGGGGATGAAGAACTGGTGAGGAGGACACTGTAGGACTAAGTTAGTGGATAGAGCCCCAACAAGGGTGTGGTGACAGGGAAAGGGGCAGTAGGCAAGGACCAGACCTTTTCTGCAGTCTAGACCAGTGTGGGACAGTGGCAGGGCTTGGCTCTGACTTAAAGACCTGGGATCTAGTTCTTTCTCCGATATTAAAGAAAAGTCTTTTGGCTGCAGTAACAAAACAACCTGAGCTAGCTGAGGGAGAGCTGATCTGAGAAGACTCGGTGACTTGCCGAGCCCGCAGAAGGGGTGCAGCTGGGCCTCAGGAACACGGTGGAAGTTGGACTGGAAATTGGCAGGTTTCTGCTTCTCTTGGTGCATTTGCTTCACTACTCCCTCTGCAGACCAGCCTTCTCTGCTCCCAGTCTAGACAGACTACGCCGCCTACGTTTATGGTCTAACATCCTAAGCAGCCACTGAGACTAGCTAAGCCCAGTCCCCGTCTAAATGCCTGGGAAAGAGAATCCAATTGGCTCAGCTTCGACCCCATGTGCCCACTTGGTTCAATCAGCTGTAGACACGGGAACAATTAAAATAATGCAATCATGGCTGCCACAGGGTTTCTCTCTTCATCACTGGCAGCAACATTTTCTATAAAAATGTGTTGCTCATCATCTGGCAGTCAGCCCCAAAGTTGTCAGCTTACCAACACTGGACGTTGGGATGGTTACTTAACTTTTCTGAGCTTTAAACTGGATACATAAATAATGTAAAAGGCTGCCTCTGCAGGCAGCTGTGAGGATGAAAGGAGTTAAGTGCCTTGCATACTCTAAAAATGCCCTGCAAAACAAGGGGCATGATGACTGGTAGGGCTGAGCCTTTCTGGAGGGAGAGTCAATGGTTGCACCTGGGATATTTATCTATTAGTAACTCTCAGCCCGTAAAACAGTGTTCTCCCCCTTCGGAAGGAGATAAGGATTTTAAAATGTCAAAGCATACTGACTGGGGGGAAAGTACAGATACCGTGGACAAAGGACACTTAAAGGAAGAATCAGAGGGGCGGCAGAAAGATAGATGAGAGAGCTAGGCATGAAGTTGCTCTGTGTGGAAGACTCACTAAGAGCTGGTCATGTGTGTGGGAAGCAAGAACCAGTCTTTTTCTCTCCACAGGGCAGAATGGTCGATACACTGTGCCGGCCGGCCACTCTCCTACTGGGTAACAGGATGTCACATGGGATGAGGCAGGGTGCAGGCCTGCTGTGGAGTCATTCTAAAACTCCTCTCCTCCCATGGGGATTCTGCCTCTTGCCTCCACTTCATGTTATTTTCTTCCCTTCCCATTTACAAATAAAACTAACCAGAGCCCCAGGAATAAATGGTTTTCTCGGGCTTACTCCTTGTTCCCATCCAGGCCCAGGACCCTGGCTGCTGATTGTCATTTGTAAACCAAGAGGACCACAATGAAGATGTTTCTGTATTTTGGGAATGATTAAAACATTCTTTGTGCAAAGAATGTGTTAAGTATTCATGATTAATTCCACGTATCTGAGAGCATCTAATATAGTCGGAGTATGTTAGGTACTAGAAGAAGGAAGATGAAACCTAACCATTGTTCTTGAGGTGTTCATAATCTAGGTGGAGAAGCAGAGACACACAGGAATAAGGATGCACAAATGAATGGATACATACATTCTAGCTAGCCCCTTCTCCCAAAGCACCCCCACATCAATGGCACCTAGCACCATTTCTCCACTCCACCACCACTTTCTTCACCTTAGTACACCTGACTCTTAGCCCCACCCATTACCGACTTCTGAGCCTTTTCTTACTTCAAAAATAGTTGGCTGTGGAGGAAATACTGGGTTCCCGATACTGTTTCAAACCAGTAATTATAGATTTTATTCTCCATTTCGTTATCCATCGTATCCTCCATTCTCTCCATTCATCCTCTGATAGAGGATGACAGAGGTGGGATGATGAACCAAGCTTGTTGGTCGGACAGATCCAAATTCTCATCGCCACCTTTGGGACAAGGGGTGGTAAACAGATAAATAAATAGCTATATACAGCGGTATTCTAGCAAAGGTTTAACAACCAGTACTCAAAAAGACTCCTCTCCTCCCTAATTTGTAACCTTTGACGATGTTAGTGATGTAAGTACTTCCCCATCATGAATGTCTTCAGGCCACCAACCTGCTATCACTAAATGCCAAGCTGGGAAGAGATGGGCTAATAGAAGCTAGTGGAGGGCACCACGGGATGGTTCCCTCAACGCCGGGTAGTGATACGTGCTATAAAGAAAAAGAAAGCCCAGTACTCTGAGAGAGAGTAGCCAGGAAACACCATTCTGAGGCTGTAAACGGCAGACTGACTACCATCCATTGCACACCTGAAGGTGGAAGCTGCACGCGCCGAACGGATTTACGACTTTACAGATGAACCAACCTGAACAGCCAACTGAAGCCCAGCTGAACACAAGTGTTATAACCAACGGTTTACAGAAGAAGCCACATAGAGACTGAATAATATTGAATGTAAACTGTAATTGAAAAAAAAATTTTTTTTAATGGTCCTCGCTATATAAACTGTCATTCCCTTTGACAGATGAGAAACTAGGGACAATGTTCTGAGACCCAACCTGGGAAGACATTTGACATGGAAACTCAGGAGAGGGGAACAGGGTGGAGAGACGAAACAGGTGGGTTTACTCTCTCTCTCCCACTCCCATGGCTCCCTCGCGGTTGGGGGAAGCGAGAACACAGGCCCGGTTGGCAGGAAATGAGGAAAGTCTAGTCCGCTCAAGCCTGTGACTTGCATGTGAAGGCGGCACACAAAAGTGACTGTTCGGATGCTGGCAGAGTCTTGCCAAACCCATCTCTCGGCACATCCAGAAACGGGCCGAGAGGGCCGGCTAGGATCTGGAGCCCGTGAGGACCGAGGTCCAACGCCGAACGAGCTCTGCGGCCCAAGGCGGGAAGGCAGCTGCGCGCGCACCCTCCTCCCGCGCCAAACGGCTCGCGTCTCCAGGCCGTACCACGAGAGGAACAGGCGCAGAGGAAGACAACCCCTGGTTTTACCGATGGAGCCATTATTTTCTGCAACAAACCCTTTCCTTTTTTTAAATTTTTATGTAGTTGCGATGAACTTGAGCCAAATAGGCTTTCTCTGCCGAGCAGGATACTGACTTGCCTACCTGGATCTCCCCCGCGCACCCCTCCTCTCGTTTTAGCTTCCTGCTCGCCTCACTCGTTTCAGCCAACCCTGGCGAAGCTTCTGCGTTACGTCACGAGTTTCTAGGCAGATCAGGAGCGCCCTCGCGCGCCCCCGCCTGGTGGCGCCTCCTCGAGCGACCAAACGGTCCCAGCGCGTGGCGGGACCCGAGAGCGCGGCAGGCGAGGCGTGCGAGACCGGCGGGCGAGTGGACCGAGCGACCCGAGGAGAGGAACGGCGGGAGCGGCGGGGAGCGGCCCTCAGTGAGGATCTAGGCTTGGTTCTGTTTGCTCGGGTTTATGCCGGTGTCTCCTCGCGGAACCGATAGAGATCTGGCCTCAGGGCCAGCTTCGCCTCCTCACACGTTCATGGGCTGGAAACCCTAAGGAGCACTTGTCTTTTTTTCCACACATAATTTTTTCAATGTTTTAAATGCCATTCCCTTTAAAAGCCTTTACGGTCTGCGGGGCTACGAGCGTGAGAGCCACCCTAGAGAGGAAACTCCTTCGGAGCAAGAGCTGGCCTTCTGCTCTGTGCAGCCAAATGGTGGGCGCGGGTCCTCCCTCAAGTATTTGTAAATATCCTCACTGGTGGGTTGGCTGGTTCGTTCATTCCTGGTTAATTAACTTCTGGACTCGTGGGATCCATCAGTGACACACACACACACACACACACACACACACACACACACACACACGCCCTGCGCTCACAGGCCTGCGGTCCGGGGAGGGAGGTGGACATACTGAGAGGCCTAAGAGGTAAAGGGGAGGATGCTGGGAGCTCTTAGATGTCCCTCCATTCAGAGTTGTTTGTGGTGCTGTGGCCTCATCCAAGCACAGATAATATGGACTCACAGAATATCTAGAAGCGGCGAAGTCCTCAGACCACCGCCTGGGTTTGAATCCTGCCTGAACCTCTTCATTAGTTGTGTGATTTGGAATAAGTTATTTTACTTCTCTTAGCCTCCGTCTCACCTGTAAAAGTGGGGGTGATTAAAGCAAAGCACTCAGTCCAGTGTCGGGAGCACCGTATATGTTTTCCAAATGTTAGAAATTACTGGACAGGATGTGACCGAGAACGTGCCTGTAGGTCCGCAGTGAACGCCCAGCTCGGAGTAGGTGTTACGAAGAGAGCACTTTGTGTCAAGGAATTAGAAAGTTCATCAGGATTCTAATAGTGCCCACAATAAAAAAATAATAAAAACGTTAATTGGCATTCTGCAGTGTATGAGTTAATGTGACTGACATGAAAAGAATCATTCCGCTAAATAATGTTATGTGTGCCCTTGAAACAGTGAGAAGGCCATTTTCCTGTGCCCTTCAATATGAACAATGGATATTTTCTAAATCCTACGTGAGATGTGAAAAATACTTAAAACACTGCTATTTTGATTGATCTGTAACATACACTTCTAAGTAAAACCAATATGCAAGCACAACCTCTAACCCGCATTTCCAATGAAAACCATACTCCCTAAACGTCTTCTATCTAGACTTTTTAATATCCATGAGCTGTAGGACTCATGCTTTGCATAAAGTGAGGCACAGATAATGTGAATAAGTGAGGTGTTGTGAAGTTGGACAGGGTCAGTCAAGAAACCTTTCTCAGGAGAAAAAAAGCTTGAATGAGGTTTTGAAGGAAAATGTTTATGGTTTGGTGGAGAAAAGAGAAGTGGACACTCTACATTTAACTCAGCCCAAGACGTAATCCGTTGGTGAACTTGGAAGCAGATCAGGAAAAGACGGATTATCTTGAGGGGTGTTTCATAGAGATCATGAAGAAAGAGGCCCGATGAAACATGTCTCCCTTACATCAGAGGCTGGAACTCCAGGGACCATTTTCTAGATTCAGGGTCACTGTCTGCAGGACAGTGCTAGATAAACATCAGATTTTATCCCTCTAAACCTTGTTTTTCATGGCTCCATGCTAACAGCCCTCTTCTGTTGACTCAAATAGAAGCAAACATGTAAACAGACAAGTGAGATACACGCTTATACAGGACTTCCACTTAATCTAATATTCCCTATTATTTTCCTGCGTCTTTTTGCTATATGCATAAACCAACCCAAAATACAAACAAGATGTTCTTTTCATATCACCCACACCATTGACACTCTTGCTGTAGTTTCTCCAAACTATGTAAGGTTTCAGGAAAGGAGCTGGCTTTAAAAAATACCAAAGAAATAATTTTCTATATCTTTTTTTTTTTTGGTCACTTTCTCCAGCGTTGCTCTTTTCGTTCTCTCCAGCTGTTGGCCTTTCTCACAAGGATGGAAATGCTACTCTTTGGTGTCTGGGCCCTGCTGGCTTTGATCTCTTTCCCAGGTGAGGCTATTTGGAAAAGTTTCTTTAGCTAGTATGTGTCAGGACACAGGTGGCTGGTCAATGAGGAAAAGGACAGGAAGTCCTGAACAGGGCAACACTCTAGTATTATTGCCCCCTGGACTCTTGGGAGAAATATCTATTCCTTGCATCACTAGGACACAGAATCTAGGTGTCTCTGACTGTATTGGGATAACCCAGGGCTGTCCTACTTTTCTGCTCTTAAAAAAAATAGTTTTACTTCCTTGTTGCCACCCTCTGTGTCATGAAGAGCCACAAGAGGACTTTGATAGGATAGGGCCCATAGCTCAGTTATGAGGAGTGAGTTCTCTGAATGATTAGAAAGGAACTGAGCCTCAGTGGGTAACATTGCCACGGGAGTGCCTATTCCCAGAGGGGACTGGTATTTGGGAGATGAAGTGGGTGGGCTTGGAGTAGCTAAAGGGGATTGTAGGGAAGCTTTCACCAGGCATCTAAAATTTACCTGAGCGAGACCTTTCTCATTGCGCCTGAGATTTCCCTAACAGGCTAACCTCTTAAGCATTCAAAAACATCTGATGCTTTAGCACCAGACTCACTCTGAGAAGAGGTGAAAGGTGCCATGGAAAATGAGTGACCCTGGGAGTCACATTTAGAAACTCGTGGTCCTCATAACTTAGTGTGCATTAGGGTCACCAGGAGTGCTTGTTTTGTTCACCTGCGTATTTCCAGGTTCCACCTTCTTTAACCATTCAGTCTGAGGTGGAGCTAGAATTTGTAGTTTTACAAGCATCCAGGTGATTCTGGTGACTGTCATTTTTAGGCCATATGGTTTGAGAGAAACACTGCTTTGAGATAAAACAAAGCTCTTTTTTAGGGGTCTAATTACCCCAGCAGCCAGTTGGGTCCTCAGCAGCCAATCCTGAGAGCTTCAAAGATTTCTGGAAATTTAGGAAGAGAATGGCTTCCTGAGCATAATTTTTTAGCAACTCTGTAGTTTCCACAGTGACACTAATGGGGAAATCAGATCCCAAGAAAGATGATGAGTGGAGGGAATGATGGTGGAATCAGGGTCCTAACTTGTTCATTAAGGGTCTTTTTGTCTAGTCCCCGTACTTTTTCATTCAGGGTAGGTTTCCTATTCTCTGTAACTAGATAACTAGGCTCTGTAGTTTGTGAGGGTCTTGTGGTCTTCACCAAAGTCTTTGGCATATATGATTGATCATTTCAGGGGCCACAGAAGGGCTATTTGAGGTCTCTGTTTGGCCAGATCAGGCTCTGGTAAAGTTTGGAGAATCCCTAGTGGTCAACTGCAGCACTAACTGTCCAGACCCAGGACCCAGCGGAATTGAGACCTTCTTAAAGAAAACCCAGGTGGGCAGAGGGCCTCAGTGGAAGGAGTTTCTCCTGGAGGATGTCACCAAGAATTCCATTCTGCAGTGCTTCTTCTCTTGCGCAGGGATCCAAAAGGACAGAAGCCTGGGCATCACCGTGTATCGTGAGTGGGGCTGAGGGCTGGGCAGGAAGAAAATGGGGGAACGTGACTGCCTTCTTTAGGGAAATATTGGACAGAGATTTCTTTCAGAGGAGAGAGTTAGGGCTCTTAATAAAGATTTCCATCATATTGTAGGAATTATAGAGCCAATTACTTCTATTTACCTTTGGTGTAGGCTTTTAAATGAGGAGCATACCATAGAGTGCATGCAGACATCTGTGCTGGAGAATACATTCAAATACAAGGGGAATATGCTAATAATGCTCACTTACAAATAATCAAAAAAGTATAAAGTGAGTGCTGAATTATTTGCCACAAATCCTTAGAGTAAATAGGGGTTGGAGATGGAGTATCTCTGTGGGCTGGGTTGGAGAAGTGTTCATGGGAGAGGAGACACTTGAGCTTCACTCCTGCAGACTGGTTAGGATCGGAAGTGATGGAGGTGGTGAGAAGGGTCTTTCAGGTGGGCAGATAGTATTGGCAAAGACATGGCTTTAAGAATAAGTGTGCTCACTGTGGGGGTAAGAGCATGGTTAACTTGGGTGTAGTTTTTGTGTGATGCTAAGGAGCTCCTCAGAAGCTGCTCACACCTCTGAAGCACTCTGGTAAGAGATAAAAGCTCTCCGAATGGCAGCAACCATCAAAGCAAGGCACCCCTCTGCATCCCAGTTCTTGGTTATGGCCGTAGCCACCTTTCATGGGCAGAAGAAGAGCCAAAGGCTAACTTGTCCCGTCTGACACTGTTGATCAGATGGTTTAATGGTAGCAGCCACCTTCTAGCACAGGCTGCCTGTCCTATACCATTTCTTTCTGGAGAGGTGAGCAGCCTTCTCTCATCAAACCTGCATTTTTGTCTTAAAGAGCCACCGGAGCAGGTGATCCTGGAGTTGCTGCCTGCGTGGGTGGCCTTGGACGAAGTCTTTACAGTGAAGTGCCATGTGCCCAGGGTAGCACCCCTGGAGAACCTCACCCTGACCCTTCTCCAGGGCAACCAAGAACTACATAGAAAGACCTTTATGAGTGTGGCTGTGGCCTCCCAGAGAGCTGAGGTCACCATCATTGCCAAAGCACAAAGGGAGGACCACAGGTGCAATTTCTCCTGCCATGCAGAACTGGACCTGAGGTCACATGGTGGTGGGCTCTTTCACTCCAGCTCAGCCAGCAAGCTGCTCCAGATTTTTGGTGAGTTGGAGCTCAGGTGTGGAAGGAATCCTGAGGCTCATTGTCCTCATCTTACCTTGGCCTTGAGGACTAAGTTCCCACGGGGTTTAGGATGAGGGTGTGAGGGTAACTGAGCTTCACCTCATCTTGGGCTTTAAACTCACCCTGGGGGACAGAGAGCTTGTTGCCCTCCTCCCTTCCTACATCGTGGGGTCCTCTGTGACATGATTTACCATGGGTTTCCTCCTTTCTTTCCTTTTCCTCATTTCTTGGCAGAATTTTCTCAGCGTCCCCAAATCTGGGTCTCCCCACTTATGGAGGTCGAGACAGCAGAGACTGTGAGCTGTGGGATGGCGAGAGTGTTCCCAGCCAAAGAGTTAATGTTCCAGATCTTCTTGGGGGACCAGGAGCTGAGCCCCTTTCTCTCCTGGGAGGGAGACACCGCATGGGCCAATGCCACTGTTCGGGCCATGGAGACTGGTGATCAGGAGCTGTCCTGCCTTGTATCTCTGGGTCCGATGGAACAGAAAACAAGAGAGCTAGTGCATGTCTATAGTAAGTTACCGGCTTCTTCCCTTCCCCGTAAGGGTTCTCTGCCCCTGGAAATGCCTGCAATAAAGCCTTGGGGATTTTCTGATCAGTGCAGGCAGATTGGAAACATGCATCGAGACAGGAGCTTTTTCAGCCTTCATCCTGTTTGCTTAGGCCAGTGGTCGGCAAACATTAGTCAACAGAGCCAAATATCAACAGTACGATGATTGAAATTTCTTTTGAGAGCCAAATTTTTTAAACTTAAACTATATAGGTAGGTACATTGTTATTAACTTAATTAGGGTACTCCTAAGGCTTAGGAAGAGCCACACTCAAGGGGCCAAAGAGCCGCATGTGGCTCTCGAGGCGCAGTTTGCCGACCACGGGCTTAGGCCATGCTACTCAAATGCTTGAACTCCTTTCTAGAAACAGTCATTTGAGTGAGGAGGAAATCTGTAAGATGAAAAGACATCTTGCTATCCTTGCCAAGGCAGGCCGCATTTGTTGTAGGAAAAGCTCTCAAGTTCCTAAAGCACCTTGTTGCTCCTGCCATTCAGCACAGAGCAGTAACAGTCTCCACAGTCTTCCCCTTGTTGTCTGTCTACCCGAGGGACGCCAGCAGCAGCAAGAGTGCCCAAGGCGCTGCCAGTTTGGAGAAAGATGTGTGGTTGTCTTTTTCCTTATAGGCTTCCCTCCACCAATCCTGGAGATAGAAGAATTATACCCACTGGCAGGGACAGATATTAACGTGACCTGTGCAGGGCATGTGTTAACATCACCCAGCCCTACTCTTCGACTACAGGGAGCCCCAGACCTCCCTGCCCCTGGGGAGCCTGCCTGGCTTTTACTGACCGCCAGGGAGGAAGATGATGGCCGAAATTTCTCCTGTGAGGCCTCTTTGGAGGTTCAGGGTCAACGGTTGATCAAAACCACCACAGCCCAGCTCCATGTCTTATGTGAGTACCGGCCCTATCTTTCTTTTCAAAGCAAGGAATAGTACTGTCCCTTTTCCAGAGATCTTGGCCAGCGGCTTCATTATTAGAGTTCCCACATTTTTTTCTCATTAAACAATCAAAAGAAAAAATTAAGTTAAAGCTCTCCATGCTGACCTTACCCCCAGCAAAGTGAGTGGGGAGAAATGTGAGGGAACTGGGAACAGAAGAGAGAACGCAGTTACAGTAATCAGGTGTGTGTGTGGGGGGGGGGGGGGGGGCAATGACTGAGAACCCAGGAAGTAATAGTTAAGAGTTTATGCTGAGAAAGGAAATTTCCACCTAAAAATCTGTGCTTTGAAAAATAGAAAATGCTCATCTCTGGTTCATCACTACCCACGTTCTCACCCACTAAGAAGCAGGGGCCCCAGAGCCACCATTAAGGAGCAGTCAGATCATTTAGTCACAGTCCGTGAAAATGCCTGGTGCTGCACCTCAGTCACTCCTTGGCAGCAGGGACGGAAGAAAAGGAGAGAGGCTCAAAGCAGGGAGCGGATGGTCCTCCTCTTGGGTGGAGGGGAGACAGCATTTGGATTAGAGGGAGAGGTGAGCATGACTAGTGAGGAGGGAAGGTGCACACTGAACTCTGTTTCCTCTGGGACTCTTTTTTCCCCAGACAAGCCTCGGTTAGAGGAATCTGGTTGCCCTGGCAACCAAACATGGCTGGAAGGCATGGAACAGAAGCTTGCCTGTGTCCCAAAGGGAAACCCAACTCCATCGTTGGTATGTACCTGGAATGGAGTGATCTTCGACTTTCAAATGCCACAGAAGGCAACCCAGAACCACACTGGAACCTACTGCTGCACGGCCACTAACCAGCTGGGCTCCGTCAGCAAAGACATTGCTCTCATTGTACAAGGTGACCATGGCTCCCCTGCTGCTAGGCCCAGGATGGGAGTCCCCCAGGGGGTGGGAGTCTTATCCAAACATGGAAAGAAGAAAGATTTCAGTGGGCTGGGGAGGAGGAGACGGAGAACTGGGCTTGGTGGGCTGGGGCAGGGTGATCCTCCTTGCTCTTGAACCCTTCCAATTCTCTGTCTTCTGTGCTTGGGCAGAACTGAATGAAGATATCAGCTCCATCGTCATCATTCTTATTGCCGCCCTTGGAATAGGCGTATTCAGCATTGCACTGTATTTTAACTATCTGCCCTGCAAGATAGAGGGGAGGAAATCGCCCTATCGGCAGAACGAGAAGAACAAAGAGGAGGAAAGCCAGTTTGCTGTTCAAGCAGAGACATGCAACACACATGACTGTTAAGTAGAACAGCTGTTTGGTTGAAGGTGACCTCTACTACTGGGTTTTCTAAGGGAGGAAAGGGGGTAGAGGAGAAAGGAAGAGACATCCTCTGTGTTAGGCAGTCCCGTAAAGCATGCTGTGGGCCCCATGCCCCTTGTATCCAATCCATTCACAAGCCGCACTCTCCAGCTTCACTGCAGTCACTAGGAATGTCAGTCTGTGTTCAGCTAGAGAGGACCCCCGATCCTTGCTGTATGCCTCACCAGTCCCCCAGATTAAAGAAGATGATCCTGTCTGTGCCTCGTCCTTCCATTAACACTGCGCTTTGCTCCCAAATATCAGACCGAAGAGATAGAAATGTCTCAGAAATGCACCTCATTTCTCATGGGTTCCTCATAACTAAGTGGGGACCAACAGGCCACCACCCAGCCTCTCCAGCTCTCAACCAGCCAGAAGGCCAGTAAGTTGGAAACCACCTCTCCCCTCGGGCCTCCCCGCAGGAGGTGCCCTGACCAGCGTGCCCTGCAGACGGGAAACCGGGCGGAGAGGACGGACGGACTTGGACCCCGCAGGCCTCTCGCCCCCTCGCAGCCAGTGCCCGGAGCAGGAACCCATGGTCCCCGCGGGGAGACGAAGGCGGCGGCCGCCAGGGACTTACCGGACAGGGAGTGGCCAAGGCACCCCTGAAATCTCCCAGGAGCCCGAGGAGAAAGCCGTGGCTGTCGCTGCGGGCGCATTCAGTTTCCACACCCCCAACCGCGCCGATAGCAACGCCGGTCGCGTCCCTGCACCCACCGCGGTTAAAGGAGACCCGGCGCCTTGGCTGCAGGGCAGGCTCCACGGTCTCCGCTCCAACCTTTGCCAGGCCAGGCTGCCCAAGGCCTCTGTCCACTGTCGCTCATCCTCTCTGAGAATTTTCAAAAGTTACCATTTTATTTATTTATTTTTAAAATATATTTTATTGATTTTTTTTATAGAGAGGAAGAGAGAGGGATAGAGAGTTAGAAACATCTATGAGAGAGAAACATCGATCAGCTGCTTCCTGCACACCTCCTACTGGGGATGTGCCCGCAACCAAGGTACATGCCCTTGACCAGAATCGAACCTGGGACCTTTCAGTCCGCAGGCCGACGCTCTATACACTGAGCCAAACCAGTCAGGGCACCATTTTATTTATTTAAAAAATATATCTTCATTGATTTCAGAGAGGAAGGGAGAGGGAGAGAGATAAAAACAGCAATGGTGTCCTAGCTGGTTTGGCTCAGTGGATAGAGGGTTGGCTTGGGGACTGAAGGGTCCTGGGTTCCATTCCCCGTCAAAGGCACTTACCTGGGCAATCGGGGTGCATGAGAGGCAACCAGTCAATCTGTCTTTCTCACATCAAGCCCCCCCTCCCTCTCTTCCACTCTCTTTGAAAAGCAATGGAAAAAAACAGCCACATGGCTGAGCATCAACCTATGAACCAGGAGGTCACAATTCGATTCCCAGTCAGGGCACATGCCGGCTTGCAGGCTGCATCCCCAGTGCGGGGTGTGCAGGAGGCAGCCGATCAATGATTCTCATCATTGATGTTTCTATCTCTCCCTCCCTCTCCCTTCCTCTCTGAAATCAGTAAAAATATATTTAGAAAAAAAAATTTAAAAAAAAAACCACAAAACATCCACAGGTGAGGATTAACGAAACAAATAAACAAAAACCAACCAAAACAACAAACTCTTGCCTGGATCCCTCACCAGACCAATCAAATCAGAATCGCAGGGAGTGGAGGCTACCACCCAAGTTGTTTAGAAAACATCCCAGGCGTTTATAACTTGCAGTGGAGGTTGCCATTCACTGCCAAATTGAAGAGCTGAACTGGCAGAATAACGTGGGTTTTTTTAATCAAAGAGTTTAGGGTAGATGGCCTTTAAGGTCTTTTTAAATTCTAAAATTTTTACAAAATCAATTAGCATCTTGAAAATTCTCAGCCAGCAGGGGTGGAGTTGATTCAGCTGTACCCGGAAGGAATTGAGCGGATACTCTCTGGAGTGTGGCGCCCCCTGCAGTCGATTGCTATCATGATACTTTAGAATCCTCTTACTAGTAGTGTTCCTCTCCTGCCACATTCATTCCTTAAATACAGTAAAACCTCAATATAACGGACTAATTCAGGAGAGGGGGTGTCCGTTAAAGCCAAAAGTCCATTATATAATAAAAGGTGGTTTTCCGAATGGGTATGTTAAAAAACTGACAAATTAGTTTACCTGCTTTTACTTATGCAGACACCTTTATGTAATTAAAATGAAATTACAGAAAAGTCTATATGTATTACTATAATTTTAAATTTATGCTAAATAGGTCTAGTGGGGTGTGCAGGAGACAGCCAATCAATGATTCTCTGTCATCCTGATGTTTCTCTCTCCCTCTCTCTCCCTCTCCCTTCTTCTCTGAAGTCAATAAAAATATTTTAAAAAATGCTTAAATTCTGATTTAAAAAATAAATAAGTAAATAAGTCTAGTAAATGCATGCATATTCACCGGTCACCTTGAGTAAGCAAATGCACATGGCGAGGTGGGGCCTAGCACTTCTCAGAACACTGCCAGCACGCATTAAAACTGCTGCAGAAAGTCACGCCAGGTGACAACAGAACCAAGTACCGCACGCGATGCAGTGTGATCACGTGCAAATCATTCATCAAACATTGTTTATGAGTGACTTGGATTTAAATATGTAGACTATAGTTGTAGTTCTGTAAAACATTTCTTTCTGTTGGCCCAATTACTACAGTGTTTTTTCCCCAACATATGGCCCATTCGCTAAAATTTGTTAAAAATGACAGTGACTTAATAACAAAAAAAAAATAACCTGTTAATTAAAGTTTAAGCAAATCTTGGTTAAAAGCATTTTATAATGAACCGGGTGTTAATCTTCACATAAGACATATAGACCGGGAATTTTGTCCGTTAAATTCGAAGTCTGTTAAATCAAGATCCACAAAATTGAGGGCTTACTGTACTTCTTAAGATGGCTCACATCTTCTTTTAAAACACTGATTCAAGGCGAGACATAATTATATATCTGTGCTAATGACATCAACTTCTAAAGACTGTGAGATTTCCAACAATTCTAAGGCCAAATGAGGCTCCTTGCAGAGAGATGGATTTCAGCTCAATGTAAGACAGCAGTTCTCAACCTGTGGGTCGCGACCCCTTTGGCGATCGAACGACCCTTTCACAGGGGTCGCCTAAGACCATCCTGCATATCAGATATTTACATTACGATTCATAACAGTAGCAACATTACAGTTATGAAGTAGCAACGAAAATAATTTTATGGTTGGGTCACAACATGAGGAACTGTATTTAAAGGGCCAGAAGGTTGAGAACCACTGAAAGAGATACTTCTCTGAGAGCAGATTTAGTGGAATAAGTTGCCTCGTGAGCTATCGATTCCCTTCACGCTAGTGCCTCACAACACCATCTGCAAGGGATGCTATAGAGCAGTGGTTCTCAACCTTGGCTGCCTTTTAGAACAGCTCGTCATGTTGTGACCCAACCATAAAATTATTTTCGTTGCTACTTCATAACTGTAATATTGCAAGTGAATA
>NW_005871147.1:55976-70412 GCF_000147115.1 Myotis lucifugus | reverse complement strand
GTGTATCTCCCTTCAGATTTCTGCACGAATGTAATTCTATGGTTTCTCTCGTTTTCTCACATGTCAGGGTGTTTTGCTTCTGTACTTAACAGCTGTCACGCCTTCGTTTCTTCCCACTCTTGGGGGCTAGGTTTGGGTTGCGGTGCTGGGGTGGGTGGCGGGAAACACCTCCAAGTACTTTCTAGGGGTGGCCCTGACCTATGACTGCCCAGTAAGCAGGGACCATGGACCTAGCAAGTGGACTTGGCGTGTAACAGGGAGGAGTGAAGGTATCAGCTTCTTTCTAACTCAGGAAGAACCTGGCCAGTTATTCAGCGGCCTGGTTTTTTTTTTTTTTTGGTAAATATATTTTTATTGATTTCAGAGACAGGAAGGGAGAGAGCGTTAGGAACATCAATAAGAGAGAAACGTCTATCGTCTCTCTCCTTCACACCCCCTACTGGGAATCGAGCCTGCAACCCGGGCATGTGCCCTGACCCGGAATGGAACCAGCAACCTCCTGGTGCAATGGATGACCCTCAACCAACTGAGCCACAGTTGGGTGCGGCCTGGTTCTCAATAGACCCCCCAGGGTTCCTGCAGGTTGTCCTCCCAACCTGCCACTTGCCCTGTTCGAATCCCCCACCCCCTTCACAATAGAATGACTTCTACTCAGACATTATGATGCAAATGTATTTTATTAGGAAAGGATGGAGGGCACTGGAGGGACCCTTTCCAGGGTCAGGGGAGGCACTGGGGAGGGTCACAGAGATGGCCAGCTGCTAGAAGGCACAGCCGCTTTCCATGAAGCGGCGACACTTGGTGAACCGCAGGTACGTCTCAACCTTGTGCAGGTCCTTCTTGAAGCAGGAGAGCAGCCCGTAGTTCTTGAGCACGGTGTCACCACTGCGCAAGTTTGTGTCGAACCTGTCGTAGGTTTGCGTGAGGATCAGCCCCGAATGCGAGCTGCCATCTTCCAGCTCCTGCAAAAGGGAAGGAGACAGAAACTCAGCCCTCGCCTTGCCAGCTGCGCCTCCCTCTCCCTCGATATCCCTCCCTCCCCTCCGGGGCTTAGAGGAGGACGGGGAGGGACCCAAAGGGGAAATGAGGAGGAGGGTTTCTCCTGGGTCAAGGCTGGGCTGCTGCAAAGAGAGCGGCAGTATCTCTCTTCTCCAGCCCATGTAAGTCCCCAACCCCTCAGCTAAGCCAGCTGGGGCTCCAGACCCAGGGAAGGGCGAGCAGGCCCCTGTTGGAGGGGGGGGGGAGCACGACACGGGACCAACAACACCATCCCCACCCGCATCAGGGCTTGGATGCCCTCCTCCAGGTCCTTCAGCTTCTCATAGACGCCGCTGGAGATGCCCAACAGCAGGCCGCTGGTGAAGGCCCTGCTGAGGGCCTGCATGGGCCCGAGCCACGACTGGATGAGTAGCAGCGAGAAGCGGAGCAGCTCCGTGTCCTGCGGGGAGAGGGTGGATGGTGGGCACCTGGCAGCCCCGCCAACGCTGGCTTCTGCTGGCCTTCCCCCACCGTCCCACCGCCCTCTGCCACCTCCACCACCTTGAGGAGAAGGCAGCCCAGGGCCCGGGTGGCGGGGAGCCCTGCTCCCAGGCTGGGCTATGGAGGCCACTCACGGATTTCTGCCGGGCCTCCTCCTTGCCCGTGGGGGCCGGGATGGTCTCCGAGAAGCAGTAGGCAGCCTGGGCGTTCTGGATCGAGTATCTCTGTCCCTCTGGGATGTAGGAGCGCTCCTGGGAGAGGGAATGTTCACCCAGGTCTGAGCCGGTGCAGGGTTCTCACCATGGCTTTATCGAAACCCACCCACCCCCTCCCAGTTGACAGCATCTTCACTTGGCTAAAACCACCCTGAACTCATCCGTTTTCTCCCCTTATGCTGGGCAGGGTGGGGGGAGTGGGGAATTCAGCCCTTCCTGCCACCGCCCCACCACCCGGCTTCCCGGGTTGCTTACAAAGTCTTTGTAGGTGTCAGCAGCCAGTTGGTGCAGGTGCTGGGCCCGGAGCACAGCGTTGGCAAACATGCTGGACAAGGACATGGTGGGGAAGGCAGCCACCTCCTGGGGCCAGGGCAGGCAGAGGAGGGCAAAAGCCAGGAGCAGGGAGGTCCGGGGGCCTAGAGAGACATGGAGGCCGAGGGTGGGGTCCCAGAGAGCAGGGAGCCTAAGTCTCCAGCCAGGCCTCTCCCTGCCCCAGGGGCCTTCCTTTCTCCTCCACCGCCCCCCGACCCCCACCCCCAGGGACTGAGAACATTTTAAACTTGGCCAAATGTCTGGGCATGGATGTCTCATGCTCTCTTTTAGAATCCCCAAAGCCCAGGGTCAGTGCCCCATCCACCTATAGGGCTCCCATATTGCCCCCCAGTACACAGCAAGCCCAGGGGGATTTTCGGGGTGCCTACCTGCAGCCATTACAGCTGGGTGAGTTGTCCACAGGTCCCTGAGCGGCTTGGGAGCTGGGTCCTAGGATCCTGGAATGGGTCCCTTGCGGACCCTTTTTATACCCTGGTCCCATCTCTCTCCCCCTCTGCCCCCACCTGCTTTTTCTATGCATTTATGTATAGGCCCACTGACAGGCCTCTGCTGATGGATAATTTAGAACCTCCTCCCACGCAGGCTGTTCCCGCTCCTCTTCTGGGGTCATGTCCCCAGGCTTTTCCCCTCTCCACCGTCACCAGCCACGTGAGGGTTGCTTACACAGGGTCTCACCTAGGGAGATTACCCAATCTGTCCTCTTTTTAGGAGGGGTGTGACAGAAGGGAGTCGTCTGAGTCCATGTAAGGTATTGCTGTGAAGTTGTCCACCAGGTGAGGAGGGTCCACCTGGTCCCCCAAGGGGGGCTATGTCAGGATGACTGTGCCTGCAGAGCTGTGTCAGCCCTTCCTCACTATAGTTCTGTCCTCTTCCTTTCAGTTCCCTCCACCCACCACAGAGAATGTGTGTGTTGGAAAAGGGATCAAGACAGCAATAGATTCTGGGGTTTGGGGGCGCAGTTCAGCCCAGATTCTACCTTGGCCTCTATCACCATCCTCAAGACCATCTCACCTCCTGGTCCCTTGGACAGCTAGATGCAGTGCTAGTACTGACCACTAGAGGGCATTGGCCCGACACACTGCCCTCTCCTTTCTCTGGGTGTTGGGGCTCCCCCAGGTGGCTGGGCAAAGGACGGAAACTTTAGGTATGGGTGCTCCTTTGGACCTACACAGAGATACAAACTAAGAAGCAGAAATCCAGGGAACAGACAGGTACCACAAGCACTTCCTCCTCCCGCAGGCCTGTCACCATCAGGGAATCTCAAAGTTGGAAGAGAACTTGAGAGTCTGAGCCTTGTCCCCAGTGCTGGAACTCAGGGTACGGCACCCTGAAAGATGCTCTCTCTACTTATGGTAGTCTCCTCCATTCTGTCTTCGTTTAATATTTGTATGAAGCTTATCAGATTGTGAAGAGCATGTCTATGCCTTCTCACATCTGACCCTCACGACCATCTTGTGAAGGAAGCATTATTATCGGCCCATTTTACAGAGGAAGAGACCGAGGTTCAGAGAGCACCTATACCTAAAGTTTGACTTGCACGAGCTACCTTGGCCAAGGCAGCAGATATCCAATATTGCATCATCCCAAGCCCCTTCTCCCAAGCTGACTGGGTGGGCACCACTGCTATTTTAACTTCACATCCCTCTGAACACGGGAATCTGGCCCCTAATCACGAGGGTCCCTTTGCCTCATTTTGTCCTCTCCTAAAGGGCAGATTGTTGTCCCTTATTTCCCAGGTGAGGATGGCCCAGAGACACAGGGCGCATGTTGGAGACCACACAGCAGGCAAGGCTAGGGCCGGGCAGGCTAGCACTGCTGCCTTCAACCTCCTGCCGCCCAGGGTCCTGGCTCTTTCGGCATCTGGAGGTTACCAGCATTAAATCGCCCCCAGGGATAGGAGGAGGAAAGAACACTTTCTCCTTCCTTTAAACCCTTTGCCCCTGAGTCTGAGGACATTTAGCACTTGACCTGTGGGAAAACAAACAAGCAAACCCTTGTAGAGGTGGTTGGTTATGCTGTTGACAAACAACATTGAGAAGTCACAGCCACAAGGTGAGTGCTTGCACCTTGCCACCTCCCCCTTGCAGGACCAGAAGGTAGAGCTCCCTTTCCTCCCATCCTTCCTGAACCGTTGCCCAGCCATGCCCTGGGTTTACTATCTGCTAGGGAGGACTCGGGGGCCTGTGGGAGCTATTCACGCAGAACTGTCAGATCAGCCTGAGGGGGCAGCCAAGCCAGAGGCTCTGAGGAAGGGGGAGGAGCCAGGTGGGCAGTGGAGGAGGGTCTCTGAGCTCTTCACGCCTTCTGCCTCCCCTGCCACTCCTTCCTCCCGCTACCTGGGGGAGGGGCACTGGTGTGGAACCCCTCACGACAAGCTTCTAGCTGATGCTGGGGAACTTCTATGTGAACTGTGCCCCATGGGAGAAAAGCCCCAGGCCTCCTCCAGGTGTGAGGGCATACGGCTCAAGCTGGGGAGTGCGTGAGAGCCACCCGCGCATGGCACAATGAGGTGTGGCTGAGGCTCCACCAGGCAGGTCACTGCCAAGAACAGAGGGGACTGGCCAGGACACGAGCGTCTCCTCTCACCAAACCCACTTCTGCTGACCCCAGAGCTAGGTTGGCCCAGGGGACTCTGGGGACCTCCGGGGACACACCTTTACAGAAAGGTTACCATGGCAGCAACTATTGGACCCAAAGAGGAAAGAACTGAAGGGTGTGGGGTGGACATGGGTGATCCTCTCCTCTGGTCTGGACCTTTTCAGGGCCTTTAGTGATGGAGGCCACAGACATGATTCATCGCTAGTAGAAGATAAACTCTGAATGAGACAGGATTTTCCCTTTGGTGCGGGGAGTCACCTACCCTTTCTTGGGGCACCACCTGGGGCCAGAGCCCTAGCTACTCCAGGTTCAGAGACTGCCCAACATGGTGGCCAGTGGAGACGCTGTGCCCAGCATCTCTGAGGTCTACCTTGAAAGGCTCGGACGAAACCTCCCATTATCTTGGAAACCATGAATTTCAGGGTGTTTCCCTTCATCTTTAAGATTTGGCCATCTCTGGGGGTCTCTGTACCGACTGTGGGAGCTCTCATGTCTGTTCTTGATCCCAAAGTGGCCTCTTTCAGGCTTCAGGAGCCACTCCGAGGTTCAAGGCCGTGGGGTTTACAGCCATCTCCTTGTTCCCAGTCACACTTGCCCTGAGCTTAGGCACAGCCTCAGAGGGACTGGTGGCAGCTCTTTCCGCTCCCCCTTGGTCACTGGAGACCCACACTTGCCACTGCTCACTCTGTCCTGCCTTCCTCGAGGCCAGAGTCTGGGATGATCCTCGGGGCAACTTGATCCTCTCTGCTTCCAGGGTGGGTCTGAACACCGTGCTCAGGGCATTGAGTCAAAGTCTTTAGAGAATATTATGTGGGGACTCCCATGGGCTTCTCCAGGGGACATGAGGAAGGAGATCAACGTTTCTGAGTGCCCACCACGTGCCAGGCGCTGTCCTGGGTGGCAGAGGGGTGAGGCCCATTTCATAGAGGACACTCAGGCTCAGAGATTTGCCTGGAGTCTCCCACTCCTAAGTGATGGCTGCCCAGGGCCTGGTGTTCCCACTGCGCCAGCTCTTCAGAAGCTCATTTAGGAAAGACGGTGGGGCTGCCAGGCCAGGGCAGAACTTTCCGCAGCGCAAAGCTAGCGGGGCAGCGTCTAGTCTCTGCACAGATGTTCAAGGCAGGTGGGGGCAGATGAACGCAAGGACCTGTAGCCCAGCATGAGGTCCATAGGCACTAAGAAAAGTGCAGAAAAACAACCCGGCGGAGCGTGATTGAACGAACCACGCCACATCATCCCTCACATGTGCATTGCACGTTTCAGTGTGCATTGAGTTTTCACTTCCCTTATCTCAGCGGACCCTGGGGCTAGCCAGAGGGCTCAAGCATGGAGGACGGGTCATGGAGGGTGTTGTTGACAACTGGGTGAGGATCTCTGAGCAACCTGGAAGTGCACAGCAAGCTGCATAACTGGGCCTACTGAGTAATTTCCACTTGATGGATTATTCTCCGGGGAGCCCGGCTGATAGGGAAAGAAGTAATAAGAACCAAGGTGTGTCCAGCAGCTGTGGGAAGCCTGGGGTGCTTTCCTGATCGGCGATCTCAGCTGGAAATAACTTCTGCCTCCTTCTACCTTATTTTGTGGCTAAGTGTGGACATCTTATTCCCCTTATGGGACTGTAGGCACTTTGAGGTGAATTCATGCCATTCAATCATTCATTCATTCATTCATTCATTCTCTTATTCATGTACAAACGGATTCAACAAGCAGTTGTTGCTGCTTCCATATGCCAGGCACTGTACCAGGCAGGTGGACATGCATGCATACCTAGATAACAAAAGACACGATCCTTTCTCTGCTGGAGTGTACAGTCGACTCTACGCTATGGGAAGAGAGACAAGAGCAAACGAATAAAGACATAATGGTAAAATCTATACAGACATTTCACATAGGGAAAACTGCCATGAAGGAAAGAGCCAAGACATAGGGGTGAGAGAACAGTCTGGGGGTGTGTGGGGAACTGCAGCTGGCACGGTCCCAGGCTCAGGAACCCAGCAAGCATCCGCTGCATGGATTGAATGGTTAGAAGGATGGTGCCATGGAAAGAGCTCAACTACCCACCCAGCCAGGAATGACAAGGCAGGCCACACTGTGCCTCGATGTCCTTCACATAGTACAGTGATTTAAATTAACAAGTAAAAAAAACCCCAAAAAACAAGTGCAGGATCTCGCAATGTACGGCAATACTCCCACGAAAACGTTTAATCGAAAAAAACCAGACACAAGGCGGGCGTGCAGATGCTGATCCCAGTGCACACGCATGTTCCACACGGACTCACAACGTTCAGAACGTGAGCCCTAAGCTAGACCTAGCAAGGGGCCCGGCCCTCCCACCCGTGCCATGTGAGAAAGGGGTGTTAGGGCCCAGAGAAAAGTATCTCTCTTTCTTTTTCTTCCTTGGAAATTTGCATTAGGATCCATCGAAATGTGTTTTCACAAGCCACTCTGAACTGGGGATTGAATGCTGGTTGCATTTCCCGGGAGAGCCTTCTGGGTTGGCGACGGCAGCCGGCTGAGGGGTTCCAAGTGGAAGGTTTGTGGTGCTGGTTGTTGTGTTTGTTTGCAGCTGAGTCCCCGGCAGGTCCCTAGGGGCCATCACCAGGTGCAGCTCGGAGAGCAGGGACCGACTCGGGAAGGTCATTGTCGTGAGCCTGAACCAGCTACTGAGGTCATCTAAGGAGAGCCGAGCCCGCGGGCAGGATCCGGCGTCCCACGCCCTGTGTGCCGAGATGGCCTTTGAGGCCCTAAACAGAGGACCCCGCCGGGCTCGACACCTGCCCTGGGACCGACCCTACTTGCCAGTGACACCCGGACAGGGGCAGCTTTTCGCGTTTTGTTTTGTTTTTCTCTCACCTCCAATCTGCTGGAAAAACACCCAAACCCTCGGTCAGAGGGGCCCAGGCCTCGCAGCACCTGCAGCGAGAGGGCCGGAAGCCAAGCTAGCAGAGGAGGAAGCAGCCTGCCCTTGCCCCAGGGCCCCAGGGACTGGGCTGGATTCCCCCAGTGGGCAGTGGGGCATGTGCCCACCCTCAGGGCTGCATTCTGGGGAGGGCGAGGGCCAAGCAGCGGCCCCGCCAAAGCTGGACTCCTGGAGGACGCCGGGTGGGCCCTCCGGCCTGTTGGGGAGGAGCGGGGCCTTCGGGGCTTTGGGTCTGGTGAGCGATGGGGAACTGGCAACGAAGGCAGCCCTCCCAGGGAAAGCTGAGCCAGATCATGTAAATGGGCATGGAGATGCCCAATAAAATTGTATTGGCATTAAGCGGTGCTCAATTTGTCAATATTTGGGGGGGGGGGTCCCAGTAAAAGATTTTGGTTCATGTTCTGGATCTTGGTGGTGGTGGTGGTTAGACAAACCTGCATGCGTGCTGCAGACTGCACCCCGAAAGAAAACAAAGCCACTTTTACTGTGAGATAGTTTAAAAGACACAAACAGCACCTGGCTCAGTTCCCTGCCCTCAGCAAAGATTCCCACCTTTGTTTCCGCTGCCGAAGTCAGACGTGACGACACCTTAACACAGAAAAACAGACCAGGGAGGGCTTCTCTATCATAACCGGGAAGGCAAATGCCCTTGAGGGGGGCGTGTCTGGCGGAGGAGGCAGGCCTCGCTGCCCAAGTGATTCTCTGCCGACAACACTTCAAAGCGTTAGGGAAACTCAGTTATTCAAAGGTCTTAAGTTGCTTTTCGGTAAAGCCAAGGCCTCCCTTAACTCAGGTCGGCCCCAAGCAGGGGGAGACCCTGCTGGGGGGAGAAGTGAAGACTCCCCCACCACCAGCCCGGCTGGCTGCTCCGGGTCCCTGGTGGAGGTAGGAGGACAGAATTAGTGCCACTATGCAAAGCAGCCAGAGAGGAAGGGCTCCAGCTCAGTGGAGGCAGATACCAAAACAAGCCAGTTCCCTGTGGCAGCCCAGACACCAGGGAGGGAGCCGGCCGGCCCAGGCTGGCTCCAAGTGGGCATCACTGAGGGATGAAGAGGTGGACTGGAAGCCCCAGGGCTGGGTGCCTTAGCCTCCTGCCCCACCCCGAGTCCCAGGGGGAAGCTGCTCTCACTGGTCCTCCCGCATACCCATGCCACATGCCATTCCTGAGGGCAGGGATTGCTCCTGCCCGAATCCAGAGCACGAATGGCAAAGAAGTGTTTTAGGGTCTCCCCAAGGGCAACAGGAAGTGGTGCGCAGCCTGGCTTTGCACACTGACATTACTTGGTTAATTGCACTCGAGCTCCCAGCTGTGAGCTGCTCCCACTCACTCCAGCAGCTGGCAGCTTGGGGCCCTAAGTGGTAGGACCCTAGGGACCATGTTGTGGGGACCTTGTAACCCTACGGGGCTTCTGATGTGATGATTGGAAAATGAAGGGGTCACCTGACCAAGTTCCCCGCAAAATTTGCCACCACCAAGCCTCCCTCTTTAGGAGCCTCTCTTACATGGCTCTGGGTCAAACAACAAAAAAAGAAATTTCCAGGCTCAGTGGGGGCCAGCGGGGTAGGGGTAGGGTTGGGGGTGGGGGTAGAGGCAGGGGAACCCCTGCCCTCAGGCAGCTTCTAGTTTAACTGGAAAACAAAGCCCGTGTGGACAGCACAAGGCTGTAGCTAAGCCAGAGCTGCAGAGGCTGGGGCAGAGCAGGGAGTGGGCAGGGACTGGGGCACTCTGGGAGGGCTTCCCGTAGGTGGAGGGCTTTGAAGGACAGTAGGATTGGGATGGGGAGGGGAGGAAAAGCTCCTTCGGGGCTGAGATCCCTGCCCTACAGAACAGGACTCAAGTGCTGCTTGTTGGCTGCAGGGAACTTAAGGAGAAGGGCCAGTCCAATCAGCCTTTCCCCGGCTTCTCTGGGCCCAGCCGGGGTCAGAGCAGGGGACTGAAGGAGGCCATGTCCCAACTGACCTTCAGAGAGAAGTAGCAAGTGAGCCCAGGAGAGGTCCCTCAGCCCCATGGCAATGGTCCCCTCCCACGCCCCACAAGCCCACAGGTGCCAAACATTTGTGCTCAAACAGATACTCTCATTCACCCCATACTCAGAGATGTCACAAGCCTGGGTGTGGTTTCTTAAGACACATTGTTTATTCCATGGGAGAGTGGGCTCAAGGCTAGGAGCCCGTGGGGCGGGAGAGAGTGGCAGAGAGTGGGAGAGGGATGAAGCTCTCGGTGGCCTATCCGTGGCCAAGTGGGGGTGGGCCAGGGCCCTGCCCAGGCTTCATAGGAAGCTCTCTGCTCTGAGTCCATTTGCAGGTTCCAGACCAGTCCATGCCTTCCCTGTCCTGGACTCAGGATGGATCCCCGCATAGCACCCCGAGAAAGCTGGGCCCAGTCTGTCACCAGACAACTCCGGGCTGCAAATCACTGACCTATGGCCCTTCCACTCCAGTCCCCTTGGCAAGAGCTGGGGGCCAGGGGCCGGAGGGGCAGGCAGATCTGGTGGGCCAGCTTTGGAGGCCAACAGGGGATCCAAGGGAAAAGGGATGGACTGGGAGCCAGGCGGCTCTGAAGCAGTCAATAAGGCCCAGCAGGCTGTGCCCAGGGGCATGGGGAGGGCTGGCCTCACTCCTGGCCTGGGTGCTCACCCACCGACCACTTCACCTCCCCTGTCCGCAGAGTCACTATGTCCTCGTAGGTGGCCGTCTGGTCAATGTTCAGGCCCTGGAGACGTGGAATGGAGCTCAGGCCTTGGCCACTCCCCAACCACACCAACAGATGCTGCTGCTGACCACCCCGCACCCTCAGAGCTAGGGGTCCACCCTGCTCCTTACCTCATAGGTGTGGTCTTCCTCCATCCCAGCCTTACTGTCATCCTGGTGGGGCAAGAGATGGAGAGCAGAGTGTTGGCTCACTCCTCCCCCATCCACTGCTGGGCCAGGATGGGGAAGGCCAGGGAGACTGGCCTGGGGTCAGGGGTGAGGGGAGAGGGGTGAGGGGACAGGAGGTGAGGTACTCTCTGCAAGAACCACTGAAGGAGTGAAGGAGTGATGGAGCAGGTCAGTCACTGGGCAGACTCTGGGGCTGGGGAGATGGAGACCCTGTCCATGTCTGGCCTGCCCCAGGGTGGCCTCCCCGCCCCCCAAGGTCACCTTGTCCAGCAGTAGGAAGATGGGCACGGTGATGAAGAGGATGATGAGCAGGGTCTGGATCATGATGATGCCATCTTTCAGTGTGTTCCGCCGCTTCAGCTGAGCCAAGGTGCTGAACCCTGGGGGGAGGTGGGGCGGGGACAGTGAAGCTGGGGCCACACTTGGGCCTGCACCCCTCGAGACCTCTTCTCCGCGGCTGTCCTGGGTGCTCCGGGGCCACGGCCTCCTCCACAGTGTGGCCCTCACTGGTGGCAGGCTGGATGGGGTGGACTGCGGACGAACACCTGTGGCCCCGCCCACTCCCACTCCCCTCCCTGCTGAAGGGCAGGCCCCGCACCCACCCATGACTCGGAGTTCACTGCCGCAGCCCATCTGCAGGGACTTGTCCGGACATCTGTGCTGACAGAAGTAGATGCCGTTGTCTTGGAACTGGGCGTCGTGAATGGTGAGGGTGGCGTTGGTGCTGGTCTGGGTCTGCTGGATGCGTCCCGGTTTCACGGCCAGTTCCTTGGGCTCTGAGTCCATATCCTGTTTCCAGAGCCAGCTCACGGGGCCCGTGACCTCCAACTGGCAAATTATTTTCACCACGGAGCCCCGCTTCTTGGCCATGAAACGTGGGTACTGCCCGATCCCACAAGTGCTTCCTGTGGGCGGCAAGGCCAGGATCAAAATCCCACCTTTCCCAGCATCTTTCTGGCTGTCAGCCCTGCCACGGCCCCCCCCCCTCCCCCGTGGGTGGCACATGCCCTGGCCCAGCCCCCTGGGTCTGTCCTTGCTTCCCAGGGTGTGGGACAATCAGGAGGCATTGGTGTGGGGGGCGGAGCCACGTGAGAGGCCACAGGCCCAACCACTGGGCCCGCCCCTTCTGACATTTGATGTGCCTTTATTATCTATTTATCCTCACCCGAGAATATTTTATATTTTTCCATTAATTTTTAGAGAGAGTGGAAGGGAGGGGGAGAGACAGAGAGAAAAACATTGATGTCAGAGAGACACATCGACTGGCTGCCTCCCATGCGTGTGGCGCCCTGACTGGGGCCGGGGATTGAGCCTGACACCGAGGTGTGTGCCCTTGACTAGAATCGAACCCGAGGCCCTTCAGTCCGCGGACCGACGCTCTATCCACCAAGCCAAACCGGCCAGGGCTTGATGTTCCTTTAGAAGGGCCTTGGAACCTTCGATTCCTTTCCACGGCCATTACAGCAGCCTGAACCAGGCCTCACCCCCCACCCCCAGCCTCCCACCTGGCCTGTACACCCACCTCTCCCTGGCCTGGCCTGGGCTGCCCGGCACCAGTCTGAAATCCTCAGGGACGTTCCACAAATCCTTAGCCTGGCAACTGAAGCCCCCACATTGATCCCCTGCCCTCTTTCGTCCATTAGCCCCCTCTATCCCACTGCGTGGACCTGCTCCACTTTTTATTCCCAAACCTTCTTTCTCGGCTTGGCATGCTCTCCCCACCCACTGCCTCACTGGTCCCAGCGAGAGGCCCCCAAGGAATCCCCGAGCCCCTGCGTCCTGTCAGAGCCCCTGAGGCCCCTGAGGTTAGGGGCTCCTGCTGGGGCTGAATCTGACCCCAGCTTGACTCGCCCAGTCCCCCAGGCGCTGGGCCTGGGACACTGTGACAACTGGCAAGGGATGGGGGTGTGGGGTGGCCAGGAGGCCTTGGAGCCAGGCTTCGGAGAGGGAGACAAGCCGGCCTAGGGAGGGGAGTTCTGGGTGGGGCGGCCCAAGGGGTCAAGGGCACAGGGTCAGGCATCAGGCCGGTGAGTGGCATTGGACATGGGCATCCTCGCCCTCAGAAGGGGCAGGGGACGTTGCTGACCTTGGGAAATCCGTTGCTGGTCCTTTGCTTCCGCGAACATAGTCTCACCTGCTGGTTGGGAGGAAGTGGGCAGGGCCAGGTCAGGACCTCTCCTTGGAGCTGGCCGCCCCACCCCTGCACGCCCTCCACCCTCTGAATTCTCAGAGGCACTTCCTCCTCCCCGGACAGCAGCGTCAAGACCCCTCAGCCCTTCCCACCCCTGCTCTGAAGACAGGAGTGGGGTGGACAGAGCGAGGTGGGGTCCCCAGAAGGTCTGCCTCCCAGCCCCCCTTCTGCTTTGACCAGGCACCTGGATGAGACAGGAGGGAAGTCAAAATCACAGAGCTCTCCGGTCCTCCAGGGAGGTCACCTCTGGAATATGTATGCCCCAGGGTCTGGCTGGGGGCAGCCTCCCCCCTGCCTCAGGGGGTGAACCACACTCCTCTCCTCTCTTCCTCCCTGGCCTGGCTCTTGTGTGGTTAGAACCACCAACCCCGCAGGCCTAGCTCAGCCGGATAATGCAGACTGGAGCGGGCTGGGTGGGGCGCAGACCCCTGAGTTCATCGCAGACCCCTGAGCTGATCCCCACACACTCAGGCCCCAGGGCAGCAGAGGGAGACCGGGCAGAAAGTGTGAAACAGGAGGAGGGTGGAGAGAGCAGAGACAGACCCGGTGGAAAGAGTGGCAGAGAGTGAAAGCAGCAGGCCTGCTGGAGGGGCTGTACCTGACAGAAGCATCAGCAGCACCACCAGCCCGTTGCTGGGCACAGGAGACAGCGCCAGCCTGGCCATGGCCACCCCTCGGTCTCGGATCCCAAGCCCGCAATGACGACGAAGGCTCCTGGAGGGAAAACGTGTAACTGCCCGGGCTGTAGCCTGTCCCCTCCCCGCCTCTTCCCCACCAGGCCCCTTCCTGCCATGCAAATCGGGACCCTGGGGAGGCACCGGCTCCCTGGGGACCCTGCGGAAGGGCGGGCTCTCTCGTCAGCTGTGCTGCTAAGGCTCAAGAGCCATCCCAGCTTGTCACCGCAGCTCGGTCTATAGTGGGATCCCTGGGAGGCCGGGACCTCTGAGCCTTCCGAGGACAGCTTTCCTGCGTCTCCACCCCACGGGGGCCCTGCAGCCTCCCCCCTGAAGCCTGGATTCCCAGGCACTTAGCTGAGTGCGCATGGGGCCTGTAGATGAACTTGAGAGTGACCCCTCTGCCCTGGACCAGCCTGCGCCCTTAGGGAACAGGAGCACCAAGAAAGGATGGTGTGGGGCCCTAGCCGGTTTGACTCAGTGGATAGAGCGTTGGCCTGCGGACTGAAGGGTCCCGGGTTCGATTCTGATCAAGGGCACATGCCCGGGTTTCGGGCTTGATCCCCAGTAGAGAGCGTGCAGGAGGCAGCCAATCAGTGATTCTCTCTCATCACTTATGTTGCTATCTCTCTTTCCCTCTCCCCTCTCTCTGAAATCAATAAAAAAATATTTTTAAAAAAGAAAGGAAGGGAGGAAGGAGGGAAGGAAGGAAGGAGGGAAGGAAGAAAGGTGTGGGGTGAAGGGGAACAGCCATGGGGTCCAGGCCAGGCACTGGGAGGGCCCAGAGCACAGCTGCTGGCTGGAGTGCAGGCAGCCATGTTAGAGGTCGATGGAGACGTGACTCTGTGGCGTAAGGGAGCCACGGAGGTTCTTGAGCAAGAGCAGCCCAAGTGCGGCAGCCCCTTGGGAGGAGATTTGGTCCAGGCCCTGGTGTGAGGCCTCCTTCCCTCACTCACTTGGTGGGAGGTTTTGCTGGGAGCTGCTGAAGGGGGTGGACTTAGGAGGAGGCGGCTTAGAGAAAACCCACAACTCAGCCTCAGGGACGCCTCGGGCACGGAGTGTCGTCCATCGCTCCAGTGTCTTTGGGAGGCAGACAGACAGGAGCGGCAGTGGGAAGGCTCAGGTTCTGACTCTCAAAGGCTCTCT
>NW_005871147.1:44404-55805 GCF_000147115.1 Myotis lucifugus | reverse complement strand
CTTTTAACATTAGTTGTAGGCAGAGGTTCCCCCCAGTTCTGTAAACCAAACATTCGGCCTTAGCTCTAACACATACAAGATTTATATTGCATGGACTCCTCTTTTTTATAAGAACCCACTATTCTAGTAAACCTCACCTCCTGCAGAGAATAAGAGAAGCACCCGTCACCCACTTAAGTCACATTCCCCCCCTCGCCAAACGTTTTCCAAACATTCCTTGCGCATGGAGTCCGGCATCCACGAGCTCGGGGCATAACTCTCATTCCAGTGTTGGCAAGGAGGAAATGGCTGTTCTGCAGGCATTCTCTCTAGGCCGCAGTGGTAGCCGTAGTATGGCGCAGAGGGGACCCCCCTTAGGAGCGGGGCCCAGGACCCCCCTTCCGAAAAGTGGGGACAGAAGGTTTTAGTTTTCATCCAGGGAGCGCTTTGTTCGTGTCAGCCCCGGATGATCTTGCTGTGTCCAGATGTTGCAAATGAAAAACATTTTCCTGAAAAGGTGCCAGATGTCCAGTTCACAGAACAAACATTCCGGGACTATAAACATCAACTGAGGTCAGCGTGAGGGCCACAGGCCTTTGGTGCTGGGGGGGGGGGGGGGGTGTTTGGAGACCCCCCAGCGGAAAGGGGGTCGATTCAGGAGTCTCTTCCTTTAGCAAAGTTCCTCCTGATGATTTAGGCCTTGGTTAGCTTTGGGGCTTGTGTCCCCCAAAGTTGGGAGGATAGTTGGGGAAGGCTTGGGGTACACGTGTGTGTGTGTGTGTGTGTGCGTGTGTGCATGTGTACCGTTGCATGGGGGTGTTGCCCAGGCTGTGTGGCTTTGGGCCTGCTCAGGAGCTGGTCTTGAGGCTCAGGGTGGCTATAGGGGCACAAAGACTACGAGAGGCAGTTGGCATCCTCCAAACACACACATCCATGCCCCCTGGAGGGACACAGATGCAGATGTGTCCTTTGGACTCATTCCTATTCATGCCAGGCAGGGATCCACTTTCAGGAGGGGTGGGGGCGGGGCCACCGCCTGCAGGGTTATTTGTCGTAGTTGGGACCGTGCTGTTCCCTCCCAGGTGACAACAGTACCGAGCTCTGTCCGGGCTTCGTGATGCCTTTTCTTTCCTGGAACACGGGGCCTCGGCTCCCCTGGGCTGGGCATCCTGACATCTGGCAGCCTCCACCCCACATTTCCAGGAAGGCGGCTTCGAAACAAGAGGTGCGGCCCCGGCTGGGTGGCTCAGTGGGTTGGAGCGTCGTCCATACACCAAAAGGTTGCAGGTCCGGGTCCCAGGCAGGGCACAGACCTAGGTTGCAGGCTCGATCCCGCATCGGGATGCGCACAGGAGGCAACTGATCGAGGTTTTACTCTCACATCAATGTTTTTCTCTCTCTCACTCCCTTCTTCTCTAAAATCAATAAAAACATATCCTCGGGTGAGGATTAAAAAAACACACCAAGAGGTGAGGGGGAGGGGACCAGGAGCACAAGAGTTTGGGGAAGCAAGCGGGCGGGGGGCTCCCCGCAACCCTGGGAAGATGGGAGAGGTAGAACCCCAGTTCGGAAAGCAGGGCTCACCCCCCTGCCCTCTGCCCTCCACTCTCACTGGCTCCAGGCGGCCCCCCGCTGACCGCAGGTGAGGTTTGCATTCCCGGGCTGTTTGTTCTGTTACTGGGAGGAGGCGGCTAGCTAACAGGATGCAAGTTTGAATCCTGGCCCTGCTGTGGACCAGCCAGAAAGGCTCCTCCAGTGACCCGGCAGTTCTCAAACAGGGTGGTCCCGCGCTGCCCAGGGAGCATTTCAAGGGTCGCGGGGACCAGTGGGCACTACGGGCGCCTTGGGCCAAGGACGCTAAAGGTCAGTGGGAGGGTCAGAGTCTCACGAAGCAGAATTCCTCTGCCTCACACGCCCAGTGAAGCATCACCTATTCTTAACCTTTCAGAAACCAAATGTCCTCATTGATGTAAAATTGGAAATCACTGTAGTAATAGTTCTTCACGGGGCAGTTGTGAGCTTGGAAGGAAATCCTGTGTCTGCTCAGGGAG
Source organism: Myotis lucifugus (assembly GCF_000147115.1). Lineage (NCBI taxonomy): Eukaryota > Metazoa > Chordata > Mammalia > Chiroptera > Vespertilionidae > Myotis > Myotis lucifugus. The sequence goes on along the minus strand of NW_005871147.1, from coordinate 53,775 downwards.
GTACCCGGACCACGGTTCACCCTTCAGACGGTGACGAGTAGCATCGCTACCTGGGGGTGGGGCCGATTCTGGAACATTAGCCCATGTTATCTGTGTTCTCAGTGTTCTGCCTTTTTTTCTCTGTCATTCAAAGCTCAGGGGAAAGGTGGGCTGCGGCGCCTGCCAGCTCTCCTGTCCTTGGGGCCGGACACAATGAGGAGCCAGGACCCAGGGAGGGAGGTCAGCACCCTGAGGGGGGCTCAGGGAACCCTGCAGGATGCTGGACCCCTCCCCCCCACGAGAGGAGAGCAGCAGGGGGTGGAGGCCTTGGGGACACGGCTGAGGGACACGTGAGGGACATCAGGGTGGTCTGTGTGTGCCGCTCCCCAGCCCCCATGGGGGTCTTGTAACCTCTGAACCCAGGAAAAGGGGGTGCAGAAACCCTGAAAAAGACTCAGTGTTTACTAGTGTGGAGGAACCTAGCCCTGGGAGGCAGGAATCAAGTCGTAGAAAACAAATTATATACAAAATTCTGTCTCACCCGCTGGGCAGAGCTCACTGCATATTACTCTTTGTCACAGGCCCGTGGGACTCTGGGCTTTCTGGGGTTGGGGGTCAGAGGCAGGGTCCTGGGGGGGATGGTATCTCTGAGGAGAGGGAGGGGCACCTTGGGGCCTCTGAGGGGGGCGGGTAGAGAAGTGAAGGGGTTTCCGGAGAGGAGCGGCTGGGGATGCGGGATCCGGACAGCTCTTTGCTGGGTGCTGTCATGGGTGGGAGCGGAGGGATGTGACCTCTGACCTCGTGTGGCCTCCAGCTGGACCCCGAGCCTTCCTTTAGGCGGGGCAGGAGGGAACCTGATGGGGCCAGAGGAGGAAGTTGGGAGCATCCCGCCCTCCTGCACCCCTGCCCGGGATTCTGCCAGTCCTCCCTGCTGGGCTGCAGTCCCCACCCGCCCCTCTGCCACTTGCTGCCCTCAGCCCCCTTGACGTCTGCACTCGGAGCTGCAGAAGGAAGAAGCCCGCACACCAGGGGCTCGAGGGGGAGGTTTATTGTAAGAACTGTACAAAGGGGCCTGTCTGCTGGCCTGGCTTGGGCCTGTGCCTACCCGGGCACGGCACGAACGGGTGTGGGTCTGCCAGTGCGGAGGGGGCACAGGCAGGGGGAGGCGCTACAGTCTGTACACAGTCTCTCCAGTCCAACAGACGCAGAGGCTCTTGGGGCCACGCCAGTCCGGGCCCGAGGAGGGAAAGGCAGCGGGCAGGGTGCTGGCCAGGGAGGAGGCTGCCCCCTGTAGGGTGAACCTTCGGAAGGAAGAGCCGGACGGAGTGGGGCCCCTTCCACAGAGGACACAGGCAGGAGACACCGAGCAGGGCTGGGCACGGGTGTGACGAAGACAAGCAGCAGAAGGGAAGATCATGGAGTCACAGGGAGCGAGAGGGGGGCGCCCAGGCTGGGCGATGAGGAGGCCAGAGGGCGGGGCAGACAGAACAGAGGGCTCCGGCCTGTGGGCCACACACACACACACACACACTTGCACTTTGTTTTGGAGGTTTGGCTGCTTCCTGAGTTGTAATCAAACGTGTTCACAAGAAACAAGAAAAAGAAGAGGAACTAAGGCCAACAGGGACTCGAACTTCGCACATGTGTTCACAGGCGTACACACACTCACACGGACAGGCCTCTACAGAAGACACACTCACACCAGCCAGACTGCACAGGGGCCCACTGACACACATTTCCACAAACAGACCCAGACACACATGCATATGTAGGCGTCGTGGGACACAATGGTGTACACACTTGAACACACACACAAGTGAATCAATCCAGTGACTCCTCCTCCAAGCTCAGCCTCTGACTGTTCTCCGGGAGCCAGTGGAGGCCTGGCACTGCCGTGCCCAGATCGGCTGTGCCAGCAAAAGGGCTCCCGGCATTCCAGGCAGCAAGAGGTTGGAAGGTTGGGCCTGAGCCAGGTGGGCTGGGCATGGCCCAGTGTGAAATCTCTAACATGGGCTCAACTATAACATTCTTAGGATCACTTTTTGAGGGGGTGGGGGTGGTAGGGAAGGCTGAGGAGGGAGGAGGGGAGGGAGGGAACAAGATGTTTCCTCCTGAGTGCTGGGGTTCCCGCCCTACCCCAGGTCTGGGAGTTCAGGCCAAGAAGAGCCCTCAGTGCTGTGAGACTCTGGTGGACACGATCTAGAAAAAGGCAGGTCCCAAGTGGGGTCTTCCCTTGTGCTCTTTCCCCAGGGGCCAGCCAGGGGCTGGAGGTCTGGACAGTGGACACACCAGGAAGTGGTTTCAGGGGCCACAACCCCAGCCCGATGCACCAGGATCCAGTGGCCAATGAGGCTGGTGGAGCCATTGCAGACCAGCAACTTTTCCCTTTTCCAGGGAATTCCTGAGCCGCTGGGGAAACTGTCCCAGAGATGGGGCGGCTGGCGGGCCCTGGGGCCAGGTGTCTGCTCTCCCTGAGGGTAGGGCGTCTTTGGAGAGGCCAGCAGCCTGTAAGACTCTGGTGGCAAGAGGGCAGCCAATCCCTCCATCGCAGGCCGGCTCCTCCCACAGTGGGGGCAGAGATTCTGATGTTCCAACCGCCCTCCAGGCCAAGAGGAGAGGCAGCAGGGCCCCTGAGGAGGTGAGAGCAACATGAACGCGAAATCACAGAGGCAGGGGTCTTGGGCCCAGCGTGGAGCCTCGGATTGCAATTCCCATTTTCCATGGCCGGGGGAGGCAGGGGCTCTGGCCTAGGTGTTAGCCCCACAGTGGCCACGTCCTGTCCCCAACAGGGAGCTGGATCAGTCCTCGACTCAAAGTCCCGCGCCCTCAGCCTGCAGGCAGCTTTGGGGAAGCTCCAGGGCTCTACCAGCCTCAGCTGGCCACCTCACTGCCACCTGCTAGACCAGAGACTCTTTGACCCCCGGGCGTACTGTTTGCCCTGGGGGTGGGGAGGGAGGGAGGGCAGCGTCGGAGGGGCTGATGGGCGTGAGCCCCACGGCAGGTCCAGCGTCCCCCGTGGAGCCCGTCTCCTCACCCTTGCCCTGCACATCGCTGTCCCCGTTCTCGGGGCCGTACAACTTGCTCATGGTGTTGACGATCAGCCCCTCCTTCTCGGGGGCCCCGTCCCCGCTACCGTCCTGGCTGTGGCGGTACATGTAGGACGCCTGCTTCACCGAGCGCTGAAGCAGGTGCCGGCGGTAGGCCCTCTGGATCTTGATGGCACATACCTCCTCGTGCTTCCTCCTGAGGGTGGTGGTGATGGGCTCATAGGAGACCTTGGAGGGGTTGGCTGCCATGAACTTCTCCTCCATGGTCTCCTTGAGGGCGTCCATCTCCCCCGAGTCTCCCAGGACCTCTTTGGTCAGGGCGAAGAGAATGTCCAGGCAGTGGATTTTGTCGCCTGGCACCATGGGCAGGTCCAGCGTGATGAGCTTGATCTTGTTGGGCTTGGCGATCCTCAGCGGCTCCTGCAAGGTGTCCACGAAGTCGGAGAGGCGGCTGTACTCAATGAACTGCGTGGCGTCGGGGTCGAACTTCTCCCACGTCTCGTAGAACATCTCGAAGTCGTCCTCACAGAGGGGCTCGCCGCTCTCCTCGGTGGCCACGTTGAAGTTCTCCAGGATGATGGCGATGTACATGTTGACCACGATGAGGAAGGAGATGATGATGTAGCTGCAGAAGAAGCAGATGCCGACGGAGGGGTTGCCACAGTCACCCTTGACGCTGCTGCCCGGGTTCTCCAGGGTGGGGTCACAGTCGGGGGGCCCGCTGTTGAGGATAGGGTTGAGGAGCCCGTCCCAGCCGGCCGACGTGGTGATCTCAAAGAGGCAGATGATGCTATTGCCAAAGGTCTCAAAGTTGAACATGTCATCGATGCCCGACTCCTTCTTGACGTAGGCGAAGTTGGACATGCCGAAGATGGAGTAGATAAACATGACCAGGAAGAGGAGGAGGCCGATGTTGAAGAGGGCAGGCAGCGACATCATGAGGGCAAAGAGCAGCGTCCGGATGCCCTTGGCCCCACGGATCAGTCGTAGGACACGCCCGATCCGGGCCAGGCGGATCACACGGAACAGTGTGGGGGACACGAAGTATTTCTGGATCAGCTCAGAGAGTGCGAGACCTGCAGGGAGGAAGTGGTGAGCACTGCTGTCCTAGGGTGGGGGCGGGGCTGGGTTAGGGAGTGAGGGGGCATGCGGCCTCAAGGGGGCCTGGCCTGGTGCGCTCAACTTTTGGAGCACAGCCCAGATGGTCTCACCCATTAGGCCAGGCCCTCCCAGGGTCTTGGGACAAGGGGTTCCATCTTTGTCCCCACACAGCTGGATGGAGGTGAGGTATGCTAAAGTTGACGGGGCGAGGGTCAGGCCTATTCCCAAGGCTGTTTGCAGATGCCGTAGATGAGTTACTATCATAAGTACATACATGTCCATGCACTTCTCCAGTGTGTATGGATAGGGGTACCCGACTGTGCAACTACTTGTCAGGTAAATGTTCCTTGAGGTGTATACAATGTGCCTCTGTGCACGAGGTGTGAATGGCAGGTGCACACGCACGTGCGTAGGTGTGATGATGTGTATAAGCAGGCCGGGCGCATGTGTCCATGAGGGCAGCCTGGCCTGGCCCTGCTCACCTGCAATGGACAGGATGACAACCACAAAGTCGAAGATGTTCCAGCCGACGGTGAAGTAGTAATGGCGCAGGGCGAACATCTTGAGCACACACTCCCCCGTGAAGATGATGATGAAGATCATGTTGATGTTGTACAGGATGTCCACCTTCAGCTGGCTCTGGTCGTCCGTCTCCACCATCATGGTGACCATGTTGAGGCAGATGAGGATCATGATCACGATGTCGAAGACCTGCTTCGTCACAAAGTCGTACACCACGCCCTGGATCTTGTTCTGCAGCACAGATGGGAGTGCAGGGACACATGTGGGTGCACGGGGGGGGGAGTGGTCAGGGCCCACACAGGACACGGACAGGCAGGAGACACAGGATGACACAAACATGAAAGAGAGAGGTGTGTCAGGGCTTATGGTGGTGTTGGCCAGGAAATGGAGGGCAGACCCATCAGACCAGGCCATTCTATGGGGTCCCTGGGCACCCTTCCTTGCTCTGAAGGTCTACCTGCCAAGGTCCTCAAGCAGCCCCTCACCCTTCCCCTAAGCCATTGCTCACTGGGGAGGGTGTCTGGCCATCATCTTCCTCCCCCTTCTAGGGACCCCTGCCCCAGAATCTACCAACTGAGGAGGTGAATGGACATTGAGGGGCTGTGTAGGGCCGGGTGAGGGGTGAACCAGGGACTGGAGTTTAACGGGCAGCTGCTGCTTGTGCATACAGCGCCTCAATACAGTTACAAAGAGGCACCCCTCCCGGCCAGTGGACCCAGCCTCCCTGCGGGTGGACTCAGCCTCACGCCAGGGACAAGCCTGGAGGGCAGAGTGTAGGCTGCATTTGGGCCCTGTGGGACCCCTCAGGCGGGAGCCTCACACAGGCTGTGGGAAGAGAGGCCCAGAGGGCAGGTACCTGGGGCCTTGGAATTGGCTTCTGAGGTTTCTTGGAGCCAAGCTTCTTCATGGCATTATAGTATTTCTTCTGTTCCTCCGTCATAAAGATGTCTTTCCCTCCAAAGTATAGTGGGATGGAGCCCATAAGGTTGGGAGGTCCCCCTTCTCTGCCTCCAGGACCTCCCTACCTCAGGTACCACCCTTAAAGCAACCCTCATCCCAGCAGGTGCCCCTGGTGGAAAGCGGGAGAGGAACATGGAGGGGCCAGAGATGGGGGTTGAGGAGGAGGAGGAGGGGGGTGACAGAGGGAAGGGAACCTGTGCTGCCTCACAGTCTGTTTTGGGCCTCTTCCCATCAGTACCTCATTGGGTCCCCAGAATCACCCAGGGAGGTTGGTAGCATCCCCCCATTTGATGGATAAGAACACCGAGGTTTGGGGGGGCCAAGTCACTGGTTCCAGGTTGCCTGGTGGGATCTGAACCCAGATTTGCTGCCTCGGCTGTGTTCCCAGCGACAGCACAGGGGTGCTGAGGCAGCGTTTGTGAACTATAAGGGCTGAATGGACCAAGGACGGGAGGAGGGAGGCCCAGGGAAGGCGGGGCTGGATACTCATCTTCTTCTTCTGCTGGTTGAAGTTGTCAATGATGACGCCGATGAAGAGGTTGAGGGTGAAGAAGGATCCGAAGATGATGAAGATGACGAAATAGAGGTACATGTAGAGGTTCACCTCGTACTGCGGCTGCTCCCCTTGCTGCAGGGGCCACAGGGTGTGCTGGGTGGGCTTGGGGACACACGTGCTCCCTGTCCCACTGTGGGCAGGAGAGGCCTGGGGCCCAGAGGTGAACCCATCCACCCTCGGAGTCTCAGGGTCTCCCGAGGAGGCAGCATGGGGGTGGGGATGGGCAGAACGTGCCACTGTGTCTTTGGTCTAGTCCTCCCCTGTGGCTCACTCATGAGCCATATCTCGGTGACCCCCACTCACCTCCCGGGAGTCCACGGCTGCATACATGATGTCCATCCAGCCTTTGAAGGTGGCCTGAGAGAGTGTAGTTGGGTGTAAGGGGTGGGGCTGCTTGCTGCCTCTATCATCCAGCCCGGTCCTCCCCCCGGGCCACCTGCCCACAGCCCCACTGGGCAGGTATCAGATAGAGACCAGAGAGGTCTGGGCACTACTTCAGGGTCCTGCAGCCCTGGAAGCAGGGTGGGCAGTCCCCTAACAAGGAGTGGCAGGAAGACGGGGGCACCTCTATCCACGTCCCTGCAGGGCCAGGGGTCGCACTCACCACCTGCAGGAGGGAGAGGTAGCCCAGACCCACGTTGTCGTAGTTGACCTTGACGTTGAGCCAGCGGACCTGGCCCGTGTACATCAGGCTGTCGCACTCAGACTTGTTGTTGACCTCGGAGATGTCGAACCTCTCGGAGGTGGTGGTGTTGATGCAGTAGTAGAACTTGCCGGCAAACAGGTTGACGCCCATGATGCTGAAGATGAGCCAGAAGATGAGGCAGACGAGCAGCACGTTCATGATAGAGGGGATGGCTCCCAGGAGGGCATTCACCACCACCTGGGGTGGGGGTGGGAGGGAGTCACTGTCAGATCTTCTCCCAGGCAGGGGAGCCCGTCTCCTCTGGGAGACAGCTCCCCACTGACACTAACCTGGAGACCAGGAAGGGCTGGGCATGGCTACTCAGGGAAGGCTTCCTGGAGGAGGGCACTCTGAGCCAGGCCTGGGGAGAAGTCTGCTGGGCTGTATGGTTGGGGCCAGGGGGGCAAAGAGTAGGGTTGGGGGCTGCCAGCATGGTGGTTGGAGAGGACTCTCTGCTTGGCTGGAGCTATCAGCCCAGAGTTGGGGCCCCGGCCTTCTCTGGAAGCAGCCTGGCCATGGGTCACCAGGCAAGAGACAAACACTCTTTCCTCAGCCCCCATAGGAAACTCAGCCCCCGTGACCAGCCCCTGCTCACTTGTTCACGGTATTAGAGACACAGGCATCGAAAAGAAGCCACCAGACTCGTTAAAGCAGCTGGACCCTGGGACCAGAGTCCTGCACCCCGCCAGCCCTGGCCACACAGGCCACCTCACTGTTCCAGGCTGGGCCCAATCTGAGAATTGTTCTTTTTAAGCAGAAGCCATGACATGACCTCCAGACAGAGTGGGTGGCACAGGCCTGGCGGTGACCAGGGCTCTATTCCTGGCTGGGGTACCAAGCAGCTGTGTGGCCATGGGCAGGTCATGTCCCCTCAGAGGGTAGGGGTCGGCCACTCTGGAGCTGGGAGGGCCCAGCACTGGCCTCTTGTATGAACAGGAGGGAGCCACTCAGGCTGAGTGCACTGATGGGCTGCAACCAGCCGATTCACAGAGGTTTGTCCCCCTGGGGCTGATCTTGTTCCCAACAGACCTCCCTTCGCTGGGGAAGTCCCATTTGTCTTGCCTAAACCCTGTGTTTACCAGTCACTTCCACCCTCAAGAGCCCGAGGGGATCTTTCCAAACTTGCATGACCCTGAGCTCAAGGGTCAGTAGGCTCAGAGCCCTGGGCACAAGTACCTCCCTGTTTGCTTGAGTCTCAGAGCCATGGGGAACCCCAGTCTGAGTTGGGGAGGGACACGCATAAATACACAGACCTGCTTTCGGTCCACCCTTCTCCCGGCCCTGGTGCCCTCACACCCTCCTGGGAGCTGCCGCAGCCTCTGCTGCCCCCCAGTGGTGGCAGAGAAGAGCTAAGGCGCAGGACTGTGGGCAGGAATGGGCACTTGGGGCTGATTCAGGAGGGCTGTCTCAGGCCCCCAACCTGGCCTACAGCAGGACCCTCTGCTTCCCCTGCTGGTGGCTGGAGCACAGGCATGTGGTCCCTGCCCTTTGCCCTGTGGTGGCTGCTCCCCCAACCCCCAGTCCTGCTCAGAGCCCTCCCCAGCACCCACCCTCATGCCCTCGAATCGGGACAGTGCCCTCAGGGGGCGTAGGGCCCGCAGCGTCCGCAGGGATTTGATGGGTCCCAGCTCCGAGTAGCCCATCCAATTGGCCACCAGGCTGATGATGGAGACCTGCAAGGGGAAAGGGGGGTTGGGGTGTCAGGGAGTGCAGGGCCCCTGGCTCCCCCCAAAGCCCCGGGACTCAGCCCTTGAGGACAGGTCTGCCACAGGGGCCTCCTAGACTCACAGCTCTAAGGGGTCTCTCCCAGGCCCCTTCCCTAGTGGGTGGTCCTCTCTGGTGGGAATTGTCCCAGCGCCTATAGGAGCCTGGGCTCTATCTCAGCGATGTCATCAATTAAACAGCGGCCCTGTGCCCGTCTGAGAGGTTATAACAGTGGTTCTCAACCTTCCCAATGCCGCGACCCTTTAATACAGTTCCTCATGTTGTGGTGACCCCCAACCATAAAATTATTTTCGTTGCTACTTCATAACTGTAATGTTGCTACCGTTATGAATCGTCATGTAAATATCTGATATGCAGGATGTATTTTCATTGTTACAAACTGAACATAATTAAAGCATAGTGATTAATCACAAAAGCAATATGTAATTATATATGTGTTTTCCGATGGTCTTAAGCGACCCCTGTGAAAGGGTTGTTCGACCCCCAAAGGGGTTGCGACCCACAGGTTGAGAACCGCTGGGATACAACATCTTCCACAAATATGGGCAAGTACAAGTCATCACCCTCCTACTTGCCCTGATGCCACCAGGCTCCCCTTTCTCTCAAGGAGCGGAGGTCCCCCCAGCCTGTTAGTCCCCTTCCTGGCCAGCTGTCCGAGGAGCCTGAGACCAGTCTCTGCGAGGGCAGGACGGCTAACCAGGGGTCTGACGCGCTCTGTGACCTCGAGCAGCTGCTGCCCCTCGGACTGGGGCTTCCTAAGGTCCGTGGCCACAAGGACGGCTCCGGGTCTGGCTGC
>NW_005871147.1:18771-44304 GCF_000147115.1 Myotis lucifugus | reverse complement strand
GGGCGGGGCGGGGCGGGGCGGGGGCGGGGCGGGGCGGGGCGGGGGCGGGGCCGGGGCGGACTCACGCCCACGATGAGGAAGTCCAGCCAGCACCAGGCGTTGGTGAAGTACACCTTGAAGCCGTAGGCCACCCACTTGAGCAGCATCTCCAGGATGAAGATGTAGGTGAAGACCTTGTCGGCGTACTCCAGGATGGTGCGGATGGTGGGCCGCTGCTCGATGTAGATGTCCTCGAAGGCCTGCGGGCACCAGCACGGGGTGGCCAGGGCCCAGGAGGCCGGGCAACCATGTCCCCAGCCCTGCCCGACGCTGCTGGTTCCCAGGGGCCTGGCACGGGGCCAGGCCGGTGGCTTCTCCCAGACCCCCCAGGCCCATCATGGGGGTGAGCGAGTTTCCCGTGGGGAGAAGCTCCTCGGGCGAGTTCCTCGAGGGCTCTGGGCTGGAGCCTGTCCAGGCCGCGTCCCGCCCGCAGTGTGGGGAGGAGGGAGCCCCGAGGGCCTGCTTTGGGCCTGGCACCTGCCTCGGCCCATGCCCATCCCCAGGGCAGTGCCTACCAGGGCGCCACTGCTGAGCAGGATCATGAAGACAATGAAGGTCTCAAACCAGTTGTGCTCGACGATCTTGAAGCAGGCCCTGCGCAGGGTCCACCACGTCTTCCCGCGGCCCTGGGAGACGTCCACGTAGAGGCAGGGACAGCGCTGCACACAGGCTGGGGGGCACAGGGGCACCACGTCACGGCCCGGTGGCTGCCTCCCCATCCTGTCAGCATGTTCCCGTCACCTCCCAGGATGCCCCCAGACCTGCACCTCACTGCCCCCCGATCCCCGGCCTCATGTCCTCCACTGCTGGTTGGAAATGGGTCCGGCCCCTCCCCTAGAATGGGGGTCCCAGGCTCTCCGCCCACAGCCTTCTCCGCCCATGTGCCAACTGCTGCCAGGGATGGATGTGCAGCAGGAAGACAAGCAGGGGTGTGGGCCCCCAGCTCAGGGACTGTCCCATCCTCCCCGCTCCGCCAGGCAGCCTTCACTCTGCACAGCCGGGCCCTGTTCTCCAGAGCTGTGCCCTAAAGGCCTTTCTCCCTGAAGATGCTGCCCAGGAAGACTGTCTCAGCGCTGCCTTCCCTGAGCCCCGCTTCGTGTCCAGGGCTCGATGGGGAATCGGCAAGGCAGCCCTCGGGGTGCTGCCGGCACCCGCTGCACACACAGGTCAGGTCAGGGCTGGAGGCACCCCGGCTCTGACACCCCTGCCTGGTGCTGCAGGGCAGGGTGGCATCAGGGGAGAAGGTCCCGGGTGCTTTTGGTGACATGCATGCCCCGAGAGGTCCCCAAGGAGGCAATGGGCTGGGGTCTGCTGGGCCAGGGGTGCACCAGGCGAGGTGGGGTGCGCGCATGCGGGCTCACCCTCAGTGAAGCACTCCTCAGGCTGCTCCCCCTCGGGGTTCTCCTCCACCTGCTCCTCGGCATCCTCCTCGGGGGGCTTGTAGTCCACTGTGCTGCAGACGGAGGAGTTCCTGTCCAGGGACTGTGGCAGCTTCTGCAGGGGCCACAGGGTCATGTGACCCCTGGGTCCTCCCACCAGGTGGGGCAGAGGAGGTCAGGGTGGGAGACCAGAGGGAGAGGAGAGAGAGGGGTTGGACAGACCTACTCATTCACTCACTCACTCACTCAACCATGGATGATGGAGCGGGCACCGTGGCCCATGCAGAAGAACCAGATACCAAGGCAGCCGTGGTCCTGCTCTTGTGGCACTTAGATTTGGAGCAGGGTAGGGCTCAGGCCTGGGCAGGGGCGGTGAGGATGTGAGTGGACATGTAAAGGCCTCAGGTAAGGGAAGAGGCTGGGAGAAGAGCAGGCTGGGGTGCTGGGGATGGCTTGGGCAGCTGGGAGTTCTGGGAGGCGTGGGAAGGCCTGAGGAGGGCAGCAGAGGAATAAGATGCCTAAAGGTACTTGCGACAGGCCCGAATGGGGGTCAGAACAGACTGGGGCTGCCACAACCCCAGATAACAGTGCGTGGTGTCCCCAGGCCTGTCCCTAGGGGCTGTCTGGATGAGGAACCTACAAAGGACCAACAATTTTCCCAGCTGGAGCTCCAGCCTGGGGCCAAGAACCTGATGGGAGTGGAGCAGGCGGGGAGGCTGGTTCTCCGACCTGGCCAGGCCTCCCCCACCTCCTCCTGGGCCAGCTCCCGGACTCCCCCCCCTCAAGGGGGACCCCTTCATGGCTGGGGGTGAGGCCCCTGAAGAGGAAGATGGAGAGGGCAACTGGATGTCAGCTCTGGATCCAGAATGGTGACCAGAAAACTAAGGGAGTCCTGGTGTCCAGTTGACAGAAAGGGAGACTGAGGCACGGGGCAATAGGTCAGCCAGGGCATCCACTGAGTCAATTGTCCCGCCCATGTGCCCCCACTCCCACAATCCCCCTTGGAATCCTGTTTTCCTGGCTCTAAAGCGTGCTCAGAGCCTTGGCCTGGGTGTCTCCAGCCCTCCCCCACCCCCGCTCCTCATACCGAGGTCCGTGTCAGAGTCCCGGGTATTTATAGCTTGGCAGGCACTCGGCCCCCTGGAAAGTCAGCGTGCCACATATTTGGGGGGAATAAGAAGTCAAGAACTTTCAGGGCAAAGTTCATTTGGGCCCTGGTGCCCAGCCCGGCCCAGAGCCCATAGGGTGCCGGGGGGCAGGGGCTTATGCTCGGTCCTTCCCCAGCCAGGCCAGGGGGTGGGTGAGGGGCTCAGAGTCAGCTTCCCGAGGAGGCCCAGGCAAGGCCCCAGAGCTTCCGGGGGTGACCACCAGCCCCTCACCATCCTGGAAGGGAAGGAGCAGGAGGAGGGGACATTTCAGCCCAGCCGCTGCAGGGCCCCTACAGGGGCTGGGTGGGTGGTCAGGACTCTTACTGAGGCTCCCTGCTCTCTCCCTACCCAAACTCCTTGCTCCACTGCACCTCTCCTCAGAGTCCCCAGCCCAACCTGGCACTCTGGCCCACCCTGGGGGGAAAGGGACCAGCCCCGGGGGGGCGAGGGTGGGCTCTAAACAGAAATAGGTAACAATGGCAAGAACGCAGAGTGGGCTAAAGAGAGTCCTGGAGTAGAGGTTTCACAGGTAAGAACAGCCTGTCCAAGATCGCCACCTGCTGGTGAAACAGGGCCCTGCCGGAGTTGTGGGGGTGGAGTGAAGGGTGTTAGGGCAGGCAGGACCTGTCATACTAATCGTGTCAATAACAGCAGTAACCGTCACCATTTACCCAGCGCTCACCATGTGCTGTGCACACATCCTCTCATCCAAGGTCACCACAGTGACCCCAGGTAGGCACCATGACCCCCATTTTTCAGATGGAGAAATGGAGGCTTGGAGGCTTGAATAAAGTCACACAAAAATGTGAAGCCGTGACTGCTGACCCCCCATGCCAGGCTCTGCGACGGGCTCACCTTGACATCCTCAGCCTCCGAGAAGGTGTCAGTCTCCTCCTCTGTCGGCATCTCCAGGTCGGACTCCTCGGAGGCGATGGGCACGTGGATGGTCAGGTAGGGGTTGTTGATGAAGTTGAGGTGGTCCAGCTCAATGCTGGGGGTTGGCCCGTCAGCCAGGCCCACGTGGTTCAGGATGTGATTGTCCTTCAGGTCCTTGTCACCCTCCTTGGGCGGCGGTTCCTTCTTCTCGTCCTCGGGGGCACTCTCCCCGGCCTCCCCGGCCTCTCCAGCCTCCTCGGCCTCCCCGAGCCTCCCGATTTGGAGTATGATCTCCTTGGGGCTCAGGATCTTGCCGTGCAGCAGCCCCAGCAGGAAGGCTTTGGCGAAGCTGATGCCCCACTTGATGCGCCCGATGGCGATCTGCAGGTTGTTCATCTCGCCGTCCTCGTCCGGGGCTGCCAGGCTGTCGGCGCTAAAGGAGCTCAGCAGCAGGGCCAGGAAGAGGTTCAGGACCTGGGAGCAGGGGTTGGGGAGCCTCAGCTCAGCCTCCGGGCCCCTGAGGGTCCTCAGGCCTCCAGACCAGATCTACCCCATATTGAACATTTAAAACAGCGCCACCTAATGGAGTCCTCACGACTGCTCATGGAGGTGAGACCTGCCACTCTCATCCCCACTTGGCAGGTAAGGAAACTGAGGCTTGGGCACAGACTAGGACGCTGCGGACCGAGGCTGAGGCAGGGCTTGGGAGGCCCCTGGGTGACAGGGACTCTCCATGATGCTGTCCTCCGCCTCCACTGCCAGGGGACGCAGAGCAAAGACCAGGGTGCATGTCTCCAAGCTCCCAGGAATTACTGGGAACCACTTCTTCGAGCCATCTTTTCTTTCCTGATAAGTGGGATTTTAATAGACCCTGTGCTCCCAGTGCTCAGAGGCATGTCCCCTATTGCCCTGGAAAGGGCAGTGACCCCTTTCTCCCATGGGGTCCCCTGCTCCCCCTGGTTCTCTTCCCATAGTCCTGCTGAAAGGGACTTAAGAGGCTTCTGGTCTACCCACTGCCTCCTGTCAACTTTATCTTCCAGTGGCCAGACATTTACTGGGCCCCTCCAGTGAGCACAGGAGCCAGTGGCCTGAGGGAGCTCCCACCTGCTAGAGACAGACATCTGATCAGAAAAATCATATGCAGTGAGTTTGCACGGCCGTGGAGATGGGCACGGAGGCTCTGAGACCATGCTGCTTGGTTTCGAATCCTAGTTTACGAGCTGTGTGTCCAGCGGCAAGTCAGACCTCTGCTGTGTGCCTCGGCTTCCTCATCTGCATCTGGAGATGTTCCCAGTCCCTGCCTCCTCGCATTGTGGTGAGCACACAGCAGGCACTCCAACATGTTGGCTGTTATGTGTGCAATATTGGAAGGCAGGGCCAGGCTCTTTCTCTGGGGGCCTTGGGGAGGCCCTGGGAGCCTGTCCATGGGAACCTCCCACCCTTGCCCATCTTGTCCGCCCGCCTCTCACTGTCTGACTTCCACCAGCGTCCTCCAAGGGCCTTCTGTCATCGTCTTAACCATCGTGTTAACATAATACCTTTAAAACAGACAGGGTGTCCCCACAAAAAAGTATACATTCTTTAACAGCTGACAGCTCAATTTTGAGAAAATAAAGACTGCCTTGATAATTATTCAAAGTATGTATATACATTTTGGGGACACCCTATATATGTGTGGTGTCTTGTATATCTTCTTTCCTTGGGGGAACGTACTGGGGGGATTCTGCCCCATCTCCATACCCCCAGCTACTTTGCTGCCTTTGCCCCCCACCTAAATTTCTTGGTCTTTTCTTCTCTCTCTTGGGGGGAGGCATCCAGTTGCCAGAAACACATCTGAGATGGGAATTAGCTGCTCTCTGGGTCAGCAGGGTTTGCACACGGCTCTTGCCTAGGACAGAAATAGCCTCCTCGGGCAAGGCGGGGAGCGGGAGGGGGGGGGGACTGGAGGGGAGGGGAATGGACATTGTGCCCCCTGGGGGCTCTGAGGGATGGGTTACCTATGACTTAGTCATTTCCCCTCCTTCGCAGGAGCCCAAGGAAGTGCCCAAGTGCCATGGACGCAGGGGACATGGGTACCCACACTCCCTGGCAGGGTGCCCTCATGCCCTCTGCAAACACCTGCCTCCATGAGCCTGGGGGGGTGGGCGGGGACCGGGCCCAAGGAGCTGACATTGCCACCTCCCTCGGCTGCTCCACTCCCTCTGAGCAAAGTGGGAGAACCACAGAGCTGGACCAGAAAAGGGCATCAGCGGTGGGTGAGGGAGTGTGTGCGGGGTGTGTGCGTGTGACACACACACAGACTCAGGGCAGGGGTTCCAGCCTCGAGCCAGACTGCTTCGGCTCACAGGTGACTGACTCACTTCCCGGGGCCTCTGCTTCCTCATCTACAAAGCAGAGCTGAGCACACGGAGCGTATGCCGAGTGCTGGATGAATGTAAACAGAGGCCAGCCGTCCCGTCCTTGCTGGCGTGGATGTCGTCATTGTCAGCACTGCAGTTACTGTCTACGTTATTGTCACGGGAGTTCAGAGACACAGGTTCTAGTCCAGGCTCAGTTTCCCACTAGCTGTGCGGTCTGGGCAGTGCCTCCTTGGAGCACAGAGCCAGCATCACCGGCCTCACAGGGTTGTGGGCAACATCAAGGATGATGCAAATAAAGCCCCCCACGCAGGCACCGGCCCCTGGCAGGAGTGTGAGGCCCCCGATGGGGATCTATGCCACACACGCCTGTGACATTTGAACTCCCCTGACCTCGAGGGCCAAGTGCTTTGCTAATCACTGAGATGTGCGTTGTGTAATCCTCAGGACCACCCGGTGAAGTGGGTCATCCCCATTTTCCAGATGAGACATACTGAGACCAAATAGGTTAATAACTTGCTCAGGGTTTCCCAGTTAGTGGTGGCACAGTAGGGGCTTGACATGATTTTGAGTTTGCACACAAAAACCCCTTGCAGAGCCTTTCTGTCACCCCCAGGTCCTCCAACTACATGACAAACTGCTACTCAGAGACTGCTACCCACACCCTAATCCTGCCCCCGAGGTCTGCCCAGCCATCTTCCCTCTCTTTCTCCACGCCCCAAGACCTCCCTCCCAGGGACAACCAGCCTGGGGCCTCCTGTCTAGCTGTCCCTCATCCCAGGGTCTCCTCCTCAGTTGAGGTGACAACCCACCCCACCAATCTGCTCCTGCCCCCAGCCAGAGCTCAGCGATATCTGAGACGCGCTGACCCAGCAGCCCAAGGATTCCACAGGCCTTTGCAGAACATGTTGGGGAGGGAGGGGGATGGGACGTGCGTCTTCCCGCCTCTGTTGCCCAGGGCAGTGCCTGCCAGCCACTGCAGGGGGCAGCTGAGCACAGCACTCCGGCTAGGACTGACCCCCACGCCACCCAGAGAAGGGGAGGAGTCGGGGTCGACAGGGTGAGGATAGATGCCTGCCAGGCCCGAGCCACAGAAATGCTGGTCAGCTGGACCACAGCCCCACAGCCTGTTTCTCATCAGCCCCTGCACCCCTTCCCTGCACCAGTCCCCCACAAGCCAAGCCCAAAGTGGCAGGATGGAGGCTGTTTGTGCCATCTCTGGATTCTCCCAACACCCGGGGCCTGATTCCCAGGTACAGAGGGTGAGAGGGTGGGAGAAGGCCAAGAGGCCCAGCAACCTCGGATGCCAACTCCGTGCGGTGCCTTCTTGCACACTGTCACGCCACTCCTCCCAGCCACCCTCTAAGGTACCCACTCTTTTTCTTTCATGTAAAATTGGAGAATCCAGCCAACCAGAGAGCAGTAATTGGTTCAAGGTCATGCAGATGGAAAAGGAGCTGGGATTGGAACTTAGACCTGTCTGATTCCAATTATTATGTTACTTTACCCAAAACACCAGGTTTCAACAGCACTAATCACAGTGCCAGCCCTGGGCCAGCAGCAAGAGCATCTCCAGAGCTCGTTAGAAACACAGATTCCCAGGTGCTGGCCCAGAGCTGCTAGATCAGACTGGGTGGGTGGGAGGAGGCGGCAGGTTCTAAGAAACTCGCAAGCAACTCTTAAGCAGGTTAAAATTTGAGAATCATTGGATTAAACCACAAAAAATTTTGCCATTTTGAGGGAAACAAAAGAAAAAATAAACAAATGGGACTACATTAAACTAAAAAGATTTTACACGGCAAAGGAAACCATTAATAAAACAAAAAGACAACCTACTGAATGGAAGATTTTTGTCAATGATATCTACACTGATAAAAGAGAAAGATGCAAATTGACCGTACCTTTGTGATGCACACCAGCCAATCAGGAGTGAGTATGCAAATTAACCCAACAAAGATGGCGGGTTAATTTGCATACACAGGTGCTGAGCGGCTGGGGACGGGGCAGGATGCTTGCATCACTGCTATGGTGACAACACAGGCATTCTGCATCGCCCCAGTTGCTCCAGGCCTCTGGGCAGTGTGGGAAGGCGGAAAGGCGGCTTCAGCCTGAGCGAAGGCAGTGCTGGCAGCCAGGGGAAGGAAGGCCCATTCTCGCATGAGTCTTCGTGCATGGGGCCTCTAGTATCTTATAAAGGGCTAATATCCAAAATTTATAAAGAACTTATACAACGCAACACCAAAAAAACCAAACAAATCCAATCTTAAAAATGGGCAAAGGACCTGAATAGACACTTCTCCAAAGAGGACACACAAATGGCCGATATAGGAAAAGATGCTCACCATCACTAATCATCAGAAAAATGCAAGTTACAACCATAATGAGATATCACCTCACACCTGTCAGAATGGCTATCGTCAATAATCCATAAACAACAAGTGTTGGAGAGGATGTGGAGAAAAGGGAACCCTTGTGCACTGGTGGTAGGACTGCAGATTGGTGAAGCCACTATAGAAAACAATAGAGAGCATCCGAAAAAATTATGGCCCAGCGATTCCACTTCTGAAGAAACCTAAAACACTAACTGGAAAGAATATATGCACTCTTATGTTCACTGCCTCATTATTTACAATAGCCAAGATACGGAAGCAACCCAAGTGCCCATCACCAGAGGAGCGGATAAAAAAGTGGTGATGCGTATATACAATGGAACATTACTCGGCCATAAAAAAGACTAAAATCTTATCATTTACCACAGCATGGATGGGCCTAGAAGGTATTATGCTGAGTGAAATTAGTCAGTCAGAGAAAAACAAATATCATATGATTTCACTTATACGTGGACTCTAAGGAACAAAATAAACAAACAAAATTGAAACAAACTCATAGATACATAGAGAACAGACTGATGGTTGCTAGAGGGGAGAGGAATTGGGGGATTGCGTGAAAGAGGTAAAGGGATTAAGGTATAAATTGGGCCCTGGCTGGTGTGGCTCGGTTGGTTGGGCATCATCCTGTGCACCACAAGGTTTCTGGTTCCATTCCCAGTCAGGGCACATGCCCGGGTTGTGGGTTGTGGGGATGTGCAGGAGGCAGCCAATCCATGTTTCTCTCTCTCCCTCTCCCTTCCTCTCTCTCTAAATAGCAATAAAAAATATATTAACAACAACAATAAAAAAGAAGTACAATTGGTCGTTACAAAATAGTCACGGGGCTGTAAAGTCCAGTATAGGGAATATGGTCAATACTATTGAAATAACTAGCTCTAGTACTAGGTGGGGAATGGAAATACCAGGGGGAACACTTTGTAAAGTATGTGAGTATCTAACCACTATGCTGCGCACCTGAAACTAATGCAAAATAATACTGAATATAAACTGTAATTGAAAAATAAAACTAAAGAAAAAATTTGCCATTTTGGGGGGTTGAGGGGGCAGGAAGAGAAGAGCCATGTATCATGCAGTTCAACTCATAGGAAAAGGGCCCTCGCATGACAGCCCCCTTCAAAGGGAATAACGGAGATAAAAGAACGGGTCATGTCTTGGACACTTGGATTTCCTGGGCAAGGGTGGGGGGGCCACCCAGCCGGCCTCACTCACCACTAGGTTGCCGATGACCATGACCATGAGGAAGACGGTGAGGCACATGGCCTGGCCGGCCACCTCCATGCAGTCCCACATGGTCTCGATCCACTCGCCACACAGGATGCGGAAGATGATGAGGAAGGAGTGGAAGAAGTCGTGCATGTGCCAGCGGGGCAGGCTGCAGTCCGAGGCGATCTTGCACACACACTCCTTGTAGCTCTTGCCGAACAGCTGCATGCCCACCACGGCGAAGATGAACACGATGATGGCCAGCACCAGCGTCAGGTTGCCCAGCGCCCCCACGGAGTTGCCGATGATCTTGATGAGCATGTTCAGCGTGGGCCACGACTTGGCCAGCTTGAAGACCCGCAGCTGCCGGGCGGGAGGAGGGCAGGGGCGAATGAGGCCCAGGGACCCCTGGTCAACCCGGGGGAGCCCTATCCTTAGGGGAAAGAATCATCTTGAACAGCTCGATCCCCCATTCCCTGAGTGATTGGAAGGCCTGTTTGCCTCTCTGTTAAATGAGAACATTCATATCCTACTACCTCATGCACTTCATATGTTCAAAAGGAAAAAAAAGTCCGTATTTGTCAAAGATACAGATAAAGCTTCCAGCCAGTGTAAGTCAGTGGTCGATAGTCAACCTATGAACCAGGAGGTCACGATGCCTGGGTGGGCACCGGTAGGGGGCATGTAGGAGGAGCCAATCAATGATTCTCTCTCATCATTGATGTTTCTATCCCTCTCTCTCTCCTTTCGCTGAAATCAATCTAAAAACGCCACATATTTAAAGATACAGATAAAGTGTTTACAAGTGAAATTATATGTTGGGATTTGCTTTAACATACTCTCCTCCACAAAAAGTGGGGGGACAGATGAAACAAGAGCAGCCGACTATTGATGGCAATTGAAGCTGGGTGATAGGTACACAGAGGTTTATTATACTTTACTAGAGGCCCGGTGCATGAATTCATGCATGGGTGGGGTCCAGCCAGCCTGCTCTGATCGGGGCCGGCCACAGGGAGGGTCCAAGGGCAGCTGGTGGGCCGGCCCCACCCCCGATCTGGGTGGGGGGGGGGCTGATCGGGGATGGGGCCAACCAGGGGGAGGGTCCGCAGGTGGTTGGCCAGCTGTCTCACCCCCTGGTTGAACTCCCCAGTCGAGGGGACAATTTGCATATAGCCTTTTTATTATATAGGATACTTTTGTGGATGCATGAAAGGTCCCAGAATAAAGTTTAAACAAATAATAAAAGTGCTCCCAGGGGGTGGTGGAAAGGGCACTAATTCAGAGCTCCGATTCTATCACTAAAGATCCTCCCAAGCCTTAGCTTTCAGGGCTACAGTCCGGGCCAAAGTGCCTGTTCCACAGCCACCCAAGGTCACAGGGGTCAAGCTCCTGGGCTGTCATTTGGGCTCCCAGCAGCCCTGAGTGATAGGGGAGGGGGCTCCCTTTCTTCCTATTTTCAGTAGGAAAATCCCCACCCTGCCCCTCTCCCACCCCGGCCCGGGGCTCACGCACCAGACGGAAGGAGCGGAGCACCGACAGCCCCTGCACGTTGGCCAGGCCCAGCTCCACCAGGCTGAGCGTGACGATGATGCTGTCGAAGATGTTCCAGCCCTGCTGGAAGTACTCATAGGGGTCCAAGGCGATGAGCTTCAGCACCATCTCTGCTGTGAAGATGCCCGTGAAGACCTGTGGGGTGGGGGGCGGCCCCGTCACAGGTCACAGAGCTTCCGGGAGCACAAGGCTTTGAGAGTCTCCTACCCGACTCCCACCTCCTGGCAGAGCCTGTGGGGCCCAGAACCCTGAAGGGGCAGGTAGTGGTGCCCACGGCACCCGAGTGTGCGTGTGAGTGAGGAGTGGGATGGCCATTCCACAGGGGAGATGGGGACCAACCAGAGACCTGGGCCCTTCCGTTTTTGGCCATGTGACCGAGGGCCAGCCCTCAACTTCTCGGGGCCACTCACAGAATATTTAACACTCACAGAGGGCTTTGTGGTTGCCATGGTAACCTCATTGGTATGCTGGTTTCGGTGTAATTGAAGGGATTATCACACCCGGCTCAGGAAAAGGAAATTGAGGCTCAGAGAGGTTAGCGGGAAGTGCTCGGTCGTGCTGCCCACATGGGAACGAGTCAAGTCTCAAACCCGCTTGATTCAGTGTCCTGTTTCTGCTCCCTACAGCCTCTCTACCCTCCCTGGCATGGGTCTCAGGACCCAGCCTCTTGGTGGACTTGGAAGTCTAGGGCAGGGGCCAAAAGGAGGCAAAGTTGGGAACAATGAGGAGGCCAGAGCTGCCTCACCCCCAAACACAACCCTCTATATGGCGTCTGAGGGCTGCAGAGTCCCTGAAAACTGGCCCCTCTCCCCCAGGGCACGGCCCCCCTCCTGCCAGACACCAGCTGCCCTGGGTCCCCAGCTTGCCCTGGCACATGCTGAGCCCCGCCCAGGAGCTGTCCCTGGCCATAGCAGGTGCCCAGTCGGCAGCAGAATGTGGGCAGGGGGTGAGCAGGCTGTGGGCCGGCCCCATCACGTACACCCCAGCAGCTGCACCAAGTCCAGAGCACGCCCTGGCCCCTCCGGCCCAGCCCGGCCACGGCTGCTCGGGCATCTCCACAGAACAGACTTGCCTGCCTCCCAGGCTGGGGACTCCAAGGTCCGAATCCCTTGCTATCCACCCAGGCCTGTCCTTCCTCAAGCCTCACATCTCACTCTCCTAGGCCCCCCTGACCCTCAGGGTCGGGAGCGTCTGGCCCATCTGCCATCCTGAAAACATTTGAGGGAAACTGAGAAGGGAGGGCAGGGCTGGAGGAGGAGGCGGCTTTTTCCCTTTGTCAGGCTCCACCGTGGCTGGCAACGAGGTGATAATGCTCCTAATGGGTAGGGATAAGCAGGCGGATCAGTGTGTGTCAACAATAGCGGAGCAGGCAGGGCTGCGGAGGGTAGTAAGCCTGGCCTCGCTGGAGAAAGGGGACGGGCAGGGGGCTGAGGGTTGGGGGACTATGCCCTGGGGCCTCCAGGATGAGCTGGGGCCTCTTGGGCCAGGGTGCCCATGGCTATCTGTCCTACTTTTGGGTCCCGTAGTCCCTCTTAGGCCCACAACAAACAACCTCTAAAGGTGGAGAGACCTGTCACCCAGTCCCCCCACCTCCGTTGCCTCAACTCCCCCGTATCTGCATCCATGGCATGACCTGGACTCCAGATCCCCGGAGTCCTGATCTTAAGGATTCCAGAACCTCATCCCCACTCTCTCTGCTCCCAGCTATCCTGAAACCCAAATACATCCCGTGGATCACCCCATATACCTTTCTTGTACATCAACTTATGTCCCCCACATGCTGGGAAAATAACCCCAGCCTGTCCACATATGCCCCCCAATAGTGCCCCATATTTCCACACAGCTGAGAGGGCTTCATCAGGCCCTGTGTCCTCTCTCCTGTCCTGCCTGGGAATGACCACCCCTCCCTTGTCCCCTCCCTACCAGGTTGCCCACGCTGAGCACGTGGTCAAATTCCTCTGTCATGGGGTAATGCTCCATGGCCATGAAGAGGGTGTTGAGCACGATGCAGATGGTGATGCCCAGGTCCACGAAGGGGTCCATGACGATCAGGTGGATGATGTTCTTGAACTTCATCCATGGGGCGCAGCAGTTCCATATGAGCACTTTGTGGGCACACTTGTACCACCACGGTGGGCATTTCTGGTGGGCCTCTTCCAGCTCTGGGGGTAGGGTGGAGTCAGACACGTGATGTGACCCCCTCTCAGTGGCTACCTTCCTCCACTTGGTCTTTGGGGCTCCCCAAGCCCTGCCTTTTAGATCACATCTCAAACCCCACCCCTCAGGGCCCCCTACTCCAAGCCACACCTTTCAGTGCATCACCCTCAAAACCCAACCCTTTAGACCAGCTGTGGGCAAACTACGGCCCGCGGGCCGGATCCGGCCCGTTTGAAATGAATAAAACTAAAAAAAAAAAAAGACCGTACCCTTTTATGTAATAATGTTTACTTTGAATTTATATTAGTTCACACAAACACTCCATCCATGCTTTTGTTCCGGCCCTCCGGTCCAGTTTAAGAACCCATTGTGGCCCTCGAGTCAAAAAGTTTGCCCACCCCTGCTTTAGACCCTGCCCCCCAAAGACCTGCCCCTTAGCGGCCTTTGCCCCAGGCCCCTTCTCTCAATGGGCTAGTTCAAGCTTCCGCCTTCTTGACACAACCCACAAAGCCCTGCCCCTCAGTGACTGTCACCCCTGCCAGCGGCCCAGGACAGTGATCCTGCACCCTGCTCTCGCAGTGCCTGAGGGTCCCTGGTGGGAGGTCACTGCTGGGGGTCAGTTCCCAGTTCCTCCTGCCGCTGGCCAGTGCCACTGGGGAGCAGACTGGGATCCCCCTGTGGGCTCTTTATCGCTTTGGCAGTAATGCCGGCCCCTCCAGACTGTTCCCAGCCAATCAGTCACTTCCCACCAGAGTGGCTTTCTGGAAATGTCCCCTGTTCTTGCTGCCCTAGCTCAAAAGCCCGTAAGGCCCCATGGATAAAGCTGCTCCTCCACCTGGACTTCCAGGCCTGTGTTGCTGTGGGAATCCTCAGCCCAGGCATGATCCCATTTCATTCCCACCAGAACTTCATACATGCTGTTAGTGCCTCCATCTCATAGAGAAGGAAAGGGGATTGGAGTGGGGCAGTCCCATGGATCCTTGGATTTGCAAGCATGATTGGGACACCCCAGGGGTGGGGGTGGCTGACTCTCACCCCCATCCAGGAGTTAGCAACCTGGGCCTCTCATAAAGGCTACACATTCTAGTCCAGCGGTTCTCAACCTGTGGGTCGCAACCCCTTTGGGGGTCGAATGACCCTTTCACAGGGGTCGCCTAAGACCATCGGAAAACACATATATAATTACATGTTGTTTTTGTGATTAATCACTATGCTTTAATTATGTTCAATTTGTAACAATGAAAATACATCCTGCATATCAGATATTTACATGACGATTCATAACAGTAGCAACATTACAGTTATGAAGTAGCAACGAAAATAATTTTATGGTTGGGGGTCACCACAACATGAGGAACTGTATTAAAGGGTCGTGGCATTAGGAAGGTTGAGAACCACTGTTCTAGTCTGACCTTAACAACGCCACCCCACCCCCAGCCTGGCTGCTACTGCAGGTGCTACTGCCAAAAATTCTCACAACCATCCAGCAAGGGCAGTGTTGAGTGATCTCCTAGGCCAGCTCTGCCCAGCATTCTCTGGGGCATTCTCTGGCAGGGCACCCATACCTGGATGCCTGTCATACAAGGTTAGGTGAGATGGTGCCCTCTAGAGGTGTGCAAAGTCCTCTAGGATGGCGGTCGCCAACCATTGGGACCTCACGGACCACCAGTTGGCAACCATTGCTCTAGGACCTCCAAGTCCTTCCTAACACAAGTGGCCTGGGAAGGGAACCAGATCTCTTCTATGACAGATTTCCTTCCTTCCCTCACTCCCTCTCTCTCTCTTTTCTTCCCTCCCTCCTTGTCATTCATCCATATACCCATGTGTTTCTTCCCATTCATTAATCTTTCAGCCTGTCCATCTATCCATCATCCATTCATCATCCATTCATCCATCCATCCATCATCTATCCATCCAGTTGTGTAAATCTATCTACCTTCTTTTTATTACCTCATGCTTATCCTCCTCCTGAGACTTGGGGAGCAGCACGGGCATTTGAGGGAGTCTGTGACTCTACCTGGGCAGAGTCTGGCCTTTGGCCTTTAACTTTTACCCAGAGACATTTGAGGAGCAGGATCTCCCATTTCCGGAACTTTGGGCCTTCCTGGTTAGTATTAGTATCCTGTCCTCCATTGCCTTGGCAGCCCCCAAGGCCCTCCCGGAAGCCCCCATTTCCCGTGGCAGCCTGGCCTTGCAGCCAGAACGGGGCAGGGTAAGCCAGGACTATATTTATCGTGGCCATTTCTTCGATGCCAATATTAAGTTACTGTCCTCCTGAAGCTGGGCCCAGCCAGCCCCACCCTCACTTCCCCAGGAGCCCAAGTGGCCTGATGGGCAGGACATGCAGTGTAGGATGGGTATGGGGGAGCCGGGCACTCACCTTCCATAGCATCTGAGATGGCGCTGTCTGCGCTGCAGCTCGGCCGTGGGGGCCCCTTCTCCCCTGGTGATGTGTCCAGGCTGCCATTGCAGTCTTTGCTGTGGGCTGGGTCACCTTCTGCCTCCGCATCTTCCAGAGCCTGGGCAGCCTTGGCCTGTGGACCGGCAGGGTGATGGGCATGAAGTCCATTTCTGAGCCAGGAGGATGGACTGATTGACTTTCAGAGCTTCCTCACGAATCCTTTAGGATGGGGCCCCTCTTCTTGGCCTGCACTGAGCCTAGTGGTGGTCCAAAGTGACAGAGGACCCTCATCCTTGGAGACCCTCTACTCTGACGCCGTGACTGAGCCTGCACTTCGTGAGATGATGAGAGAGTGGGTACTCCTCCCTGGGGCCTCATTAGGACCCGCCCCTCTCTTGACAGGGACCCATATTCTGCCCAGAAAGAATCACTAAATCATAGATATTCAAGTTGGAAGGCTACTCTGATTCCTTGTCACATATGGGGAAACTGAGGCACAGAGCTGCAAAATACTCTTTCTACTGCCTGGATGTCTCCCATCCGACCAAAGCCCCAGCCGGGGGCCTCTGCTCCCCCTGCCTCCAAGCCCCGCCCCTTCCTCTCCCTCACCCTCAGCCTGCCCAGGAGAACCCAGGCTGAGGGGCAGGGAGATAGATCCCTGGGTCCTCGGCCTCCTCTCTCTGATTCCAGACCTTCTCCATTTCCTCCTGATGCTTTTTGTATTTCTCCAGCAACTGCTGAAACTCCTCTTCTCTCTCCAGATCCTCAGCCATGTTGGCCTCGTTCTGCTCAGCGTAGGCCATGGCCACCACCGCCAGGATCAGGTTGATGAGGTAAAAGGAGCCCAGGAAGATGATGACCACAAAGAAGAGCATGTAGGTCTTGCCAGCTGCTCGGAGGGTCTGGGGGTGGGGGCAGGACAGGAAGTATCACATGGTGCCCGCCTGCTTCACCCACCACCCCTCTCCACACACCCATAGCCCAGAGAGGTAAACAGAGAGGGTCCCTCAGAGAGCCTGATGATTTGAGCCAGGGTCTGGTCATCCTTAACAGGCTAAACCACACTCTGGGGAACTTCCAAATGTATACCCAGGACCCAGACTATCCTGGTCTCCTGACTCAGAGAGCCCTGAGGACCAGCCAGACATCGTGAGGTCAGAGAGCCAGGATAAAAAATGGTGAACATGGGCTATGGGGGCTTGAGTCCTAGCTCTGCAATGGTGCCTGGTGTCTTCTAAGAGCTCAACAGATAGTAGTTATTATTATTATTACTATTTTCAATAATATCATCAGTGTTAGAAGTATCACCAGGGACCAGAAGGCATTGTTGCTCCAGACTCAGCCTGTTCTGCAAACAGTAGAGCTAAATAATTGTGTCTGGGGCCCTGGCTGGTTTGGCTCAGTGGATAGAGCGTTGGCCGGCAAACTGAAGGGTTGCAGGTTCAATTCTGGTCAAGGGCACGTACCTGGGTTGCAGGCTTGATCCCTGGCCCCAGTCAGGGTGCATGCAAGAGGCAACCACTCGATGTGTCTCTCTCACATTGATGTTTCTCTGTCTGTCTCTCCCCTTCCCTTCCACTCTCTCTAAAGATCAATGGGAAAATGTCCTCGTGTGACGATTAGACAACAAGTTAAAAAAATAAAAAATAAAAAATTGTATCTGGGTAGAGTTGAATTTCTAAGCTGCCCTGTGGTACTGCGAGGTCTGGGGATCTGTGCCGGGCCTGGATCTCAGCAAAGATGGAGAAGGATAAAGAGGCTATGGCTCAGATCTGGGCAGATACCCAATGTTGGGGGCTCTAAGAAGCTGTCTGTATGTAGGGGCACTGAGGGGGTCCCACAGGTGAGACAGCCCTGCTGGGGGTCCTGCCAGGCGACGAAGAGGCTGTGGGGATGAGGGAGGTTCTAGGGCTGAAGAGCAGGGTGGGGCAGCTGTACCAGCTGGAAGAGGTTCTCCCAATAGTCCTGTGTCATGAGGCGGAAGAGAGACAGGAAGGCCCAGCTGAAGGTGTCATAGCTGGTGTAGCCATAGTTGGGGTTCCGCCCAGCCTTTATGCACAGGTAACCCTCGGGGCAGCGCCTAGGGATAGAATGGGGTCTGGTTTTAGGGAAGAAGGAGAGCTCCAACTGGGGGCCAAGAAAGGGGGCACCAAGGGGAGGAAATGCTTCAGTCCTGTGTCCCAGAAACAGGGAGATGTTCCATCCACGCCCATAGGTTTCCCCTCTATTCCCATCCTCCCCTGGTCCTTGGCCCTGAGCAGCCCCCCGTTTTCTGACACCCCTGTGGCATCTTTTCCCATCGCCCAGCATCACTCACCCAGCGTCGCTGCTGTTCCCACAGAGCAGGGCGTCGAGGGCACCCTCCAGGAAATAGAAGTTCCCTTGGGGGTCAGAGGCCACAGAGGATACACGTCACCACATGGACACACCATGGGCACATGTCACTGCACACCTGGGGACACATCTGTGTGGACCGCACCAAACAGCTGCTTCCTGGTACCCCCCCCCTCCTTTAGGGGCATCCCCAAATCCTAAGGTCTCTGGGTAGATACATGGCAGGGAGCTCAGCTCCAAGTGGTGTGAGCTCAGTGCCTGGTGTGGTTGCACAGTCAGAATGAGCAGGGACACAGAGAGACGGGAGGAACATGTATGTGTGTGCATGGGGCTACCATGTGTCTGCGCAGGGCCCCTGACTGAGGGCTGAGGCTGGGGGACGAGGAGGCCAGACCCAGGGTACCAGGCTGAAGAAGGGGTACCTGTTTCTAATTTGCCAGAAGGCATTGTGTAGACGAATGGTGGCCGTGGGAGGATGTGTGCCTTGTGTGTGAGTATGTAAAGTGTGAGTATGTAAACAGGATGTGGGTGTGTGGGTGCCTGGTGGAGGCCCTGCCAGGGAGTGCAGAGGTTAAGGACGAGGGAACACGGACTGCTGCTTCATATGGTGGAAGCTTCAGGATTTCCCAAGCAATTTGGCATTTGTTGTCCTATTAACCCTTTGAGAAAGGTGTTGTCATCTCAGTTTTCCAGGTGAGGACTCAGCATCAGGGAGACCAAGTGACTTGTCAGAGGCAAGTGGTAAGTGATGGATCTCAGCTCAGGTCCTCTCCTGATATGTATTTTATGGGGGGGCTGCCCTCGGGACTGGGACTGGCCCCCCTGGCCTTCCAGCCTCCATCCAGCCTCCATCCTTACCTTCATCACTGATGTAAGCATCCCAATCAAAGGTGTAGTTGCTGGCCCTGCTCTCCGGGGTCGTTGCCGTACCAGGTGTCGTTGCTGTCCCAGGTGTCGTTGCCGTACCACAACTCATTGTCGTACCACGTGCTGTTGGTGTCGTTGAAGGGTGGGGGCCACCGCACGCACTTCTGCCGCAGGTTTCCCATGAAGAGCTGCAGCCCCACCAGGGCGAAGACGCTCAGGCAGAAGACGGTGAGGATCATCACATCCGAGAGCTTTTTCACCGACTGGATCAGGGCCCCCACAATGGTCTTCAGACCTGACCGTAGGGTGGGTAAGAGTATGGACGGGGAGCAGGCAGGGCAGGGTGGTAACTCCCTCCCTCATCCTCCAAGCCTCTGCCTACTCCATCTCCTCAAGACCTGACTTACCAGGGGCACCACTTCCCGGAAAGCTTCCCAAATTAACCCCACTCTTCTCTGATCACGTCCATAAGCAGGAGCCTTCGATGGCCACAGAATCTCAGCCACCAGGAGAATGGGCTATAAAGACTTCACGGGCTGCTGCCTGACTCACGGAACAGCACACAGTGGAGCGTAATAAATGTCACTAGGGCCTGGCTGTTTTGCTCAGTGGTTAGAGCATCGGCCTGAGGACCAAAGGGTCACAGGTTTGATTCCCGGTCAAGGGCATGTATCTCAGTTGCAGGCTTGATCCCGGCCCTGGTTGGGGCACATGCAAGAGGTAACCAATGATGTGTCTCTCTCACATCGATGTTTCTCTCTTCCCCTCTCCCCTCCCCTCAACTCGAAAAAAATCAATGGAAAAAATATCCTCAGGTGAGGATTAAAAAAGTTAAGAGAGAAATATACATTTAAAAAATAGATATAAATAGAAAACAAACAAAAAAATAAACGTCACTAGGTCAGCATTCCCAAAGTGTGTTCCACAAAACACTAATCTCCCAAATTGTGCCCTTAAAGGGGAGCGGGTATTCAATAATGTTCGGGAAAGGCCGAGCTGTGTATTTCTCTTGGAGAGTCACTGTGTAGATCATCTAATCTAAGGCTCTGACAAGTCCTCCAGAAACAAACAAAAACTTCTAATACCACGTTTATTAACGTACTCGGTCACAGAACCCCTTTCCCGATAATGCCTGTCAACCCCCAAGGAATAGCGGGGTTCACGCTGAGAAGCTCTAGACCAGCGGTTCTCAACCTGTGGGTCGCGACCCCTTTGGTGGTCGAACGACCCTTTCCCAGGGGTCGCCTAAGACCATCCTGCATGTCAGATATTTACATTATGATTCATAACAGTAGCAACATTACAGTTATGAAGTAGCAACGAAAATAATTTTATGGTGGGGTCACAACATGAGGAACTGTATTTAAAGGGCCAGAAGGTTGAGAACCACTGCTCTAGATTGATTTGGTATGATCATCGCATTTGGCCCTTTGGATGGACAGCGGCATAAACAAAACTTAGGGAATTCCAGGAACCGATTCCCATCATTTATGGAAGAGCCCTTCCCTTGGGCCTAATCATAGCGTCTCTCGCTTCAGTATTAGTTTATTTCCTTTTCTTATCCTGGCATAGACAAGAGATGCTCAGCAGCCTCCTTATAAAAGCCCGCCAGAGCTCCAAGGATGCTGGGAGTATGGCATCGAGGAAAGGTGCTGTGGCCTTGGCTCCGTGGCTGGTGTTTGGCCTTCGGTCAGCACTTGCCCCTACTGGGGTCTCTTGGGGCCTCCTTCCCGCACCGCAGTGTGAGGCCTTTGGTCTACAGGAAAACTCAGGTGCTTTCTAGCATGAAGACGGAGCCATTTCCCCTCCTCCCAGAGCCTGCTCGCCATCCCTTATTGCCTTTCTCTCCTCTAATGAGCCTTCTCCAGTTTCTACACGTGCTTTTTTGAGGGTCTGGATGATCTGGGTTCTATTTATTTCCTGCTTCCTGATGCATTACTTTGGAATTGCCCGGCCCCATGGCTCAGTGGGCAGCGTGCTCCCTATGGAGCCTCAGGGCCGGGACTTTCCACACTGGTCCCTGTGTGTCTCGGCTGGAGGTCGCTGCTCTGCACACTGGCCGTGCACTAGTGCTCTAAGTACCCTACTGATATTAAAGCATTTGATCCCCATAACGGCCCCAGGCACGGCACTGTTATTATCCACATCCTACAGATACTGAGGCACAGACAGCGTAAGCCACTGGCCCAAGGTCAAAGTTAGGAAATGGTGGAGGTGAGAACTGACATAGGCAGTCTGGCTCCAGAGTCTGTGCTCTTCCCCCCTTGCTATGCAGCCCCTCAAATGCCCATCCTCCAACGGGCCCTTTTCTCCTCTCTGGCCGTGGGACACCCGCTGTGTCCACGCTGTGGTGTGTGTCTTACACACTCAGCCTGGGAGTCTTGTGACCCTGGGTCAGGCTCCTGGAACTAGAGTGTCAGGTTCCAGGCCTGGGCATGAGGGTGGGGGGCTGTTGACCCCAGCGGAGGGTCCCTGCACCTCCCCAGTACCTGGGATGACTGTGATGGTTTTCAGGGCCCGCAGCACCCGGAAGGTTCTCAGGGCGGAGATGTTGCCCAAGTCCACAAACTCCGTCACGTACCTGGGTGGGGGTGGGGGTGGGGTCAAGGCTGTGTCAGAGCCGGGGGTAGGTGAGAGGACAGAAATCAGGAATCCTTGTAGTTGGGGTTCCCACAGGGGGCCTATGGGAGCCTGAGAGTTGGGAGAGAGGGCAGGAGCTTGGCTGGGGAGTGGGTATGGCCTCCCAGTGGGTGAGGCCTGGGGCTCAGAGCTGTTGTAGGCTCAGGGCTGCTGTGTGTGGTTGTACATGGTGTGTGTGTGTGTGGGGGGGGGCAGCAGGAGAGCCTTCAAGCCAGACCCTGGGATGGTGGCTCCCGGAGTTGCACCCCTGCCCCGAGGCCCCTGCAGTCCACCCTCTGAGAGGGGAGCCCACTCAGCTGCTCTCTTTGAGGCCTGGCCCTCTCCGCTCCCCTGGCCACAGCCTCAGGACACCCTGGGCCCCTGCTCACGCCATCGTGATGACGCTGAAGTCCAGCCAGTTCCAGGGGTCCCGGAGGAATGTGAAGTCATCGATGCAGAAGCCTCGGGACAGCATCTTGATGAAGGATTCAAAGGTGTAGATCCCTGTGAAGGTGTACCTGGCGGGGAGAGGGCCGGCCAGGGCCAGGTGTGTCATGCCCGGGTAGGGGTGTGGGTGGCAATGATGGACCTCCCAGGATGGAGGGGCATAGAAGTGAAATATGCCGCCCGGGGCTGAGGACGTTGGTGAGAATGACAGTGTGTGCCACCTGGAGGCTTAAGGTGTCGATGGGGTGATAGTGACGGTATGTGTCCCCCGGGAACACAGTCCTCAGAGTGCGGACACCTGGGATGGGCGGAACCCCAGGGCCAGAGGGGTGGGGCTGGGGAAGGTTGTGGGAGGGGAGGAGAGACTTACTCCACGTTCTTGGACCAGGAAGGCGGATCACTCATGGTCATGAACACGCAATTGGTCAAGATGGTGATCATGATGAACATGCTGAACAGCGTTGGGGGGAGGGTCAAGGAAAGTGAGGGAGCAGGTGGGGAAGGGAGGTGGACAGAGGGCCTCCTCGCCCACAGCACCCCGTTTTGCTTATCCCTACCCCCGCCTCTGCCTCTCCCCGCCCTGCGCTCGCCCTCTCAGCAGGATATGAGTGGATGAGCACCTTGATGGCGCCGCGTCTGATGATGTTGAAGGGGCTCAGCAGGTAGAGGGCGGGGGTGGCGGAGAAGCGGAAGATGGACTTGCCCTTGTTGAGCACGATGAAGGTCTGAGGCAGGGAGAGAGCTGTGAGGCCTAGGGACAGGCAGACAGACGGACGATGCACAGACAGGCAAAGCAAAGCCTCCCAGGCCCCCACCTTCTTGTCACTGTAGTAAGGGTCCAGGTCCTCCAAGGGGATGCCGATGACCTCTGGCGGGGGGTCCCCATAGATAAGGGGCAGGTTCTTGCCAGCCTCCAGGTCGCCCCGTGGCTTCCGCTCAGGCTCCGTGATCTCCATCTCCTTGTTCCGCTGCTGCCGGGCCGCCTCCTCCACTATCCGCTGTTCTATGGCTGCCAGGGACTCCTGGGTGAAGGGGCGCAGGCTGTGGGGGCCCACAGGCACCACGGTGGACAGAGACAGGCGGGCCATCCTTGCATCCTGGGTTCAGGGGCCAGGAGGGCAGTGGGCAACAAGGGCAGCTGTAGCGTGCAGGCCCCCAAATGCTGGGTGGCCACCCGCCCACGGGCCAGGCTGGGGGGGTGGGTGTGCAGGTGCTGCTGGGATTGCAGTGTGTGCCTGCAAGGCCTGAGCGCTGCTGCTGTCCAGGTATTGGACGCAGGAGCATCACCCCCGAGCCCCACGCCACATTCTCCCCAGCAGGGGTTGGCCGCCCTCAGGACTGATGACAAACCAACCAGATCCTCTTCAGCCTTGGGGATTTGGGGTCAGTGCCCCAGTGCCCTCAAATGCCTCCTGGGCCTGAGCTCCGGGAACAGTGTGGCTTCAGCCTACAAGGAGAGAGAATCACAACAAGCTATTATACACCCACGGCCTCCATGCCCACGTGGGGCAAAGAGGAGCCAGGTGTGAAATGTGCTGGTGGCCTGGTGGGATCAGCCTTAAGCACGAATGGCGGATGGATTTCACCTTGAGGGTCAACTTGGGTTGGCTGCTGTTGGCTGCCAGGAGATGTGAACAGAGACCGTTGAGGTTGCAGCCAGACTCAGTGCAAAAAGACTGCTGTGATTGATTAGTGATGTCTGCCAGGGGCATCCCAGTGCATCTGCCTGTGTTTGCCATCCCTGGCCAGGAGGGAAGGGAAAGCTGTGGGTTGTGGGGTGTGGAGTGTCCTGTCCTGAGCCTTGGGGAAGTGTGATATTGGGCTAGAAGGAAAGGCCCTAGGCCCTGCGGAGGGTCCCACCAGCTCCCTCCCACAGGACCTGTGGAATCTAATCCACAGGCAGGCAGGGTAGATGGAGCAGGAAGATGCAGGGTACGTATGTGTGTGTGTGGGGGGATGGGCTGCAGATGATAACATGGAAAAGGTGGACACACACGAAAGGTCATGGGCACAAGGAGATGGACAGTTTCAATGGTGGGGGCAGGGCTGGAGCTCCCAGCGACTGTTTTTGGCTGGTGGTCCCTGGATGAACTGGGTGGATGAAGGGCACCCACCAGGAGCTTTAGAGGCCTGTGAGCACTGTGTGGACTGTGTCCTGGGCCAGTCCCTTGGCCTCTGCTGCCCCTGCCCAGCCATCGTGAGCCTGTTCCCTGTGGAAGGGAGGTAATGGGTCACTTATCTCAAAGGCCCTGGGGAATGACCCACATCAGCAGGGAGACCCCTGCAGCCTGGTCACATGTAGCCACCATGGGGCCCACACAGACAGCCTCCACAGAGCCACCCAGAGCCACACTAGGGGTGGCAGCCTTCTCACAGTGGGCCCACACGCCCCAGCAGGATCCCTGGCCCAGCCAGTGCGGGCACTTCCTCAGGCTTGGTCAACAGGTGGGAGGGCGGCCCAGGGAGCGGCCAGAGCCATTGGGCAGAGCTGGCCACGCCCCCGCCTGGCTGCCCAGCTGCTCTCTACCATCATCACCCGGGGAGTCGGGAGTCGTGTTTCCACAGGATGACTCTGCTCATTCCTGCTGACCCTGTCCCCCAGCTGCTCATTGGCCCCTTCGTGTGCGTGGGAGTGTGGATGCGTGAGCACGCACATGCATACACGCACACACATCCAGCCCAAAACCACCCCTCGCACGGGTGGTCCCCATAGTTTGTACCCTGCCCCTTACCCTGCCCCTGAGCACACACCTTCCCGCCTTCATCTCCAACACCATCCCACACACCACCCACACGGAAGATGCTGACCTGCCAGGTGACCATGGAGGGACCCCACGGCCGCTGGGCACCCTCCCAGTCACGGGCCCCCGTTGGCAACAACCCTCTGGGCGATGCTGCCCGCTCTCGCCTTTGCAGAGCCCAAGAGGGACCGCAGACGCCAGAGTCAGGCTGGCTCCGGCCCCAGCTCTCGAAACTACGCTCAACGACGCTCACCTGAGGCCCCCAGCGGACAGCCCCAGCGGTTTCCACTCGCTGGCCCTCCCTCCAGCACTCACACCACCACCGAGAGAAGAACCAGACGGTCCTTCCGGCCTCTCCCTCTGCTCTGAGCTCCTCCTTCCTGCTCCTGGAAGATGCTGCTTCCCGGGGCCCCGGTCACAGCCGCACCTCCCCCTCGCCACAGCCGCATCCACCACCCGCCTCCTTTCCGTGGCTCTACAGCTTTAACACGTCTGTTCCCACGCCCCACGGCCCAGACCTGTCGAGTCACGGCTCCC
Source organism: Myotis lucifugus (assembly GCF_000147115.1). NCBI lineage: Eukaryota > Metazoa > Chordata > Mammalia > Chiroptera > Vespertilionidae > Myotis > Myotis lucifugus. Next base: position 19,258 of record NW_005871147.1, on the reverse strand, counting down.
TTTCCTGGCAGCCACAGCCTGCACAGCTCTTAGGTCCATGGTCACTCGTGCCCCGCATGTGTGGTTGTCTGGTGGTGCCTGTCTCCCCCGTCAGCCTCCTTGCGGGCTGGGTTTGGGGTCACCACTGAATTTGGTGCCTGTGGTGTGACCCACAAGTGGCAGGCAGCCCAACACCTCCTCCTGCTGTTCCCCAGCCGGCCCCACTTCATCTCAATTCCTCTCCTCCCACCTGAAAGCCACTTTGCGTCTGGATGTCTTGTTATGCGAGAGGGAAAATGTCCTCGTTGGCCAGGCCAGTTGATGCACGGTTTTGGTTGGTGGCTGCTGAAAGCATCCTGGTGGTACGCCTGGCCAGTCCCCACGCCCTGCTGATGCTCCTTCATCACCGCTTACCTGCTCTATTCAAATAACCTCCCATCTGCCTCTCTACCTACCGCTGGGCTCCCCTCTAACCCACCATCCACATTTCTAAAATCACAAATCTGGT
>NW_005871147.1:1968-17816 GCF_000147115.1 Myotis lucifugus | reverse complement strand
TCTGTTTGCCTCCTGGAGCACTCCTCTTTTTTGTCTCCCTGGAGAGCTTTGATTTGTCCTTCCAGACTTCACCTACACAAAAACACCGCCTCCGGGAAGTCCTCCCTGGGTACCCTGGCTGAGAGGATCAATCCCTTTGTGCCAGCCGTGTGTCTAATGCTCATTATTGAATGAATGAATGAGTCCCAGGAACACTCCTCCTTCGCCCCTTTCTCCTTTAAGCGCACCCTGAAGCATAACCAGAAGCTGTATGCCCTGCCCCCTCCTTCCTCCACCCAAAGGCCAGACCTTCCGCTTGGGCTCCGGCCCCCACTGTCTACGCTTCCCAAGGGCCTTATTCTCTAGCTGTCTTCTCTCCACCACCATCAACGCCTCCCTTCTTCAAAACAATGGCAGCCTCCTGGCCTCCCATCTCCTTTCATCTATGGCCCTATCTTTCTGGTCCTCTTCACAAACCAACTTCTTGGAAAGTGTCTACACCAGCTGTCTGTACTTCCTTACCTTTCATTCACTCTCCAACCCCTTCCAACCTGGCTTCCATTTCCCCAACTCAACCGAAGCGGCTTTTGTCAAGTCACTAGCACCCTCCCTGTTGCCAAGTCTGCTGAACACGTTTCTGTCTTCACCTTCCTCAGCCTCTCAGAAGCATTCAACCCAGTTGGCCGCAGCCCCCTTCTGGAATGCTCTGTTGTCTCGACCTCGTGAGAGCACGCCATGTTTTCCCCCCCCCCCCCCCCCCCCCCCCCCGGCTGTTCCCTCTCAATTTCCTTTGCTCGTCCCTCTTTCTCTCCCTAATCCCTCAAGGTTCTCAAGACTCGGTCTGGGTCTGCATGGCATCATTCCTATGACTGTAAATAGTGTGATAAACTTCTCCTTTGAACTCCAGGCGGATACATTAACTGGCTACTAGACCACTCCATGTGTGTGGTCAATAGGCATCTCAACCTACGGTGTCAGAAATGACACACGTGTGTCTTCCCAGTCTGTTCCACCCACAGTCTTCCTCAACCCAGGAAACGGCACCATCCACCTGGTTGCTCAAGTCAAAATACAAGGCATCTCTGAATTCTCCTTTTTTCCCCTTCATCTTCTACATTCAATCTGTCCAAAGTTCTGTTAATACCATCTCCAAAATATCCCTAACCTCACCTTTCCCCCCTGGTCCATATCACCATAATTTCTTGCAATAGCCTATTTCCTGCTAACTGCTTTTGTCCTGACTCCCCAAACCAATCTCACAAAGCAGCTGATGATTTTTTAAAAACAAGAAATGAATTCTGTTTCTCTTGGTTAAATTTCTCCAGTAACTTCCTGTCCCACTTAGAATAAAACCTAAGTGTCTTACTAGGTGTACCGGTTAATAATGCGGATTTTTTCAACAGATGGAGTTACACATATGTTGATATATATGCGATTTGATACGTATGCTATTTTGTTGTATTACTCCTCCAGGTTACCACTTGTTCCGAGCGATGGCACACGCACTCTCTGAGCAGCACTTCAAAACGTACAAAGAAGTGGAAAATTGGGTCTCTGAATGGTCTGCCTCAAAACAAGAAAAGTTCTATTGGGACGGTATCCACAGATTACCTGAAAGATGGGGGAAAGGTGTAGCTAGCGATGAACATTACTTTGATAAAGCACTTTTGATGTTTCTCTTGAAATTATCGTGTTTTCTTTGATTACAAAATTGGCATTGTTACGGTTAATAATTCGGATTAACTATTAACCGGTTAATAGTGCGGATTAACTATGCACCGGTGCCTTTGGGCCATGGCTCTCCCTGGAGCTCTCACCCCCTCCCTCTTCACACGCTGTTCCTCCTCACGCCCGGCCTAGACGCAAATGTCTCTTCTCCGAGAAGTTTTCTCCTCCTCTAGTCTCTGTCACAGTCCCCTGTATTTTTCTTTGACGTCATCATCATAATTGGTAATGTCTTGTTCATTTGACTGATTTATTTGTCTGTCTCCTCCACTGGGCTGAAATGTTGAGAGGACAGGAACTGTGTTGGTCTAAGTCATCATAGCCAGTGCCAGCCTGGGGCACACAGAAGGCACTCAATAAGCGTTTGCTGAAAGAATGAGTGGATGTGGCCTTGGCTATAGACCTTTCCAGGGATAAAATGGATTCTAATATATTTCATCCATCCATCCATCCATCCATCCACCCATCCATCCATCCATCCATCCATCCATCCATCCATCCATCCTGTTCATAAGCCAGAAGCTGATCTAGCTCTGAGGAGGACACAAAGATGTCCCAGTCGAGCATCCTGCCTTCAGAGAGCTGATAGTTGGGGAGAAGGTGGACACGGGCACACGTAACTACGATATGAGGAGAAAGCGATGCCTGCCCTAAAGCCGGGAGGTGATTGTGCTACGGGAATTCAGGGGGAGGTGGGTTGGAAAGCTGGGCCAGGGCCTTGAATGACAGGCCTGGGAGTCTGGATGTTGTCCTGCAGCCTTCGAGGGCCCCTCACAGGGGTGGTGGGTGGAGGTGGGCCAGCACGTACCTGTCTTCTGCCCACCCTCTCAGTGAATCTAGAATAGAGGGGACAAGCTGTGTTGGGCACCGGTGGAGGAATGAAAGGACACCTGGGACATTGCACAGTGGCTTCCTGACTGAGACAAGCATGGCAATGCCCCCTATCATGGTCTGGGTGTCTCACTGGCAGATCTCCATGTGGCTCCTCCAGCCACAACCTAGAGTCAAAGGGGCCAATGGGACAGCTCAAACCCTCCTTCTCCCAGCCCAAGACCAGACTCCGGCCTCGGCCCTGTTCCTCAGATGTGGCAGCTAAAGGCTTCCAGGGGGCTTCAGGCAGCCTCTTCCCACTGAGTTTGAGAATATTGGAGTTGCAAGGACCCGAGAGATCAACGAGTCCAACTCCCTCATTTTACAGATGGGGAAACTGAGGCCTAGCGAGGAACAAACTCTCCCACGATCACACATCTATTCATTCAGCAAACATTTCCTGAGCCTCTGCTCTGTGCCGGGCTCTGTTCTGGGAGGCGGGGATATAGCAGCGGCGAAGTCCCTGTCCTCACCAAGCTTGCATTCCAGAGGGAGGAGGCAGATAATAAATAGGGAAGCAAATAAGATAATTTTAGAGAGTGATAAATGAGAGGCCACGCCAAAATTAAAACCCAGCTCCTTGGGCGGCAGGACCAGAGCCCATTTAGTAAGTGAGAAGCCCCGCTGGAACCTCTGTCGAAACGGAAGTTTGGGTAGAAGTGGTGGGTAAAGTCAGGCCACCTTGGGGGCCTGGAGGTGGTGAGCAGACGGACGGGTGGGGGAGGAAGGGTCGGGAGTCAGGGAGCCAGGTGGGGCCAGCTGTCCATAGGCAGGGAGCCCAGGGTGAGGACACTGGAGGGTGAGGCGGCTCTTCGCTGGAGCTGGGCCAGCCCAGCATTGTCTCTCTCTCTGTGGGGCTGCCAGATCGGAACACCCAATTCCAGATATAGTCTGACCACAGCGAGAGGCCTTTCCTCCATGGCCTGGACATCCTCCCTATTCATTCATCCCAATATGGCATTTGCTTCTTCAGCAGCCATGTTGGTGGAGTTTGCAATCACCCCTGTAATTTTACCCCCTGAGCTGTGGTCAAGTTAGGTCTTTTCCATCCTATCAATAGTGCAATTGATTTTTTTTTCTTTTAAATCCTGGTGGACCTCAACAAAATATTTTCAAATTGAACCCAAGAGTACATCAAAAGAATTATACACTAGGACCAAATGGGATTTATCCCAGGTATACAAGGCAGGTTCAACATTAGAAAATCAATTGATATAATTCATCACATCTGTAGGCTAAAGAAGAAAAATCACATGACTATATTAATAGATGCAGAAAAAAAAAGCATTTGACAAAATCCAACACCCATTCATGATAAAAACTCTCAGAAAACTAGGAATAGAGGGGAACTTCCTCAACATGATAAAGAACATTTACAGAAAACATACAGCTAACACAGTACCTAATGGTAAGAAACCAGAAGCTTTGCCACTATATCAGGAACAAGGCGAGGATGCCACTTCTCACCATTCCTTTTCAAAATCTTACTGGAAGTCCTAGCTAATGCAATAAGACAAGAAAAGGAAATAAAAGATATACTGATTGGGAAGGAAGGAATAAAACTGTCTTTGTTTGCAGAGAACATGATTACGTACAAAATCCAAAATAATTGATTAAAATAAAATAAAAACTCCTAGAAAAAACAAACAAACCCCCAAACCTCCTGGAACTAACAATGATTATAGCAAGGTTTCTAGGATGCAGGGTTAATATAAATCCAGGTGTAAGCTTGTACATCTGCCTCTACCTAAATTCCTCTTCTTCACTGTATTTCTTCACCTCCAGTCTTTTGTGAAAGCCTGATGGAGCTTGATTTTTCTCTCTTAGTTCAAGGCCATCCTTCACAGCTGGGTGTCTGTGATCCTGATTATCTCAAATTATTGGCCAAACAAGGCTCAGGACAGACACCACCACCCCCCTCCCTCCTGCTGACGGATGCTTCTAGAATCTTCTCTCTTAGAACACATATGCTTTCAAGGTGGGTCCTTCGAACATCCAGAAGCCCACCTAGCTGCACTGCATCAGCCTGAAATCCCCCGAGAGGCCTCAGCCAGGCCCCTCCAGCCCAGGGTGCACAGGCCGCTGTGAGAAACCCTCCTGAAGATGGAAAACGGGTGTGACCTGCCCCTCACCGGCGGTCCCCCAGGGCATATCCCCGAGGATGCAGAGGTAGCTTGCTGACCTCGCTCAGGCCCCAGTCACCAGCCTTCCTGCCAACCACGCATGCTCTTCATCTCCAGCACAGCTTCTGGTCGCCCCCCAGGGCCCGGCTACTGATTTCTCTGTGGATTTGGAGCAAAATTACCTGGAGCTGTGTGCGGCCAGGGAAGGCCCCGCAAGCTTCACCTGCAGAGGGGGCTCAGACTCAGAACTTTCTGGGAGACGGACTGAAACAGGTCCAGACCCTTTCTGTCCTGGCCAAAGACAGCATCCGGCATCCGGGTGGCCTACTTCCCAAATTCCTAATTCCCACTGTGGCCTCGCTCCAAGAATACAAAATGGATCCCATGACCCCCTAGTAGTGGATCTCAGGGCACAGCTTTTTCTCAGCTAGGGCAGGGGTGGGCAGGGTGGGGGTGGGAGGGCAGCCGTGGTGTTGTTTCTTTGCCAGCGCTTAGTGCCTTGGCTGGACGGGCCAGGGGCCTGGAGGAAGTCACAGGGGGTGGCCCCCCTCCTGGTCTGACACTCTCTGCAGAGGAAGTTGGCTCCAAGCGGTCTTGGAGGGCGGCCTGAAGCCCGGAGCCTGGTGCAGAAACCTCCGGACTCTCAGGAGCCCTGAGAGTTCTGGAAATAATCAGGGTCTCCTGGGGGTGCTCCTGGGTGAGGGGTGGGCTGATGCTGATTGCATTTTCCCTGTGAGGTTCGCTGGGTCAAAACAAGCCCCCTTGTCAGGCACCTGATTCAACCAGCCTGATGATCTGTCCTTCCCGAGGGGTAAGAATGACAGTGGTGGCCACTTTTATTTTGCACTTACTGTATGCCAGGGCTGGCTTCCTGCTCAGGATATATTGGCAACACTTTCCCCCACAATCAGCTCTGTACTCTCCCGAGTTCCAAAGGCTCTCTAAGAACATTTGGTTAGTTTTCCCCCAACTTGCTTCCTCCTCCAAACCTGACCTTTCCCTCCACCCCGAGGGCTTCTGGTTGGTGAGGGGCCCGATGAAATAAAAAGGCACACATGGGCTGTGTTTGGGTTTTGTGAGCTGTGCCCACTTCCCGCTAACCCTTCCCAGCTCAGCTGTGGGTCCTGGAGTCTTTTCTTCCCAGAAGCAAAGGCCTGAGAGTGAGTTTTTGCATCCAAGGCTGAGCCTTAAATCACACCTTAAAATACAGAATTCCAAGCCTCGGCCAGCTTGGGAACGAGTCTATTTAAGGTGGAGCGGTGGGTTCTTCAGTTCCCCAAATCTCAGCACCATTGTGCAGTCATGCCCAGGCCCACAAAGTGGAGGCTTAGAAATATAGTGGGGCCTTGACTTACGAGTTCAATTCATTCCGAGACCGAGCTCAGCTCGTTAAGGAGCTCGTTAACTCAAATTACTCTATCAACTCAATGCAAAAAATCAGCCGAGAGACAGCTTGTATCTCAAAAAACTCGTTAGTCGGGACACTCATAAGTCAAGGCCCCACTGTACTTCTTTATGAAAAGCAGTCATGGGGGGCGGGGGGGAAGCAGTCATGGATACGTTCATTTGGTGCTTACCGTGTGCCAGGCACTGCTCCACGTGCTTCCAATTAGTCCCAGCTAACAAGTGCAGAGCAAGGATTCGAATGCAGCGCTTTGATGCCAAACCCATGTGCCTGTGCCTACAGACGCCACCTCCTTCTGGCCCCTTGGAGAAGTTGGCTGGGCATGGCTGCCTCCCCATACAGGGCACACCAGGTTGAGGTCCCATCCAGGCTGTCCCTCCTGGGTTGGTCTGATCCTCATCTGTCTGTCCTCTGCGAAGGACAGACCAGAGTCCTTGGGCCAAGGCCCTGAAGGATGTGGGTTGGGGTGGGAGTCTGGCAGGACCAGGATCAGGCTTCCTAGAGCCTCGTGGTGGGAGCTGTGGGTGGTGGGGCCTACAGGTTAATGGTTTGGTAAAGAGATTTCTCCAAGGTTTGGTTTTTATTTGCACTAATCCAGTGGTTCTCAACCTTGGCTGCACATTAGAATCACCTGGGAATCTTTGTAAAATCCTGATTTCTGGACCTCATCCTCTGGAAATTCTGTTTCTTTGTTACTAATGTTGTGGCCTCACACCATAACAAAGAAACAGAATTTCCGGAGGATGAGGCCCAGAAATCAGGATTTTACAAAGATTCCCAGGTGATTCTAATGTGCAGCCAAGGTTGAGAACCACTGCACTAATTGATCCTCATATACCCCTAACTACCCCTGCAGCCTACTTATGCGCGCGCGCACACACACACACACACACACACACACACACACACACACCGGCCTTGTTTCCATGAGTCATTGCCCAACTGCCCCAAAGGGTGGGGAGGCTGATTGGTTCAGGCCTGGGGCTTCCTACCCTCTGCTGGCTCAGCAATTTCCAAGGAGCCGGCAAGCATCATGCCCCAGGCTCCGCGCATGATCCCCGTCAAACCTGTGTGTGCATCCATCTCCTACACACATGTCTGAGGCCACTGCACAGCCCTTGGACAGGGGCACACAGGACACAGGGCTGCCTCCCTCCACCTGTGTTAGCTTCCAGATGTTGGCCTCTGCTCTCTCCTGTCTCTACCCTGCACCATCACCCCTCCCAGACCACAGCTGACAGGCCCACTTCCTGCCTGGAGTCCACCAAGAGGACTTTGCAACACTAAGCCTGAACCTGGAGAATTCCAGGGCCCACCTGCCTCCCTACCTCCTCCATCAACCCTTCACCATCTGGGCGGGGTGGGCCTTGAGCTGGGGCCCCAGGCCCCAACCAGGCCCCGGGAGTTGGGGTCATGGTCACCAGCACCGGGACGAGCGGCCCTCTAGCTGACCGAGGACCCCGGGCCTAGGACCTGAAACCCCCAAGAAAGGCCGAGGGACTGCATCCTGCCCTTCAGCCAGCCACTCACGGGCGGCCACAGGCTCAGAGAACTTTGCTTGACCCCCGAAACTGCGCCAGGGATGTGTTCTCACCAGCTACCCCGGTCAAAGATCCTGCTCCACAATGAGGCCGATAGAGAACGCAGAAGCCTCAGAAAAGAGGAGAGTGGCCGGCAGACCTTGTGAAAGTGTGAGCGGGAGGGACTCCACTTCGCCCTTAGGCCTTCACAGCTCCCAGCTCTCCCAGCAACATTTGCAAACGTCAGAACTTCAGACTCCGCAGGTCTTTCATAAAGGCTCTCCCTCCCCTGAAAAATACACCCCCCACCCCAGCTAAGGGGATACGGGGGCCCTGCTTTCTGCCCAACGGCCTGCAGACCTGCCTTGCAGCCCCTCCCGGGTCTGTTATTCCCCCTCCCAAACCCCCAACAGCAAGACGTTTGTTGCAGAATCACAGCCTGGTACCAACCACAACAGTTAACCACTGGGCAACACTCCTCGGAGCTGGCTGCTTGCCGCACACTGTCCTGGGCCCCTCCCATGTCCTGAGCTCATTTAATTCTCACCATGATCCTGTCGTTATCACTGCATTTCACAGATGAGTAAACTGAGGTGCAGAGAAGGTAAGGAAACCCCCAGAGGTTATTTGCACAGTAAACTAGGGTGGAAGCCTGGCCGCCAGCTCTCGAAAGAGACCTTGGCTCCTAACCACCAAGCTGCATCGCCACGACCTTCCCCGGCCTATCTGGTGGGAGGGTCACAGGCCAGTTCGAAAACAGAGTGGGGCCGGGTGACGATGGCACTTTCCATCTCTGCTGGGGGCCCGGTGGGAGGGCCAGCCTGCTCTTGGAGGGGTACAGCCTGGGCCCCTCCTGCTGACCCACATCCCCAAGGAGGGCTGTTGACTGAAAACTGCAGGGAATAAAAATAGCTGTTGCTGATGAGGCAGATCGGGGGCCAGAGCACATGAAAGGCCTGCGGCAGGGGAAGTGGAGGTGAGGGAACCTGGGATTCCCCAGCCTCATAAGCACCTTCTGATGGAGCCCCAGGGAGACCTGGCCTGTCCCTGCCACTGCAAAGCTGGGGACACACGACTCTAGGGCTCCCCATTGGAACCCACTGCCCCCCGGGTCTCAGTAAGGAGCTCTGCCCCCACCCAGCCTGTGCCAGGGTCGGCTCCCCCCTAGGGAACAGTGACCCTGGCCGCTGTGGACAGAGCCCTGCTGCTCACCAGGTGTGCCCCCTTGGGTGACAGGACCCTCTGGCCTGAGCCCTGCTGGTAAGAGGAGTTGAGGGACCGAAGGTTTGTATAACCTGCACTGTGGTTGTTGACACCACCCTCCCCTCTCCCCTCCCCCATCTCTCCACGGCCCCCAGGCTCAGGGTTTTTATTTCTCTCCAGCTCTCTCCTGTCACCTGGAGAGCCCTTCTACCCCTCTCTGTAAGGTCCACCTCTCCTCTCCTCTCTGAGGACACCTCCCCCCCAAGCTTCCCTAACCTCACCCCAAGCTGTGCCCCTGCCCCTCCCTGCCATTGTCTACACTTTTCTCTGTTCTGGTGGCGGGAGTTGCCCCCAAAGGCAGGGACCTTGTCAGGACCACCCCCAACCTTGGCCAAGAGTTCTGTCTTCAGCATCCGCCTCAGGGCTGCCCCTTGGCCTGGGCCTGGGCACGGGGCACAGGACCCTGAGCGATGGAAGCTGCTGGGCAGCCCTGACACCCAGGCCAGCCTGGAGCTGGGACGGTGACCTCGAGTCCCGACCCCCAGCCCCACACAGGTTCCCAACCAGAAATGACCAGCAGGGCCAGGCTGGGACAGGCTCACCTAGAAAGGACCCTCATTACCTCCCCAAACCCTGCTCAAGTTCCAGCCAAGCCCTTGAGAGATGCCTGGGATGCAGATGAGGGTGGACCCTCAGCTATGTCTGGGCCCCCCTCTGCTGCCCCCCCCCAAGGTGATGTGACCTCAAATACTAGTGCGATGACCACAAGTGCCCACGCCCCCGCCACAGAGTGAGGCCGCTGCCACGGGCAGGGGACTGGGGATGAGATGACCGCAGAAGAATGTGGAGGGTCCTGGGAGAACCAGCCCTCTCTGCCTTCAACCCCAGCCCTTCACGCCCAGGACTGGGCTCAATTCAGGGCCCCAGGGCAGTCACAGCCTTGGTCACAGATGCTAGACAACAATGCCCACCCCTGCGCCACCCTGCCTCTCTGCCAGCACCTCCCCTCTCCAGACTGGCCAGAGCTTGTCTCTAGCTCCTCTCCCCCAGCTGGCTCTTCAAACGGCCTTCAAGGCTCCTTTGGGCTCTAACCTTCACTGGCCCGGGAGGGGGGCGGGATTTATTTCTGTCAGACCTCCGCTGGGTGGGAGGGCGACAAGTCTAGTCCCACCTGGAGGGCCGCCTCCCACCCTGGGGCTCTGTGAGCCCTCATCTTGACCTGGCCCCTGCCCTGACCCAGTACCCAGGCAATGGGCAGCCAGACACAGTATGTAACCCATGGACCCCTCCCACCCCAGGGCATTCTTGGCGGGAAAGCCTCAAGCAGCCCCCATCCTTAGGGCCCTCTAGACGGGACTTCCCAACCTTTCGAACAAATGCCCCCCTCTGGGCAGCAACAACCCTCACACCCCACTGCCCTTCGGCTCCGCAGGCCTCTGAACGCCACCTCGGCTCGGCCCCTCGCTCCTTCTCTGCTAGCCACTGCCCACCTCCCTCCCAGGGTCCCGGGCGCCCAGCTCTGCCAGCAGGAGGGGGCTGCACTCTGCCCTGGCACAGCACCCCTGCCCCCAGCTCCTGCCTCCAGGCTCCTCCCGAGACCCCCAGAGTCTTCTCAAGCTCCCCATCTTTCCCCCCTCACTGCCGGCATTCTGGCCGCTAAGTGGGGCCACTCCTCTGGCCCCCTCCCCTTCCTGGCTTCTCCAGGAAAAGAGCCCAACTGTGCCCCCAGCGGGCGGGCCGGGCGGAGAGGCGGCGGCGGGCAGAGCCTGGAGGGCGGCGCAGCAGCCCGAGACGTGTCCTCTGCTGGCATCTCACAGATTCCTGTTGCAGAGAGCAAAGGAGCCGCCGCCGCCTCCCCCCTACCCCCCCTGGCCTCCTGCCGCTCCCACACCCCTGCCCGGCGCGAGCAGGCTGAGCAGGGCACTGCGTGGCTCCTCCACTCCCTCCCGAAGAAACGCAGCCCAGCCTCCGTCCCCCGGTCACCCCGTGCCCCGCCATGTGTGAGCAGGGTGAGACCCTCACCGGCCGAGGGCAGGACAGCAGCCAGGCCGGGCGCACAGGGCAGAAGGCAGGGCCGAGAGAGGCGAGTTCGGGGCCAGAGGGTCAAGGCACCAGGACCTTGGGCACGGGCGGCGAAGAGGAGGGCCGGCGTGGGCAGGACAGCAGTGCCCAGAGCAAAGTGGTGACTTCCTCGGAGCCAGGCTGGGCTTGGGGCCAGGCGCCCTGCCCCTGGGGTGGCCGGCCCTCGGGGTGGCGGCCCAGGCGGGGTGCGGAGGGGCGCGGGACTCACCGTTGGCCGGAGCGGAGCTCGCTGTCAGGCCCACCTCGGGCTGAGGCTGGGACTCTGGGGGACTTGGCCGGGGGGCCGGGCCAGCGGGACAGCTGCTGCGCTGATGTCACAGGGTCATGAGTGAAACCTGAGGACTGGGCCAGTCTTCAGGTGGGAGCCTCGGCCGCACTGGCCTCGCCCGGTGAGCGCTGGGCGCAGCCTGGGCCGCCTGGGCGGGCGCCCACGACCCGGACCCGCAGTGCGACACACGCGCCCTCTCACACGCGCACGCACACTCCCGGGGGCACACGCACGAGCCCATCCACGCACTCCCTCTCGTGACAACGTACATAAACTCATTCTGGTTCGCAAACTTCCTTTCAGGCTCATTTTCAGAAACACTCCTGTGGCACACACTCACACACACGTGGACACACTCGTGGACACGCCCCCCGTGTGCACACACTCACTCTGACACACACTCGTGCACATGCATTCCAGGTGCTCACACACACACATGCTCAGCCTGACACGTAAATCACCCTGCACACTGTCACACAAATGCTTCTGCTCGTGTGCCACCCGTGCACACACGTGTACTGCTCACACCTCAGACATACGCCACACTCACGTCCGGCTCGAGCATCTATGCGCATTATTACGTGATGCAGCCCTAGGCACTCTCCCGCCAGATGAACACGAAGGCCACGCGCCGACGGACACTAGACTTGTATTGAGTGTGCGTCTGTGCACACACTCCCACTCCCAGGCAAGCTCACGCGTTCACGCATTTCCACGCACGTTACTTCTATCCATGCAGTTGTCTGCCCACGTACACCCTCCTGTTCACATGTACACAGGGCCACCTATATGTACTTGCGGCCACTAGATTTTTATCAAATGTATGCCTATCTGTACACTCACACCTACACATCACACCCAAACACACACACACACATCACACCCAAACACCCACCCACACACACACACACACACACACACACACCCCAGGCTCAAGGGTCATTTCTCCACCCCCACCCCCCCCACCCCACTGGCTAGCCATCTGTCCCTCGGAGCTTGGGGAGGGGCTCTGGTGGGGGCGGGATGCGGCTGGTTTAGCCCACCTCCCTTCACGCTGGGGCTGTGGTGACCCCTAGTGGAGCAGCTGTGAAATGCCCCATCTCACAGCTCTCCCACCAGCGCCTGCCCAGGAGACACAGAATCCCTGGGTGAATCCAGAATCCTTCCCCGAGTCTCCCAGGCTCATCCCCGAGTCTGTCTTTTCTGGCAGCCAGAGCCCCAGCTGAGCTGAGTCCAGGACAGAGTGGACTTTGGGAAGGGCCCTGGGAGGCCTGGGAAGGGGTGACCCTTCATCCTGGGGGTGGCCCAACAGCGCCTCTCCTCTCCACCCAGGGACTCTGTGTGGACACAGCCTCAGCAGGTGGACCTCCTTGGGGGCCAGGCCTGGCTGTGGTTGGAGCAGCATCTCACACACTCAGAGGTGTGACTTCCAGGCCAAGGTGGGAGCTTGGCATCATCTAAGCCGCTCTCTGTCCTGCTGTGCTCACTGGCCTGACACTTTCTGGAGCTTCACTGCTAATGCCATGCAGGGTCTGCTGCTTCTAGCACTCAGCGGAAAAGCAAACAGTTTGTCTCAGATCCTTCCCAAGGGGTCTCCCCACAGCTGCTCCTTGGGGTCCCTGTCAGCTCTCCTGGCCCTGCTGCTGCTCGTTTGCTTTGCTGATGGCCCCTGCCTGGCACCCCTGGCCGCTGTCCGCCTGCTATCACTCTGCTCCGTTGGGTCCTGGAGGAGAGGTGGCGGGAGGCGGCTGGCGTTCCCATTTACAGCTCTGCCCTTTGGCCTCTGCCTCGCCATGCCCAGCGCTCTGTGGGGTAAGGCTTTCTGTAGTGAGGGATGGACGTCACTGAAGGGACTTGCAGCACGCGAGGGGCAGGGCTGCTGCATCCGGCTGTCCGGTTGTCCACTGCACAGTTCTGGGCACCAATCACGTTTGTCGCCATTACAGCTTCGTGCATTTAAAACGATAACTTTCTAGCAGATGGTAGCGGAACGGCTAGAAGGAGGGGCCAATTTTTCTAATTTGCACAAGGTGTCTTTTGGATTAGGGATGGGGCTGACTGGAAAACAAAGCTGTATGTTAAATGTGACTTTTTCTCCACAACCACAGAGGGATGCATGCTCCTTCTTGTGATAATTTTCCTCCTTCCTTTGGGGGAGGGTCCCTAACTCCAAATATGTGATTCTGGTGGGGCTGCTGCCTGCAGGACCGCCACCCTGTCCCGGTCACAGACAGGGCCATGTTACCGGGGCTTGGCCAATCCTCTTGGCCACAGTGGTTGGTCCAGAAGCTGAAGGAGGGCCGATCTTTGTCCTCCGGGACTCATATGTATTGATACAAAAGAAAGTAATCTCGCCCGGCAGGCGTGGCTCAGTGGTTGAGTGTCCACCTATGAACCAGGAGATCAAGGTTTGATTCCCAGTCAGGGCACATGCCTGGGTTACAGGCTCAATCCCCAGTGTGGGGCGTGCAGGAGGCAGCCGATCAATGGTTCTCTCTCATCACTGATGTTTCTTTCTCTCTCTCTCCCTCTCCCTTCCTCTCTGAAATCAATAAAAAATATATATTTTTAAAAAGTAATCTCTCTGCTCAGGACCCTCTAAGTGTGTCTAGAGTCACTGGAGAAAGTCTGAAGGTGCCTGGGGTGTGCCACCCATCTGCCTGAGGAGGAGGGAGTGAGACCACCACAGAGAGGGAGCGATGAGGGAGAAGGGGCCTGGAGACACCAAGCCAGTTAAACTACCCCACCCTGACTCCCAGGAACTGGCCTCGTCGTGCCCTGTCCCAGCCCCAGACCCCAGCCCGACCAGTCAGTCTCTCCCCTGAGTCATCTGGTCGGGGTGATTTTCTGGGAGCTTCAGGAGGTGCTCCCCATGGTCGCTGGCACCCCAATTCCAAGGCGGTGGACGGACTTTGAGACCGGTCCTCATCACGGGCATCCCACTGATGCGATCTGTGTGCTTCTCCGGCCCCAGAAGTGCCCCCGGGGCCTGTTGGACAAAACCCCATACACACATCTCACAGGATGACCACAATGTGCAGAAACAGCATCATCAGAGCCTCTAAAAACAAAATAAAACCACCACAACAAGAAGGAATGTCTCCACGTTGTGCTCTCAAGGCTCCTTCACCATGTCATGCCCAGGTGGGCGTGGAATCCTGCAAAGCGGCATTCCACTCCTCTCCTCCAACCCTCATAGTCTAGCTCCTTCCAGTCTGGCTCCTTGAGGGACCGAGCCCAAGAAAAGGGCCCCCGGCCGGGTCCTCTCTCTGCTGGCTGTGTCCTCACTGGTACCGAAAGAAGCAGGGGAGTTTCCACGGAATGCTTAGGCGCGGCCCTTTTCTCTCCTTTTCTGGGGGAGTAAGGCGGGAGCTCCTTTTTCCAGTCCCGTAAATCCCCTTGATTTTACACACACATTCCCCTATTAGCAGATACGGGGTAACATTCAATGTTCAGTTCTTTTTTTTTTTTTTAATATTTTATTGATTTTTTACAGAGAGGAAGGGAGAGGAGATAGAGAGCCAGAAACATCGATGAGAGAAACATCGATCAGCCGCCTCCTGCACACCCCCCACCGGGGATGTGCCCGCAACCAAGGCACATGCCCTTGACCGGAATCGAACCTGGAACCCCTCAGTCCGAAGGCCGACACTCCATCCACTGAGCCAAACGAGTCAGGGCTCAATGTTCAGTTCTTAAGAATAATGCTGCGATGAACACATTTGATGAGTGATCTTTTTCCATGTTTAGTTTAGTCCCAGGAATAGATTTTTACCAAGGCAACAGGGAGGACTTTGGGTACATATTATCTTGGGAGACTACAAACAAAATCCGCCAAAACAAAAAAACAAACACGTGAAAAGGAAGTAGGTGGAGTGGTCCACGGCTCACAGGAAAGAATAGTAGGCGGGACAAGTCGCTGGACTGATGCTAGATCTTCTACAAGCGAAATAGCTCTGGCAGAGAAGTGCGCGGCTTTTCCTTTCTTCAAATAGCAAATGCTTCCGTTTCCTCTGACCAAGAACTCCAATTGAATAGAAGCAGGATCGTTTTAGTTCAGCCCTGTCTTCCAAAGCACACAATTCGCGTAGGGTTAACGGGCAATCTTCTATCGAAGGTATTGAACCAGTCACTTCCAGCCTGCTCTGGGCTCCCTTTAGAGGGGGAGGGTGCTGGCCTCCTTCTGGCCTCCCTGCCTCCAGTTTGCCTCAGCTTGATTCACTGACCACTATATTCCTAGACCAATTTTCTTTAATGTTTACTGCAGTGTTTCACTTCACCAAACACACATTTGTCCTAGAGCTACTAGAATAGCTTTTGCCTGGAGTTTTCAGCAGTCTGGGGGCAGACAGGGAGAGAGTGGGGGGCTGGTGTCTTAGTTTGGATCCCCCCAAAGGCCTGGATTTGGGAGCATGCCGTTTCTTTGGAAGGAAATCTCAGGAAGCACAGTGAGGGAGTGGAGAAGTGGGAAGAGGAGAAAAGCCAATAGGCTGTGCGTTTGTGAGCAGGCTGTCACTGGGACCACTGGGGCGCAAGGTCACGGGGAGCGCTGAGGAAACGGTGGGAGGACCTCCTCAGAGTTGCCCTCACTGAGGCCAGGAGGCTGGGAGCTTACCATCAACTCCTGTCCCGTTCATGCTTCAGGGTTGCTCCTTGGACAGCCTCAGGACTGC
>NW_005871147.1:0-1564 GCF_000147115.1 Myotis lucifugus | reverse complement strand
CCCTATGGATACATTCTGTACCAAGCATGTCAAACTCAAAGGCTAACACGAGCCAAATAAACAAGGTTTAAGTTTATGTAGCCGCAAAAAACCAAAAGCTTCAATTTTCATAGAAACGTAGGTTTATTTTGATAGAGACATGCTGGATACAAAGAGCTGAAATAAATGAGTCGTTGTTAACACGAAATAATAAAACATTTTAATAAAAATTAATATTTTTTCTTTAACATTAACTTACCAGACACTGAATAACTGCACAAATGAATAAGCGTAAGGCAAATAAACCTATTTTTCTTGTTCTCTGAAAGCGAAGTATTTCCTGTTGCGCACAGCAAACAAGTCAGTCCAAGACTAATGACATGGCAATCGGCTGCTAAAATATTCGCTGCTAGTATTAGTGGAGAGAAATGGTGGGTCTGCGCGTAGGCGCATAAGGGAAATGAATGCAACACGATTATAGTAATCAGTGATTATCGGACATTGTAGTTCGTTATTAATAATTATGAATAACAGGATATCGTAAAAACTAAGTTACGGAATTTTTATTAAAACGTTTCTTACATACCGTTCTATTGGCTGGACCACAAAAATATTCACTGTGGGCCGCATGCGGCCGGTGGGCCACTAGTTTGACAGGCTTGTTCTCTACCAACATTGTCATTATATTCCATTGGGAAGATACCCCATCGGACATTTGTTCTCTCTAATCCTGGTTGACAGAAGCAAAGATGTGAGGAACCCGATGCATCTTCCTAAAACCTGGCTGTGTGCATGTCGCCCCCTTATTTCTCTCATGCTCACATCCCACCAAGAGCTCTCCATTACCCACATGGTGAATCCCAAATTCCATAACCAGGCCTTGAGTCTGACCTGTGTCTGCCTGGGCTGCTGGGACCTGAGCTGCCCAGCTCCTCCAGCTCAGCCAGACAGTTTGACTCACTGGATCATCACGGGCCCTGTCCACTCCCTGCACCTGCACCTCTGCTCGGGCAGTGCCCCAGCCTGGGGTGCCCTCTCCACCCACAGAGGGCCTCCCCTCCCTCAGAACTCATCCCTCAGTGAGGCGTCCTCTCTCTTCAGGATCCACGGTGACTTTGCACAGTCTTGTATCTTCGCTCTCTTTTCATGGGTGGGTCTTCACTCCCAACAGCGCTGGAACCAGGAGGCTACGGTACGGTGTCCCCGTGTTCAGAAGGCCTTGCACACACAGGCACCTCCTCGGTCGAGGCCGCTGATGGTGAGCTCAAGGACAGGTGTGTCTTTCTCCCTGGAAGAGGGTGGAGCGGGAAAGGGGCCCTCCCACTCCCCTGGCCTGTGACCTCAGTGCCCCATCTCTGTTGGTGGCTGTTGAAGCCATTAGACCAGTGGTTCTCAACCTTCCTAATGCCGCGACCCTTTAATACAGTTCCTCATGTTGTGGTGACCCCCAATCATAAAATTATTTTCGTTGCTACTTCATAACTGTAATGTTGCTACTGTTATGAATCGTCATGTAAATATCTGATATGCAGGATGTATTTAGGCGACCCCTGTGAAAGGGTTGTTCGACCCCCAAAGGGTTCGC
>NW_005871146.1:4605471-4619595 GCF_000147115.1 Myotis lucifugus | reverse complement strand
TTCTTTTGTCTCTTCTACCTTTTTCTCTTCTTTCCCCCTTATCTCTCAACTCTCTTAGCTCGGGAGGCCACCTTTATTTGGGGTTAGTAATATCGTAAATACAATAGTGTTTAGTGCCTGGTACGTTGTGCCTTGTTGTGTTGTATTTTGTGCCTTTAAATCAACGCAGCAGATTCAAGCAACAGCGGCCTCCTGATCACCATATGCTATGCCTGGGGAACAGTTGCTGTGTGTGAAGCCTCCCTCCACCAGCCAGAAGAGCCACCACAGCTGTGAACAGCACCCACCAGAGGCTCTGCTATCAACAGAGGAGCCGCTGCTACCACAACTGCCCAAGGAGCAATCACAGCCCGAGGAGCCACTGCCACCCAGGGAGCAGCCACTGCCACCCAGGGTCCAGCCACTGAACGACTCAACAACTCCACTGCCACCCAGGGTCCAGCCACTGAACGACTCAACAACTAGTCATGTCAGTGAGATCAAACATGGGTAGACAAAGAAACCCCCAAAGGAAAGAAAAGGAGGACTCGCCAGAAAAGCAGCTAAGTGAGAAGGTTCCTAGAGTACATGCACCGGATGTTCAAGAAGCAAGAAGAAACAGATGAAAAACTCAACTACTTATGCAAGAAGCTAGAAGAAACAGATGAAAAAATCAACAACTTAAGTAAGTCCCAAGAAGAAATGAAGAGCGACATAGCTGCAATAAAAAACTCCATTGAAAGTATCAACAGTAGACTGGGAGAAGCGGAGGACCGAATTAGTGAATTAGAAGACAAGGAAGCAAAACACACTCAAACTGTACAGCAAATGGAGAAAAAAATTAAAAGACAGGAGGAGAGCCTAAGGGAGCTTTGGGACAACATGAAACGAAACAACATACGAATAATAGGGGTGCCAGAACAACAGAAAGATGAACATGGATTAGAAAACCTATTCGAAGAAATAATATCAGAAAACTTCCCTGAGGTGGGGAAGAAAAAAGTCACACAAGCCCAGAGAGTCCCAAACAAGGTGAACCCGAAAAGACCCACACCAAGACACATCATAATTACCATGGCAAATGTTCAGGATAAAGAGAGAATCTTACAGGCTGCAAGAGAGAGACGGAAAGTAACATACAAGGGATCTCCCATTAGATTATCAAATGATTTCTCAACAGAAACACATCAGGCCAGAAAAGAATGGACGGAAATCTACAAAGTGATGCAAAGCAAAGGACTGAATCCAAGAATACTCTATCCAGCAAGGCTATCATTCAAAATTGAAGGGGAAATAAGAAGCTTCACAGACAAAAAAGGGCTAAGGGAGTTTATCACCACCAAGCCAGCCATGCAAGAAATGCTAAAGGGACTGGTGTAAAAAGAAGAAACATCAAGCTCAGAAAGAAAACAGCCACACACACACACAAAAAGAAATGGCTACAAACAAGTACCTTTCAATAATAACTTTAAATGTAAATGGACTAAATGCTCCAACCAAAAGACATCAAGTGGCTGAATGGATAAAAAAACATGACCCATACATCTGCTGTCTACAAGAGACCCACCTCATTAGAAGGGACTCACACAGACTGAATATCTTTCACGCAAATGGAAAGGAAAAGAAAGCTGGGGTAGCAATACTTATATCTGACAAAATACATCTCAAAGTGAAGGCCATAACCAGAGATAAGGAAGGCCACTTCATAATACTAAAGGGATCAATACAACAAGAAGATATACCCCTGGTAAACATATATGCACCCAATGCAGGAGCACCCACATACATAAGAAAACTTCTGGAAGATATCAGGGGAGAGATCGACAACAATACAATCATAGTAGGGGACTTTAATACACCACTGACATCACTGGATAAATCCGCTAGACAAAAACTCAGCAAAGAAACAGCAATCCTAAATGACTCACTAGATCAGATGGACTTAATTGACATCTTCAGAACACTTCACCCCACAGCTGCGGAATATACATTCCTCTCAGGTACTCATGGGACATATTCAAAAATAGACCACATATTGGGTCACAAGCAAAGTCTCCACAAATTCAAGAAGATTGAAATCATAAAAAGCTTCTTCGCAGACCACGATGGCATAATGTTAGAAATAAACTACAATAAAAACAACCCAAAATACTCAAACACTTGGAAGCTGAATAGCATGTTATTAAATATTGATTGGGTTACCGATGACATCAAAGAAGAAATTAAAAACATCCTGGACACTAATGACAATGAAAACACAACAATCCAAAACCTCTGGGACACAATGAAAGCAGTCCTGAGAGGAAAGTTTATAGCTCTACAGGCCTATCTCAAAAAACAAGAAAAAATGGTAGTCAATCATCTAACTCTACAACTCAAAGAATTAGAAAGAGAGCAACAAGAAAACCCCAGAGTGAGCAGAAGGAAGGAGATAATAAAGATTAGAGCAGAAATCAATGACATAGAGACCAAAAAAACAATACAGAAAATCAATGAAACCAAGAGCTGGTTCTTTGAAAGGATAAACAAGATTGACAAACCCCTAGCCAGGCTCACCAAGAAGCAAAGGGAGAGGTCCCAAATAAACCAAATCAGAAATGATAGAGGCGAAATAACAACAGACCCCACAGAAATACAAATGATTGTTAAACAATACTACGGGCAACTCTACTCCAACAAACTAGACAACCTGGAGGAAATGGACAAATTCCTAGAAAAATACAACCTTCCAAAACTCAAACAGGAAGAATCTAAAAACCTCAATAGGCCAATAACTATGGAAGAAATTGAAGCAGTCATCAGAAAGCTTCCAGCAAACAAAAGCCCAGGGCCAGACGGCTTCACAGGGGAGTTTTACCAAACATTCAAGGAAGAACTAAAACCTACCCTCCTCAGACTACTACAAAAAATTCAAGAGGAAGGAACGCTTCCAAGCTCATTCTATGAAGCCAGCATCACCCTAATACCAAAACCAGGTAAAGACATCACAATGAAAGAGAATTACAGGCCAATATCCCTCATGAACATAGATGCCAAAATCCTCAACAAAATCTTAGCAAATCGGATCCAGCAGTACATCAGAAGGATCATACACCATGACCAAGTAGGATTTATCCCAGAGATGCAAGGATGGTACAACATCCGTAAATCAATAAATGTGATACATCACATAAACAAATTGAAAGAAAAAAACCACATGGTCATATCAATTGATGCAGAAAAAGCATTCGACAAAATCCAACACCCATTTTTGATAAAAACTCTCAGAAAGGTGGGAATAGAAGGATCATACCTCAACATAATAAAAGCCATATATGACAGGCCCACAGCCAACATCATACTCAATGGACAAAAACTAACACCATTTCCCCTAAGAACAGGAACAAGACAAGGATGCCCACTCTCACCACTCCTGTTCAACATAGTACTGGAAGTATTAGCCATTGCAATTAGGCAAGAAGAAGAAATAAAAGGCATCCAAATTGGAAAAGAGGAAGTAAAACTGTCCTTATTTGCAGATGACATTATATTATACATAAAAAACCCTAGAGACTCCGTCAAAAAACTACTAGACTTAATACATGAATTTGGCAAAGTAGCAGGATACAAAATTAATGCCAAGAAATCTGAGGCATTTCTATACACCAATAGTGAACTTGCAGAAAGAGAGATTAGAAAAACAATCCCATTTACCATCGCACCAAAAAAATTAAGATACCTAGGAATAAACTTAACTAAAGAGGTTAAAGACCTCTACTCAGAAAACTACAGGACGTTGAAAAAAGAGATAGAGGAAGACATAAACAGATGGAAGAACATACCATGTTCTTGGATTGGTAGAATCAACATCATTAAAATGTCCATACTACCCAAAGCAATCTATACATTCAACGCACTTCCCATTAAAATACCAATGGCCTTCTTCAAAGATCTAGAACGAACTCTCCAAAAATTCATCTGGAATAAAAAAAGACCCCCGAATAGCTGCAACGATCCTGAGAAAGAACAAAGTAGGTGGGATCTCAATGCCAGATATCAAGATGTATTACAAAGCCACTGTTCTCAAAACTGCCTGGTACTGGCACAAGAACAGACATATAGATCAGTGGAATAGAATAGAGAGTCCAGAAATTAGCCCGAACCAATATGCTCAATTAATTTTTGACAAAGGAGGCATGAACATACAATGGAGCCAAGATAGTCTCTTCAATAAATGGTGTTGGGAAAATTGGACAGATATATGCAAGAAAATGAAACTAGACCACCAACTTACACCATACACAAGAATAAACTCAAAATGGATAAAGGACTTAAATGTACGACAGGAAACCATAAAAATTCTAGAAGAATACAAAGGCAACAAAATCTCAGACATATGCCAAAACAATTTCTTCACTGATACAGCTCCTAGGGCAGTTGAAACTAAAGAGAAAATGGACAAATGGGACTACATCAAAATAAAAAGCTTCTGCACAGCAAAAGAAACCATCAACAAAACAACAAGAAAACCCACCTCGTGGGAAAACATATTTGCCAACATCATATCTGATAAGGGCTTAATCTCCAAAATTTATAGGGAACTCATACAACTTAACAAAAAGAAGATAAACAATCCAATCAAAAAATGGGCAAAGGATCTAAATAGACACCTTTCAAAAGAGGACATTCAGAAAGCCAAGAGACATATGAAAACATGCTCAAAGTCACTAATCATCCGAGAGATGCAAATCAAAACAACAATGAGGTACCATCTCACACCTGTCAGAATGGCCATCATCAACAAATCAACAAACGACTAGTGCTGGAGAGGATGTGGAGAAAAAGGAACACTTGTGCACTGCTGGTGGGAATGCAGACTGGTGCAGCCACTATGGAAGGCAGTATGGAGGTTCCTCAAAAAATTGGAAATGGAACTCCCATTTGACCCTGCGATCCCACTTCTAGGAATATATCCCAAGAAACCAGAAACATCAATCAGAAAGGATATATGCACCCAGATGTTCATAGCAGCACAATTCACCATAGCTAAGATCTGGAAACAGCCTAAGTGCCCATCAGTAGATGAATGGATTAGAAAACAGTGGTACATCTACACGATGGAATACTATGCTGCTGTTAAAAAGAAGGAACTCTTACCATTTGCAACAGCATGGATGGAACTGGAGAGCATTATGCTAAGTGAAACAAGCCAGTCAATGAAGGAAAAATACCACATGATCTCACTCTTTCATGGATAATTAAGACCATTACAAACTTTTGAACAATAATAAATACAGTGGCAGAGCTGCCTCAAACCGATTGTCGGACTGCAGTGGGAAGGCCAGGGAGGGTTGGGGGACAGGAGGGAGGGGAGTAAGAGATCAACTGAAGGACTTGTATGCATCCATATAACCATAACTAATGGACATAAGACACTGGGGGGTAAGGGAGGGCAGGGGTTTGTCAAGGGTGGGGGGGAAAAAGGACACTTATGTAATACCCTTTGTAATACTTTTAGCGAAAAATAAAAAAAAAAACAGTCAAGAGGAAGTAAAGTAGAGCATACAGGAAAGTCAATAACATTTTAATAGGTAAGTATGGTGTCAGATGGGTACTAGATTTAATTGTGTGATCACTAGGTAAGTTACATAAATGCCCAATCAGTATTGTTGTACTCCTGAAACTAATATCATATTGCATGACAACTGAAATAGGAAAAAAAAGACCTCCAAGTTCCTGTACAACCCAGTTGAGGCGAGTACTGTCCATTCAGAGGTAAAAAGAACACGTTCACATATTAAGGCCTGGCAAGAGCGAGGATCAGAATACTGGTTTCTCAATTCTCTGCTAGCCTTTTTGCCCGCAGTGTTTGGTAAATATGAGCCCATTTCTTCAAGCCAATCATCTGTGGAGTTTAGAACATCTGCGCCAATAGGCGGGGGATCAAACATCCTGCACCGGGCAGGACTGCAAGGGAGGTCGCAGGTTGGCATTAAGCCCAAAGGCTGTGTGTGGTCAGAAAGGCTGGCCCAGGGTCCATCACCTGCAGCTTTCCTATGGCCAGGAAATAGTCGCGCCCGGAGCCAGCCGCGCAAGCGCAGTGGTGCAAAAAAGACCACGCCCACGTCCCCAAGTGAGCACGCGCAGTGGCGCGGGGCGTGGCAGCGCTGCACGCTCCTCTGGGGACCGGCCGGAGCCGCGCTTTTAAGCTCCGCGACCTTATCTCTCATACCTCAGCCGCCTGGCCTGAAGCGAAGCTGTCTTGTCGGGGAAGAGAGTGGTCACGGTGTCGCGTGGTAACAAAGCTTAGGACAGGAGAACCTACATGAGAAAGGACGTCCTCCGGTGTAAGTGCTAACCAGTGGCTGTTTGCGGAGGGGCGGGGGGCGTCGGGAGCGGGAAAAACCTTCGCGGCATGGAGGGGCGGAGCTAACGTGTGATTGATAGGCGAGAAACCTGTGCAAGGGCGAATGGGAGGTGAGTGAGGGCGGGATCTGCAGTTGAACTGGAGCGGTGCTTTGGAGTAATAATAGCTAACACGCACCAGGGACTTCAGTAACCCATCTGTGCTAACCGCTTTTTATAAGTTACTTATTTAGTGGTCACTGCAGCCTATGGAAATGCAGTTTTATCTGTCTCTCCCTTACGCGCGGGGAAACAGGGTTAGGGCTATTAACTTAGGCAAGAGTACAGCTGGGGTCCCAAATTTAGAAGCCTGACCTCAGAGCCCATACTGTTAATGGCTCTGCCCTTCAGAAAAGCAAGGTAGAGTGGGGTCCAGTCAAAAGGGTTCGGTTGAATGGAATTGACCAGATTGTTGGAGGATGTGCAATGAAAAGTGGAAAAAACACCAAGTAGCAGGTTTTTCCTACAGGATGTGAGAGCTCTGAGGATGGAGGTGGGAGCCTGGGCCATGTCCCCTGCTGTGGGAGCATTGCAGCCCCGCTGGTGCTGTGCCTGGATTAACTGTAGGTGCAGAAAACGTTTTCTTTTGTGGCTGTGTTGTCTCCCAGGTGTGTGAAGTTAAAGCATTTTAGGGGCTTAAAATGGGGATTGTGCTTTTAAATTGTTTCTGTCTTCTCTGGCTGCCATAACAAAACGCCATACATTGGGTGGCTTAAACAACAGAGTATTTTTTGTTTGTTTTTGTTCTATTTTAATTCTCACCCGAGGATATTTTCCCCATTGATTTCTAGAGAGAGTGGAAAGGAAGTAGGAGAGGGGGGGAGAGAGAAACATCATGGGAGAGAAACAGATTGGTTGCTCCCGCCCCTACCAGGACTGGGGAACTTGCCACCGAGGTACCCTTGACCAGGACCCTTGGAGCTGCAAGCTGATGCTCTAACCACTTAGCAGACTGGCCCGGGCCAGAGTTGTTTTTTGTGTGTTTTTTTTCCCCCCCTCACAGTTCTAGAAGCTGGGAAGTTGAAGATTAAGGTCCCAGCCTATTCTGTTCCCTGCCCAGGACCCTTTTCCTGTCTTGCAGAAGATTGGTCCCCTTCTTACTAGTACTTGTCCTCACGTGGCTGGTAAAAAGAGAGCTCTCTGCCATAACCGGTTTGGCTCAGTGGATAGAGCGTCAGCCTGCGGACTCAAGGGTCCCAGGTTCGATTCCGGTCAAGGGCATGTATCTTGGTTGTGGGCTCATACCCAGGAGGGAGTGTTCAGGAGGCGGCTGATCGATGTTTCTCTGTCATCGATGTTTCTAACTCTCTTTCCCTCTCCCTTCCTCTTTGTAAAAAATCAATAAAATATATTTTAAAAAAAGAGCGAGAAAGAGAGCTCTCTTACTCCTAGAAGGCCACCAATCTTAATAAGGATTAGGGCCTACTGTTATGCCTTAATTTAATCTTCATTATCCTTTTCATTTTATGTTAATTGCCTCCTAAAAGCCCTTCCTCCAAATAAAATAGAGTCTCATATTGGGGGTTAGGGCTTTAACACATGAATTTGAGGGAGGGTAGGACACAGTTCAGTCAGTAGCAGTAGTTTATCCCCAAGTAAATAACAAGTGATAATTGAAGACTGAAGAAAACTTACACTTTCACATAACCTCTTACTACCTCATTTAATGAGCATGAGGTTTGTACCTTAGCACTGGTGGGGAATTCTAGGGAGAACTTGTGTGGGAGATCATGGTTGTCCTTCAGGCAGCCAATCTGAAGAGGTCAGAAAAAGCTACACCAAGCATTCTTAAAGTGTGCATAGTGTATCTACTATTTGTGGGTTTATCTAAACCCTTCTTTAACTTCTGACTTAGCTTGTGCCGTTTCTGGAATAATGAAATCTATGATTACAGTCCACGGGGAGTGAAATAATTACTGCTTCTTCTTCTTTTTTTAATTTTTATTAAATTTTTATTGTTCAGATTATTACAGTTGTTCCTCTTTTTTCCCCCCATAGCTCCCCTCCACCCGGTTCCCACCCCTCCCTCTCCCCTTACCCCCCTCCCCGCCACTGTCCTCATCCATAGGTGTACGATTTTTGTCCAGTCTCTTCCTGCACCCCCCACACTCCTTTCCCCCCCGAAAATAGTCCACTCCCTTTCTATGCCCCTGATTCTATTATATTTACCAGTTTATTCTGTTCATCAGATTATTTATTCACTTGATTTTTAGATTCACTTGTTGATAGATGTGTATTTGTTGTTCATAATTTGTATCTTTACCTTTTTCTTCTTCTTCCTCCTCTTAAAGGATACCTTTCAGCATTTCATATAATACTGGTTTGGTGGTGATGAACTCCTTTAGCTTTTTCTTATCTGTGAAGCTCTTTATCTGACCTTCAATTCTGAATGATAGCTTTGCTGGGTAAAGTAATCTTGGTTGTAGGTTCTTGGTATTCATCACTTTGAATATTTCTTGCCACTCCCTTCTGGCCTGCATGGTTTCTGTTGAGAAATCAGCTGACAGTCGTATGGGTGCTCCCTTGTAGATAACTGACTTTTTTTTCTCTTGTTGCTTTTAAGATTCTCTCTTTGTCTTTTGCTCTTGGCATTTTAATTATGATGTGTCTTGGTGTGGTCCTCTTTGGATTCCTTTTGTTTGGGGTTCTCTGCACTTCCTGGACTTGTAAGTCTATTTCTTTCACCAGATAGGGGAAGTTTTTTGTCATTATTTCTTCAAATAGGTTTTCAATATCTTGCTCTCTCTCTTCTTCTGGCACCCCCATAATTCAGATGTTGGTACGTTTGAAGTTGTCTCAGAGGCTCCTTACACTATCTTCATATTTTCGGATTCTTTTTTCATTTTGCTTTTCCGGCTGGGTGTTTTTTGCTTCTTCGCATTTCAAATCTTTGACTTGATTCTTGCGATCTTCTACTCTGCTGTTGGAACTCTGTATAATATTCTTTATTTCAGTCAGTGTATGCTTAATTTTTAGTTGGTCTTTTTTATAACCTCGAGGGTCTCACTAGATTTCTTGAGGTTCTCACTAAGTTTATTGGTGGTTTCTAGAAAATTCTTGAAAAACCTTAAAAGTGTGGTTTTGAACTCCATATCCAGTAGTTTGCTTTCCTCCATTTCTGTCATTTGTGACCTGTTTCTTTGTCTCCGCATTTTTTATGCTTCCCTGTGTTGATAGAGTGGCTTTCTGTGCTAGTTGTCCTATAGGGCCCAGTGGTTCAGCCTCCCCAATTACCAGAGGTGGACACTCTTGGTGCACCCCTTTGTGGGCTTTGTGCACAGTCTTGTTGTGGTTAAGCTTTGATTGTTGTAGGTATCACCGGGAGGAATTGACTTCCAGGCCAATTGACTGTGAGAATCAGCTGTGTCTTCAGTGGGAGAACTTTTGTGCTGGAGACACCCTTCTGGGGCAAGACTTGCTTCAGTGGGGCTTTGGTGCTCACTGAGTCTGCCCCCTGAGTGTGTCCCTTATGGATCTGAGGAGTTGTAATCTGGATGGTCCCACTCTGACCCCTGAGTACACTGACTCTTGGATCTCTAAGGAGGTGCTAATTTAGCCTCTTCCTGAGGCTACCCAGCAGGAGCCCAGCTGTGAAGCAATGCAAGCTGCTGTGGGGCCTTGGGCCTTCTTTTGGAAGGGTCTCTCTGACCCAGTTTGTTAGGTAATTTCCAGATTGCAAAGGGCCAGGTTTTTCATATGCAAAAGCCTCTCCACACAGCTTGGGTGGGACGGGGTTTCTGGGGATCAACAGGGCGGAGCAAGCAGCTATGGCTGATCCTCAGTCCTACCCTAAGAGGCCCCGCTTCTCAGTGTCCCGGTAATCACTGCAAGTACCTCTGAGAGAAAGCCACCCTCGAGTTCTGACCGATGCCAGACAGTCCAGTTTGTCCTCTATGAGTCTGGGTCCTCAGAGACTCACCCGGAACTGGAGCAGTCAGGAGCTTGAGACTCCCTCCCGATTGAAAAAGACAACCGTGTCCTCAGCTGCCAGCCCTTTCCACGTGCGCCTCTGTACCTCTGCACTTTACTTCCACACTGCACCTCCTCTGAGTCTCAGTGTGCTTTTCTCTTTCCTTCTAGTTGTAGAATTTCCACTCAGCCAGCCTTCCTGTGGTTCTGGATGATATCTGTTTTGTCTTTTAGTTGTATTTTTGAAATTGTTGTGTGAGGCAGCAATTTCCTGTGTTTCCCTATGCCACCATCTTGGTTTCTCCTTTTTTTTTTTTTTTTTTTTAATCCTCACCCAGGAATATTTTTCTATTGATTTTGAGAGTAAGTAGAAGAGAAAGGGAATGACAGAGAAATATTGATGTCAGAGAAACATATCTATTGGTTGCCTCCTGCACATGCCCCAACCAGGGCCTGGGCCGTGGAGGAGCCTGCAACTGAGGTATGTGACCTTGACTGGAATCAAACCTGGGACCCTTCCAGTCCAGAGGCTGGGGAAAACATTACTTTTTTTCTCTATTGTTTCCTGTTGTTATTCTAAAGTTTGGTAAACAAGTCTATTTTCACCTTACCCTGTTGAGAGAAGAGTGTGGAAATACAAAGCTTAGGGGCTTGAAGGTCTGGCAGATGTGTGTTCAAATCTTGGATTCAGGCAATTGTTTTATGACTGTGGGCAAGTCACTTAACCTTTCTTTTAAAAAAAAAATTATGTTGATTTCGAAGAGGAAGGGAAAGGGAGAGAGAATCATTGATAGGCTGCCTCCTGCACGCCTCCCACTGGGGATGGAACCTGCAACCCAGACATGTGCCCTGACCAGGAATTGAACCGTGACCTCCTAGTTCATAGGTCAATACTCAACCACTGAGCCACACCGGCCGGGGAAGTTACTTAACCTTTCTGACTGTCAGTTTCTTCATTTATAAAATAGAGCTAGTAATAATACTGACCACATGGTTTTTGTGAGGTTATATGAAAACAGTTTGAAACTACTAAGGAACTGGCCTTGCACTAGATATTTAAGTTATGGGACATCCTCCACTCACACCTCTGAAGAACAGAAACCTCCACCTACAGTTCCCATGTCAAGCTGGCTGTTTATTTATGCATCAAATTTTTATTGAATCCCTGATAGTTGTCAAAGCACCTGGCATTTTGAGTGCTAGGGGCAGGGAAGAACAAGACAGACAAAATTCTTTCTTTTATGCAGCTTATACTGTAGTGGGAGGACTGGATGAATTGAGTTGAGTGCTAAAAACTATGAAGAAATTAAATGGAGGGTAATGACATCAAAGAGTGACCATGGAGCGGCCTGCGTGTGTGCATGCACATGTATTTGGAGGGAGGGTGTTTGACCACTGTAGGGTGGCCAACTAAAGGGAGAGACTTCTGCCCTAACTGGTTTGGCTCAATGGATAGAGCTTTGGCCTGCGGACTGAAGGGTCCCAGGTTCTATTCCGGTCAAGGGCATGTACCTTGGTTGCGGGCACATCCCCAGTGGGGGTGTGCAGGAGGCAGCTGATCGATATTTCTCTCGCATTGATGTTTCTAACTCTCTATCCCTCTCCCTTCCTCTCTATAAAAAATCAATAAAATATATTTTTTAAAAAAAATAAAGGGGGAGACTTCTCTGAGGAGCTGAGCTGTCATTGAAGACTGGTCATTCCCTCTGGAGGGACAGAAAGTGCAGGGCTGATGAGATTAGGCTGGATGCCTTAGATGTCTGTAGGCTGACCAGTGATCTGTTTTAAAAGGGCAGGAGCCAGACAGAAGGCTCTGATTCTTGAGGCCAAAACTTTTTTTGGAGGCAGCTCTGGTTTGTACTGGAAATGGAAGGTAGGATGAACTAAGAAGCAAACTAAAGGTGTCTGTAAAATAAGGTTTTGTACATTAACCTGTGCCATGTCAGAGAAACTGTAATTGTACTTGTAATTCTCTGCCTGTGTGTCATGATTTTACTTACAGGTCTCCCAACAGGATAAAGTGGCATTTGACATGCACATACCGCCCTGTGCAGAAGTGAGGGAAGACTGCTGCAGAAGTGAATACAGGCAACATCTTTGATCCCAGGGCACAGGTCTTTGAGAGGAAATCTCCAAGCCTCTCGAGGAGGCATTAGAAGGCTATCCAGGCAGCAAAAGTACCTCAGGTGAAATGCAGGGAGTTTCTGTATAAGGGCTTTCGTATTCTGCATTCTTCTAGAGCAGTGATGGCGAAACTTTTGAGCTCGGCGTGTCAGCATTTTGAAAAACCCTAACTTAACTCTGGTGCTGTGTCACATATAGAAATTTTTTGATATTTGTAACCATAGTAAAACAAAGACTTATATTTTTGATATTTATTTTATATATTTAAATGCCATTTAACATAGAAAAATCAACCGAAAAAACATAGGTTCGCCATCACTGTTCTAGAGCCCTTTGTGATAAATGTCGCTGGGTGGATTACATGATTTGGTGTGGCTTCATGGGGATATGCACATGATGGAGAGAACATGATCTCTGCTTGCCAAATAATGTAGAGCCTAAGGAGAAAATCCGTAATCAGTATTGAGACTGCTCTTAAGAACTGTTCTAGATTTCAAGCCGGTTCTTCCTGGCTCATCAGAGAACTACCAGATGTTTTTCTCCCCTTAGGATCATGGCTGATAAAAACCAGGAGATCGGTGGCATCCATTTCCCTTTTCCCTTCACACCCTATTCCATCCAGAAAGACTTCATGACAGTGCTGTACCAGGTGTTGGAGGATGGCAAGATTGGGATATTTGAGAGTCCAACTGGCACTGTAAGTATGAACAGTTGCCCCAAGAGGGCTCTTGGGAGACCCTGATTACAACTAGTCAGAGGTTTATTTGCCTCTGCAGAGGTTTTCATGGTTTGGAGTTGGGCAAAGTAGTTCTCTCAGTTTACGTTTCTGAGTAATGCTCACTTCCCTCTATTAAATTGTTAAACACAACCCCGGGTTCTAAGGAAAATTCGGCTACAGGCAAAGGAGAATTTGAATGGCAGTAGAAGCATAGCACTGAAACTTTTAAGACTTCTCTGGGCACTCGCTTTGATATTGAGCAACATAGAAATTACTTTGGCTTATTCACAGATTTAACATGTTGATTTAGTCTCCAGGCACTTGGTTACTGAGAGCTGGAGGGATCCAATCAAGGGCCCCTAAGTTTTTTCTTCCTGGCCTGGAATGAGGGATTCATTAGACATTGGTTGTTGAGGTTGCTAGGGCTGTGGTAATCAGTTCCTGCTTCTCTCTTGCACTTTACTTACTTTTTTATAGTAAGTACTCTGTGATAGTGAAATGCATGTGTTGCTGTGAGGGTCCCTCAACTAGGCTGTGACCTCCTGGAGGATACTTTGTGGTCCTCACCTTTGTGTCCCTATCATCTAGCAGAACTTGGCCCATTTGGCCCATAGGAGGCTCCTAATAGGTGTGTGGAATGAGTGAATAAAAGGAAGTGACTCATTCTTTTTCTCTCACTTGCTGATGGAAGCATGTCACTCTCTCCTGAGATGACATGATCTCCTGGGACAGGAAAAGTGCAGACTGGGTACTGCATTGTTTCGTTTTGTTCTTTCATATATGTGTAGTGAGTGGGAGAGAATAAGTCCTGCAATTAACAAAATGTGGGTCATAAATATAATGTGCAAAGGTATTTTTTTCAGTAGTATTCTAGCATTTTTACCTTCCATTTAAACCCAGTGCAATATGACTTATTGCCCTACCAACCCACTGAAATCATTTTAGGGTCAGTAATGACTACCTGTTTAGATAGATCTGGATATCTCAAGCCCTTATTTTGACCACTCTGT
>NW_005871146.1:4602172-4605335 GCF_000147115.1 Myotis lucifugus | reverse complement strand
CAATTTAAAAATTTCAATCAAAGATAACGCATGTTATTTTAAAAGTCAAATTTATTGCCCTGCCGGATTGGGCTCCGTTGGTTGAGCATTGTGTCATGTAGCAGGAGGTTACTGGTTTGATTCCCGATCAGGGCACTTGCCTGGGTTGTGGGTTGATCCCCAGTAGGGGCATGCAGAAGAAAACTGATCGATGTTTCTTTCTCATCAATGTTTCTATCTCTCTCTCCCTCGCCATTTCTCTCTCTGAAATAAATGAAAACATTATTTTTTAAAAAGTCA
Source organism: Myotis lucifugus (assembly GCF_000147115.1). Taxonomy (NCBI): domain Eukaryota; kingdom Metazoa; phylum Chordata; class Mammalia; order Chiroptera; family Vespertilionidae; genus Myotis; species Myotis lucifugus. The sequence goes on along the minus strand of NW_005871146.1, from coordinate 4,605,056 downwards.
AATTTAGCCCTGACCGGTTTGGCTCAATGGATAGAGTGTCAGCCTGCGGACTGAAAGGTCCCAGGTTCTATTCCGGTCAAGGGCATGTACCTTGGTTGCGGGTACATCCCCAGTAGGGGGTGTGCAGGAGGCAACTGATGGATGTTTCTCTCTTATCTATGTTTCTTACTCTCTATCCCTCTATCTTCTTCTCTAAAAAAATCAATAAAATATTTTTTTTTAAAAGTCAGTTTTATCAAATTTGCTGCGATGAGCTGGTGCTTTTAATTCTTTTGTCTGTTTCTTAAGAAATGTACTTTTCTCATAGCACATTTTGAAATTATAACCTATGTACTCTTATTTCTTGATCTGTGGATTTTTAGTGATTGGTACCTTCCCCTTGTGATGGATAAGATGTAGCTTTCTTACTATCCCTTTTCCTTGCCTCTCCTGATGTAATTAGCTGTTTTTAGTCTCTGCTAAGTGATTATACTATGACTAGAGGCTCAGTGCACAAAAATTTGTGCACTCGGCAGGGGGTCCCTCAGCCCGGCCTGTGCCCATTTTCAGTCCAGGACCCCTTGGGGGATGTCCACCTGTCGACTTAGGCCCACTCCCTGGGGGATCAGGCCTAAGCTTGCAGTCAAACATCCTTCTGGCAGCCAGGGAGCCCTTGGGGGGATGTCCGACTAAAGGCTTAGGCCCCCAAGGGATCGGGCCTAAACTGTTAGTTGGACATTCTTAGTGCTGCCACAGAAGTGGGAGAGGCTCCTGCCACCACCTCTGCACTGGCCAGCCATGAGCCAGCTTCTGGCTGAGTGGCACTACTCAGTCTGACCTAAACCCTAGAGATTAGTACTTCATTTTACAACTTTTTCTCAGTTTATAGGCAGCAGCAAACTCAGACCACACAGTCGGGTGTGCAAGAAATGTTGCTTTCTTTATTGTTTAGTAACCAAACCTAACTTCAGCCTCAGCCCCCATTCTGCCAAGTGAAAAAACAAAAACAAAATATTATTTAACTTAGGTTCCCCACCCCTTCTCTGGAGTTGTACTTCCATGTCAGACAGTTTATATCTCAGGCAGAGGTGCCAAAGAACCAAGCAGGGTCAAGAACATGTGGACCTCAGTCTTCTGTCTGGGCTGGTCCCCACCCAGCTGCCCTTGACCCTCACCTCAGAGCTCAAGTCCATGCTGATCCCTGTTATATTCTCCTCATCTGGGCCTTGAGGCCTCTTGAGTCCAATTCGCTCTCTTCATCCCTCCCTGCCACCTTCTCTCTCTCACACAAAGAGGTATTGGGCTTTCTGGGTTGAGGTCCTCTGACACCTCCTCAGCCCCGTTGCACAGACACCATCTTGGCGCCTGGGTCATGGCCACAACGCTGTGTGGCTGCTCTCAGACCCTCCGTCTCCTGCTGCCTTAGGGAGTGACTCAGCGGGAGGGGAGGGTCACAGTGCTTTTTACATGGCCGCCAACAAACACTCAGTGTTCCTTCCCTCTAGTCCTCCTTCTCCTCCTCACCCCAGTCTAGGCACGTCTATGTGCAGGGCAGGGGAGGGTGGGAGGCAGGAGTGTCTCTGACCCAGCACACAGGCTTCCAGATCCACTGCTCCCCCAGGAGGCCTTCACGCTCTGGACCTTGACACCCAGAACCTGTCCCCTCTCAGCTGCAGGTCTTTGCCCACAGTGGTCAAGTCTGTTTAGAGCAGTGGTTCTCAACCTTGGCTGCACATTAGAATCACCTGGGAATCTTTTTAAAATTCTGATTTCTGGGCCTCATCCTCCAGAAATTCTGTTTCTTTGTTACTAATGTTGTGGCCCTACCCTATAACAAAGAAACAGAATTTCCAGAGGATGAGGCCCAGAAATCAGGATTTAAAAAAGATTCCCAGGTGATTCTAATGTGCAGCCAAGGTTGAGAACCACTGGTTTAGAGTCTTGAGGTCAAGAAGTGCCTCTTTGTTCTCTGCTTTCTGGAGGCGGTCAGCGTGGAACATTCCTGCCTGGGTTGGGGAGGGGTCTCTGGGTGTTAAGAATACCAGGAGGGGGAGCAAAGACTCCTCCTAGAACTCCGAGAGGGGAAAGGCAGCACCCCCTCACCTCTAACCCCAGGACGTTTCTTTAAAAGCAGAAGCCTGGTCCCGTGCAGGGGCCTGTGCTGGCTGCCTCAGTTTCTCAGAGACAAAGAATTTGATGAACGTCTTTTCCCCACTGGAGTAGCTGCTTCATTTGTTCATTCTCACGTTTTTCATTAGCTGCTAAATCGCCCCTGTGGCTGCAAACCTGTTGTGCCTGACTCAGCCAGTGGGGAGCTATGGGAGCTGTGCAGGGACAGGGGAAGGGGGAGGGGGGCCCGGCCTGCAGGGAGGGTCAGTGGTTCCTACCAGGCGGTCTCAGAAGATGTGGTTTAGGTTAGGTCCTGTCCTTTGGCGACTTTAGGAGGGGAGGCCAAGTCCTCCGCTCCCCATTTTGACTCAGGGGCGGAAGTTCTCCTTGCTCTCTGGCCTCATAACTCAGTGGATCATGGTAGGATGCGGCAGGCAGGCGGCTTCTGCGGCTGCACACAGGCGCGGGCAGGTGGCTTCCGCGGCTGCACATGGGCACCAGCCTGTGGTTTCTGCGCTGCACACGTCGTGGGCAGGCGGGCTTCTACGGCTGCACATGGGCGCCGGCCCCTGGTTTCTGTGGCTGCACATGGGCACGGGCAGGCGGCTTCTGTGGCTGCACATGGGCGCCAGCCTTGCGCCTGGTACCTGATCAGGTCCACGGGCGCGGTAGCGGCTTCCGGTCTTGCGCACGGGGCCGGCTGCGCCTTGGACCCGATGGTCAACAGGCGACGGCGGGTGGCTTCTGGGCTGCTTCCTGGCGCTGCACATGCCAACTACAGCTGCACATGCCATGG
>NW_005871146.1:4548914-4602028 GCF_000147115.1 Myotis lucifugus | reverse complement strand
TCGCCCTGCCTGCAGTATGCAAATTAGCCGCCATCTTTGTTCGGTGGGTAATTTGCATATCGTGCTTATTAGCCAATGGGAGGCGTATCGAAGGTATGGTCAATTACCATGTCTGTCTATTATTAGATAGGATTGTTTTTTCATAGAATAATTTTATTTTTCTAGAGTTAATAATTGCCTTTTAAAAGTTTGTTTAAGTACCAGCTCAATGTTCAGCACCTAGTAAGGTACTCAATAGAGGGTGGTGTGAGGCTCCCACTGCACATGGCCCAGGCCCACGCAACTCGACGTTTGAACCATCGGGAGATAATCAGAATGAAGAGACGACACAACACCCAGAGGAAAGACAATGAGGAGTCGCCAAGAAAGGAAATTAATGAAGTTGAAGCATGCAACATGACAGAAAAAGAATTCAGAATAATGGTTGTACAATTCATTCACCAGATGGATAAGAAAATCAACAACCTATGCAAGAATCAGGAAGAAATAAAAAGTGATATAGCTACAATCAAAAACACCATGGAATGTTTCAACAGCAGACTAGAAGAAGCAGAGGACCGAATTAGTGAGTTAGAAGATAAGGCAGAGAAACAAGCTCAATCTGAACAGCAACTGGAGAAAAAAATTAAAAAGCAGGAGGAGAGCCTAAGGGAGCTTTGGGACAACATGAAACGAAGTAACATATGCATAATAGGGCTGCAAGAAGGACAAGAAGAGCAGCAAGGATTAGAAAATCTATTTGAAGGAATAATGACAGAAAACTTACCAGATATGGGGAAGAAAAAAGTTACACAAGTGCAGAGAGTCCCAAGTAAGATGAACCCCAAAAGACCCACACTAAGACACGTCATAATAATGATGGCAAATGTACAATACAAAGAGAGAATCTTAAAGGCTGCAAGAGAGAAACAGAGAGTTACCTACAAAGGATCCCCCATCAGATTATCAAATGATTTCTCAACAGAAACACATCAAGCTAGAAGGGAATGGAGGGAGGTATACAAAGTGTTGCAAAGCAAAGGACTGAATCCAAGAATACTATATCCAGCAAGACTATCAATCAAAATTGAAGGGGAAATCAGGAGCTTTGCAGACAAAAAAAAGGCTAAGGGAGTTTATCACCACCAAGCCAGCAATGCAAGAAATGCTAAAAGGAATGCTGTAAAAAGAAGAAATATAAAGGTAACAAAGAACACAGGCACGAAAATAGAAATGAATCCAAGAACGTACCTTTCAATAATAACTTTAAATGTAAACTGACTAAACGCTCCAATCAAAAGACATCGAGTGGCTAAATGGATAAACAGACATGACCCATATATTTGCTGTCTACAAGAGACCCACCTCAGAAAAAGGGACTCACACAGACTGAAAGTAAAGGGATGGAAAAATATCTTTCAGGTAAATGGAAATGAAAAAAAAGCTGGGGTAGCAATACTTATATCAGACAAAATAGACCTCAAAGTGAAGGCCATAACAAGAGATAAGGAAGGCCACTTCATAATATTAAAGGGATCAATACAACAAGAGGATATAAACCTTATGAACATATATGCACCCAATGCAGGAGCACCCAAATACATAAAAAAAAACCTCCTGGAAAATAACAAGGGAGAGATCAACAACCACACAATCATAGTAGGAGACTTAAACACACCACTGACATCACTGGATAAATCCTCTAGACAAAAAATCAGCAAAGAAACAGCAATCCTAAATGACTCACTAGATCAGATGGACTTAATTGACATCTTCAGAACATTTCACCCCAAAGCCACGGAATATACCTTCTTCTCTAGTGCACATGGGACATCTTCAAAAATAGACCACATATTGGGTCACAAGCAAAGTCTCCCCAAATACAAGAAGATTGAAATCATACCAAGCATTTTCTCAGATCACAAGGGCATAATATTAGAAATAAACCACAATAAAAACAATCCAAAAAACTCAAACACTTGGAAGCTGGATAGCATGTTACTAAATAATGAATGGGTTACCAGTGAAATCAAAGTAGAAATTAAAAACACCTTGAAAACTAATGACAATAACAGTACAACAACCCAAAATCTGTGGGACACAATGAAAGCAGTCCTAAGAGGGAAGTTTATAGCGCTACAGGCCTACCTCAAAAAACAAGAAAAAATGATAGTAAATCATTTAACTCTACAACTCAAAGAATTAGAAAGAGAACAACAACAACAAAAAAGCCCAGAGTGAGCAGAAGAAAGGAGATAATAAAGATCAGAGCAGAAATAAATGATATAGAGACCAAAAAAAAAAAAAAAAAACCAATACGAAAGATCCATGAAAGCAAGAGCTGGTTCTTTGAAAGGATAAACAAGATTGATGAGCCTCTAGCCAGGCTCACCAAGAAGCAAAGAGAGAGGACTCAAATAAACAAAATCAGAAATGAAAGAGGCAAAATAACAACAGACCCCTCAGAAATTAAAAGAATTGTTAAAAAATACTATGAACAACTCTACTCTAACAATCTAGACAACCTGGAGGAAATGGACATATTCCTAGAAAAATACAATCTTCCAAAACTCAATCCAGAGGATTCTAAAAATCTCAACAGGCCAATAACGATGGAAGAAATTGAAGCAGTCATCAAAAAGCTCCCAGCAAACAAAAGCCTGGGGCCAGATGGCTTCACAGGGGAGTTTGACCAAACATTCAAGGAAGAATTAAAACATATCCTCCTCAGACTATTCCAAAAAATTCAAGAAGAAGGAACACTTCCCAGCTCATTCTATGAAGCCAGCATCACCCTAATACCAAAACCAGATAGAGATAAAACAATTTGTTTATGTGATGAATCATGTTTATTGATTTGCGAAAAAGCTTTCGACAAAATTCAACACCCTTTCTTGATAAAAACTCTCAGGAAGGTAGGAATAGAAGGATCATATCTCAACATAATAAAAGCCATATATGACAAACCCACAGCCAACATCATAATCAATGGGCAAAAACTAACACCATTTCCCCTAAGAACAGGAACAAGACAGGGATGCCCACTCTCACCACTCTTGTTCAACATAGTACTGGAAGTATTAGCCATTGCAATTAGGCAAGAAGAAGAAATAAAAGGCATCCAAATTGGAAAAGAGGAAGTAAAACTGTCCTTATTTGCAGATGACATGATATTATACATAAAAAACCCTAAAGACTCCATCAAAAAACTATTAGACTTAATAAATGAATTTGGCAATGTAGCAGGATACAAAATTAATGCCAAGAAATCTATGGCATTTCTATACACCAATAGTGAACTTACAGAAAGAGAGACTAAAAAATCAATCCCATTTACCATCGCACCAAAAAAATTAAGATACCTAGGAATAAACTTAACTAAGGAGGTAAAAGACTTATATGCGAAAAACTACAGGACACTGAAAAAAGAGATAGAGGAAGACATAAACAGATGGAAGAACATACCATGTTCATGGATTGTTAGAATCAACATCATCAAAATGTTCATATTACCCAAAGCAATCTATAGATTCAATGCAATCCCCATTAAATTACCAACGGCATATTTCACAGATCTAGAACGAACGTTCCAAAAAAGTCATCTGGAATTTAAAAAAAAAAGATCTTGAATCGCTGCAGCAATACTGAGAAAGAAGAACAAAGTAGGTGGGATCTCAATACCAGATATCAAACTGTATTACAAAGCCACTGTTCTTAAAACAGCTTGGTTCTGGCACAAGAACAGACATATAGATCAATGGAATAGAATAGACAACCCAGAAATCGACCCAAACCACTATGCCCAATTAATATTCGACAAAGGAGGCAAGAGCATACAATGGAGTCAAGACAGTCTCTTCAATAAATGGTGTTGGGAAAATTGGACCGATACATGCAAAAAGATCAAAATAGACCACCAACTCACACCATACACAAAAATAAACTCAAAATGGATAAAAGACTTAAATCTAAGATGGGAACCCATAAAAATACTAGAGGAATCCACAGGCAGCAAAATTGCAAACATATGCCGAAGGAATTTCTTCTCTGATAATGCTCCTAGGGCAATGGAAACTAAAGAGAAAATAAACAAATGGGACTACATCAAAATAAAAAGCTTTTGCACAGCAAAGGAAACCATCAACAAAACAACAAGAAGACCCACTGCATGGGAGAACATATTTGCCAATGATATCACCGATAAGGGTTTAATCTCCAACATTTACATGGAACTCATGAAACTTAATAATAGGAAGATAAACAATCCAATCAAAAAATGGGCAATGGACCTAGATAGACACTTTTCAAAAGAGGACATACAGAGGGCCGAAAGACATATGAAAACATGCTCAAAGTCACTAATTATACGAGAGATGCAAATCAAAATGACAATGTGGTATCACCTCACAGCTGTCAGAGTGGCTATCATCAACAAATCAACAAACAACAAGTGTTGGAGAGGATTTGGAGAAAAAGGAACCCTTCTGCACTGCTGGTGGGAATGCAGACTGGTGCAGCCACTGTGGAGAACAGTATGGAGCTTCCTCAAAAAACTAAAAATGGAACTCCCATTTGACCCCGTGATCCCACTTCTAGGAATATATCCCACGAAGCCAAAAACACCAATGAGAAAGGATATATGCACCCCTATGTTCATAGCAGCACAATTCACCATAGCTAAGATTTGGAAACAGCCTAAGTGCCCATCAGCAGATGAGTGGATTAGAAAACTGTGGTACATCTACACAATGGAATACTATGCTGCGATAAAAAAGAAGGAACTCTTGCCTTTTGCAACAGCTTGGATGGAACTGGAGAGCCTTATGCTAAGTGAAATAAGCCAGTCAGAGAAAGATAAATACCACATGATCTCACTCATTTTTGGAATATAGAGAACAACATAGACTGATGAACAGGGACAGATCCAAAGACAGAAAAACAGCGATCAGACTATCAACCCCCAGAGTGAAAGTAGGTGAGGGTGAGGGTAAGGGGAAGAGATCAACCAAAGGACTTGTATGCATGCATATAAGCCAAACCAATGGACATGGACAACAGGGGGATGAGAGCATGAGTTGGGGCTGGGGGAGGATGGGGATTAATGGGGGGGAATGAGGACACATTTGTAATTCCTTAACTAATAAAGAATTTAAAGATAAAAAAAAGTTTGTTTCATTTTTAATATGCTTAGGCTAGTTCCTCACAGATCATCCAGTAGTCTCTCAATATGATGCAGATTTTCACATTGTCCAAAAGTACAGTTGGCCCTTGTCTGTGGGTTTTTCACCCAGGGATTCAACCAACTCTAGATCAAAAATATTGGGGGAGAAAAGCTACCTTATTGCTGACATGTACTATGTAGTTAGACCTATGACAATTGCTGAACATGTAGAGACTTTTTTCTTGTTGTTATTACCTAAACAGTATAGTATAGCAATTATTTATATAACATTTACATTACATTAAGTATTATAAGTAATCTAGACATGATTTAAAGTGTATGGGAGGATGTGCATAGGTTACATGCAAATACTAAGTCATCTATATGTATAAAAGCCTAAACAACCGGAACACCAGAGCTGGAATGACAGTCACTATGACACACACTGACCACCAGGGGGCAGATGCTCAATGTAGGAGCTACCCCCTGGGGGTCAGTGTGCTCCTATAGCCAACCTCCCATGGCCGGTCAACCTCCCTTGGCCCCTCCCCGCTGCTGGCCAACCACCCACGGTCCTTTCCCCTGGCCAGCAGCCAGCAGGAAGGCAGGCCCTGGCCGCAGCCGGCAGGAAGGAAGGCTCTGGCTGGCACCCAGAAGGCCCCGATTGGCCTTGATCACAGGCCAGGCCTAGGGATCCCACCCGTGCATGAATTTCCTGCACCGGGCCTCTAGTCCTATCTAATAATAGAGAAACATTGTAATTAACCATAACTTCGCTACCCTTCCCATTGGCTAATCAGTGAGATATGCAAATTAATCGCCAGCCAAGATGTCGGCCGGCAGCCACGCAGCTGAAGCGAACATGAGGCTTGGTTGCCCTGGTGATGGAGGAAGCCAAGGTTCCCCGCCTGCCTTCGCCCAGCTCTGAGCTCCGGATGCAACAATGTTGCAATTATAGAAGCTAAACAAACTCCAGATACCTGCTTTCAGCCTCCGGCGGCTCAGAGCTTAGAGCGCCAGTGATGGTAACAGAGTTTCAATTATAGAAGCTAAACAAACCCAGATACCTGCTTTCAGCCGGCAACGGCCTCAGAGCTGGAGCTGGCTCTCAGCTCCAATGATAGCTATAGAAGGTAAATAAATCCCAGAATAAAAAAAAGAAAAAAAAGAGGCTGGGAGCTTCAGTCACCCGCCAGCCTGAAAACAGCCCTCAGCCCCTCACCCAGACTGGCCAGGTACCCCAGTGGGGACCCCCACCCTGAAGGGGGTGTGACCAGCTTCAAACAGCCATCAGCCCCTCACCCAGGCTGTACAGGCACCCAAGTGGGACCCCCACCCTGATCCGGATCACCCTTCAGGGCAAACCAGCCGGCCCCCACCTGTGCACCAGGCCTCTATCCTATATAGTAACAGAGTAATATGCAAACTGACCCTAATAGCAGAAGGACTGGGAATGACTGGTCACTATGACACACACTGACCACCAGGGGTCAGACGCTCAATGCAGGAGCTGCCCTCTGGTGGTCAGGGCGCTCTCACATGGGAGGAGCTCTGCTCAGCCACAAGCCAGGCTGATGGCTGCCAGTACAGCAGTGGTGGTGGGAGCCTCTCCTGCCTCCTCAGCAGCGCTAAGGATGTCCGACTGCAGCTTAGGTCTGCTCCCCGCTGGCAAGTGGGCATCCCCTGAGGGCTGCCCGGCTGCCAGAGGGATGTCTGATTGCCATCTTAGGCCCAATCCCCCGGGGAGCAGGCCTAAGCCAGCAAGTGGTCACCCCCGAGGGGTCCCAGACTGCGAGAGGGCACAGGCCGGGCTGAGGGACCCCCTACTCCCGAGTGCACAAATTTTTGTGCACCGGGCCTCTAGTTTTATATAAGAGAAGTGAGCATATTCAGATTTTTGTATTCTTGGGGGTCTTGGGACTAATCGCTCATGAATACTGAGGGACAGCTGTAGAGCATGCCTATGAAACCTTCATAAGCCCAAATGGCATAAAGTGGAGAATATCTTCCAACTCCCAAAAGTTTGCTTTCTGAAAGTTTGTGTTATACCACTCTGCTTTTTCAAAGGAGCTCAGTTTGCCTAATGCAAACTTTCAGAAAGTGGGGGATACCTGTGTTCCCTATGTAAAATTATCATCTTAGTCTGCCAGAGTTGCTAGAACAAAATACTATAGACTGAGTGGTTTAAATGACAGAAATTTATTTTCTCACAGTACTGGAGACAAATGTCCAAGAGTAAGGTTGCAGCAGGCTTTGGTGTCTGGTGAGGATCCTCTTCCTGGCTTTCAGACGGCCATCTTCTTGCTATGTCCTCACATGGCAGAGAAGGGGTGGTGGGGAGAGAGAGAGGGAGAGAGAGATTTGGTGTCTCTTTCCCTTTTATAAGGACACCACCAGATCTATCAGAAGATCAGGGATACCTTTATGACCTCATTTTACCTTAATCACCTCCTTAAAGAATTTTTCCAATATGGTCATGAGCGGGTTAGGGCTTCAACATATGAATATTTGGGGGGATAAGTTCAGTCCATAACAATCAATTCCATTTTACCCTGGAGACTTTCTTGAAGTCCTTCATCCATTTGTTCTAATCTGAATTAGTTGTTTCTTACACCTACTTCACAGCGATTGCTGGAGGATTTCCCTTTGCTCCTTTTTTTAAAAAAAAACACTTTTTTGAGGATAATTGATATATAGAAATATGTACCCCTTTTAAGTCTACAATTCCAATGAGTTTTGAAACATGTGTATACCCATATCATCATTGCGATCAAGATGCAAAACATATCCATCACCACGGAAAGTTCCCTGTACCTTCTGGAAGTGGCTCCCTGCGGCTGCCCCTCCATTCCCACTTTATCAGCCTCAGCCATTGATCTGATTTCTGTAGATTAACTTTTCCACTATTCCACAAAAATGGAATGATATGGTGTGTACTCTTGTGTAGCTGGTTTCTTTTATCCACTCAGCATATTTTTGAGATTCATCCATGTTATGTTTATTTTTTCCTTATTTTTTTCTGTAATGGAGTCTCTGTTTCTTGGACCTATATCTTCTTAGTTTATTTCCTTGTTTTGGTAGAGAATCTTCCTGAAAAGGGCTGTCTAGGAAGTAAGTGTTTAAGACTTTGCTGGTCTGAAAATGTATTAGTTCTACTTGGTTGGTATTAATAGTTTGGCTGGATATATAAGTGTAGCTTCAAAAGAATTCTCCCTCATAGTTGCTTCCTCTGTTCACTAGTTTCCATTGTTGCTGTTGAGAAGCTCAGTGGTAGTCTGCACTTCAGTCCTCTGCGACCTGATCCCACCTCATCCTCCAAAGTTTTCAGGATCTTCTCTTTATCCTTTGTGTCTGAAATTGCATGCTGACGGACCTGCTATGCGTGTTTAATTCCTTGTACTGGTTACTTGAGCACTTTCCATCTGGGACATGTACCTCTCATCCTGAGACATTTTCTTGTATCCTATTAAATAATAGACAAACATGGTAATTGACCGTACCTTCACTACACCTTCCATTGGCTAATCAGTGCAATATGCAAATTAACCGCCAACAAAGATAGCGGCTAATTTGCATACTACAGGCAGGGCGGGACAGCGCGAGCGCCATCCAGGGCACTGGGGCCAGCCTGCCTTGCCGCCCGGGATCCGATCCAGTCCCGGGCGGCAAGGAAGGCCGGCCCCAGACGCCCCAGAAGCCCCAGAAGCCCCAGAAGCTGCCTGATATGGCAGTAACTCTATCAGTAAGCACTCTGAAAGTCAGTGGCATAAATGCACCAATTAAAAGACAGATTATGAAGGTGAATCAAAAACAAAACCCACTTTAAATATAAAGACACATATAGATTAAAAGTAAATGAATTAAGCTACAGCCTGTTTTGCTCAGTGGATAGAGCATTAGCCCGTGGACTGAAGGGTCCCAGGTTAGATTCCAGTCAGGGGCATGTACCTCAGTTGCTGGCTTGATCCCCAGTCCCTATGAGAGCATGTGCAGGAGGCAACCAATCAATGTGTCTCTCCCTTTCCCTTCACTCTCTAAAATTCAATGGAAAAATATTCTTGGGTGAAGATTAACAAAAACAAAGTAAATGGATTAAGTAACATTAAAGAGATTATAAGAAAAATATATTCCAAATTTTGTTAGTTGTATAATGGTTATGTTTAAATTATTAACACCTAAGAAATTGGGTGAAGGGTACATATAATATGCTGTAGTATTTTATAGTTTTTTTTTACATGTATGAGATTATTTCAAATTAAAAAATTAAAAATTAATAAAATATTCATTGAAATGTATCTGCATTACATGAAAAATCTCCTAATTGCTTCTAGCATAATTTATTAAATTGTACTAAAAGTTACAAGGGTTCAATTAAAAAATATCTTAATTCTAAATGATATAATAGAAAATATATAATAGTGCAGTTATAAGCACTTATCTGAAAATAAAAATTTAAAGAAGTGAATTTAAAGAAGGAATTAGCCAAAGAAAATATATGCACAACCCATGGACACAGACAACAGTATGGTGATGGCCAGAGAGAAGTGAGGGGCAAGAGCTGGGTAGAGGGGGCAAAAGGGGGGAAATAGGGACATCCTATATAATAATAATAAAAGGCTAATATGCAAATTGACTGAACAGCAGAATGGCCGGTTGCTATGATGTGCACTGGCCACCAGGGGGCAGACACTCAATGCAGGAGCTTCCACCTAGTGGTCAGTGCACTTCCATATGGGGAGTGCCACTCAGCCAGAAGCTGGCTCATGGCTGGCCAGCGCAGTGGTGGTGGTAGGAGCCTCTGCCACCTCTGTGGCAGCATTAAGAATGTCCAACTAACGGTTTAGACCTGATCCCTTGGGGGCCTAAGCCTTTAGTCGAACATCCCCTGAGGGCTCCCTGACTGCAACTTAGGCCTGATCCCCCCAGGGAGTGGGCCTAAGTCGACAGGTGGACATCCCCTAAGGGGTCCTGGACACAGGCCGATCTGAGGGACCCTGCCTGAGTGCACAAATTTTTGTGTACTGGGCCTCTAGTTTGATAATAATCTTCTTGGTACTCCCATTCACTGGGTTTTGGGCCTCCTGGTTAATCCTATAATTATGTTTTCTTCTAATTGCTCATCTCTTTGGGCACCATGGTTTGTTTGTTTTTGTTTTTGCCTAAAATTCTAATTCTTCAAGATTTCTTTAACTTCATTGCCCAGTCTTTCTATTCAGTTTATTTTGGCTGTCATCTCTTAAATATTCTTGCTTGTTCTTATTCTGTAATTTTTTAAAAAATAGCATCCTCTTCTTGTTTCATGGAAATAATATCATTCTGAAGATATCAGTGATAGTAGTAGTTTGAAGTCTTTTCCTCCCTGCATTGCCCGCCCCCCACCCCCCAATTTGGGGTTCCATGTTTTGTTTTGAGGCTTTCCTCAAATGCCTGGCGATCCTTGGCTGTCTTCTGTTGGTGTTCAAGAAAATGCCACTGCAAGGCTGAGTGAAAGGCCAGTGATGGAGACTGTGGACCCATAGGCCCAGCCACTCTTTGGGGGCTTCCATTTGTCACTATTTGTAGAATTTTCCCTAGAGCCTTCTAGTTTTTCCAGAGAAGTCTCTCCTTTGAACTCTTGCCTAGTGGGTCCAAGCCTGACAGCCAGTATTTTTGAGGAGACTGGAGACGTGACTTCAGGTACACAGTCTCTCACTTAATGCTCTCCTTTCAGCCCTCTTCCCCACGCTTCACTCAACCTGCTGTCTCTAGGACCTCCTGGCTCAGCTTTACCAGAGAATAAACTGTCTTCTGTGAGGAGTGGGGACTACAACTTGGGGGTCCAATTATCCTTAAAAGAATTTCAATTAATACCTTTGTTTTCAGTGCTATGCCTTGGCCCTGCTAGTTTCCGGGCATTTCTGAGGGGGAATCTGAGGAGACCTCTGTAGACACTGGGGCTCAGTGTCCTTTACTCTGCTAAGTTAGTTCCATTTCTCTGCTTTCTCTCCTAAAACTTGTTACTATCCCTTCTTCCACTTTCTTTGTTTTTGTGTGTGTGAGCCTCTTTTATGCCTTTGGTTTAATTTTAATGTGTTCAGAAAAGGACATAGAAGAGCATGTGTACATACCAACTTGTTTAACCTGAAGGCCTACCACCTCCCTCTCAGGTCTTTCCGTCTTCAGCCCCTTGTCCATTCCAGGCTTCCTCTTCCCTCTACTCGGCCCTTCATGTTGGTGCTCTCAGTTCTGTGGCCTCATCTGTGTACTTCAGTTGCCTTCAAGAAAAAGCCACTGTCTTCCACATCCCGCCCCTAATAGAGCTGCCTCCTGTCCTTGTGCCCCGCTTCCTGCAGGGGTGCCATGTTGTTACAGGCTGTGCCTCACCTTCTAGTCCTCTGCCTCAGATGCCCGTTCCCTATGATGGTGCCTATTTTCCCTCAAGCATCATCTTTTTAGACCTTTCATGAGTCCACCACATTGAGTTGACCTCTTGCCTCTGTGCCCACTGTGCCTTGTATAGCATTGCAGTTCTGGGGTCCGTGTCCCGCAGGAATGCATAAACTCTTCAAGTGAGATGTTTAAGTTTGTGCCTGTGGGCACTTTCTAGAGAGTTCTGTGTTCCCACCATCAAGCCCAGTGCTTGCTACAGTGTAGGCGTTTAGAAAGAATGAAGTTAGTTTTCTTTGCATAAACTTTTTAAACTGTTATTTTAACAAAATCCCAAGGAAATAACATTGTGCAAAGCTAGGTATACTGTGGGTACTTTATTAAATTTATTTCATAACAGGTGAGCAGTTGATTATACATCTTTTTAATATTTTCCAGTTTAAAATTTCTGTGGCCTTATTATGGAACATGGATCTGCAGGGGTTTGGTGGTCTTTTTTTTCTTGATGTTAGAGTTTGCCACCGTTTTTTCTGGAAGATAACTTTGCCCATCCCTTTAGAAACTTCTTCAGCTCACTTTCAGGAGGAGGCTGCTGGCTCTCTGACCAGGCATCTGTGCCTGGGACACTGTTACATGGGGGACGTCTCTCCTACTCCTCGCTTGATGACAGCTGAAGCGAATGGCTCCCCATTCCCAGGCAGCACAGAATGGCTGCCCCAGGTTTTTCTGGCATCTGCTGTCTGCAAGTCTTTGTCGCTCAGTCTCTATCAAAAATGGACAGAAATGGAACATATGGGGCTTTTCTAAACATATGTGAGTCATCCGTTCTTCAGAAGTAGCCATCATTCTCAGGCCTGAGAATTTGATGAAAGCGAATAGATCCTCATCCCAAGTTAAGAGTACTTTTATTATCCTATGTAATAAAAGCCTAATATGCTAAGTGTCCGGTTGTCTGGTCGTCCGTCCCACGCTCCTTAGATGTCTCTTTTCCCTGCTGATCACCTTCCTTTGCGGCCTGTGTGTCCAAATTTCCCCTTTTTATAAGGACACCAGTCATATTGGATTAGGGCCTACCTCATCTTGACTAAATACACCTGCAATGACTCTGCTTCCAAATAAGGCCACATTCTGAGACACTGGAGGTTGGGACTTTGACGTGGATTTTGGGGAGACAAGATTCAACCCATAACACGGACCCACAGGGAGAATTCTTGTCTTTAAATCAAGAATTGATTTAACTGAATCTCTGAATATGCTTCGTCTTATTCAACTAGGTGTGCATTCCTAGTTGAAACTACAGTGATAGTTTGGCTCAGTGGATAGAGCGTCAGCCTGCGGACTCAAGGGTCCCAGGTTTGATTCCTGTCAAGGGCATGTACCTTGGTTGCGGGCACATCCCCAGTAGGGAGTGTGCAGGAGGCAGCCGATTGATGTTTCTCTCTCATCGATGTTTCTAACTCTCTATCCCTTCTCCCTTCCTCTCTTGTATTATATTATATATATATATATATATAAATAAATATACACACACACACACACACACACACACACACACATATACACATATATACATATGTGTGCGTGTATATATTTATATATATATATATATATATATATATATATATATATATATATATATATATATAAAAGAATTGTGTTCTTTTGCTTCAACAAAGTTATGAATGCCGGGACTACAGGACTGGTCATGTTCTACCTGCACACCAGCTGCTTGAAAGGTGTCGCTCCTCCTCAGCACGTGGGTGGCATTTCATGCTCCACATGTTTTTGCCTTAATTCTTTTGGGGGCCGTTTATCTACTTTCTCACTTCTAATTATGTTGACTTACAGTAGTTATGTGTAACCTGATAAGCCACTTCAAATTCTTTGAGGAGCAGTGACTTGTATAACTAAGCTAAGAGCTTCGTTTTTATTCCTTCCTTCGTCCTACTTTTCCTGGCTATTTTTCTTGCTAATTTCCTTTTCTTTCTTCCCCAGGCTGGTCTAATATTTAAAGTCAGACTCTTTTTGAAGCTTTAGTAAAATGGAAAGGTCATTTGGGAAGCTTGGTTTGTTCTCTATTTCTGAAAACATGTTTTTCCTGTAGGGAAAATCCTTAAGTCTTATTTGTGGGGCCCTTTCCTGGCTTCGTGACTTTGAAGAGAAGAAACGTCAAGAGGAGGCACATCTCCTTAAAACTGGAACTGCCCCCTCCAATGATGGGAAGGACCAGCCCCCATGTATTTCATCCTCATGTCAAGAGACTCCAGACACCCTGGGGCCTACTGGAGAACCTGACTGGGTTACTCAGTTTGTGCAGAAGAAAGAAGAAAGGGACCTGGTGGACCGACTAAAGGTGAGATCCAGGGTAAAAGAAGTGGGAGTGATCTAGGAAACAGCACTTCAGTGATTATTTTGGGTTGATTCCAAGATTTAAATATGTGTTCTTTGGCTTTGCAATGCCTCTTAGTTCTCCTGGCAGCTTTGTTGAGTTAATGGTGTTGCACCCTTGCTGTCTTTTTTGTTGTTAATCCTCACCTGGGGATATTTTTACCATTGCTTTTGAAGGAGGGTGGAGAGAAACACCTATGTGAGAGAGACTCTTACATCAATCGATTGTCTCCTCACACATGCTGCCCTGACCAAGGGCGCATAGTGAACACACAACCCAGGTACATGCTCTTGACTGTGACCCTTTGGTGCATGGGCCGGCGCTCTAACCACTGAGAAACATTGGCCAGGGCCTTGCTATCTTTTTAAAGCTGATGTCAACAGGCCTTCTCTAGATAAGGGGTTGGCAGGTCCCATTCATTACCCACCTGGGAAAGGAACCTATCTCACTGTTGCCATTGGCAACATGGTTTCATGGCTGCAAACTCAATAAGGTATGCATTTTATTGTGAGAGTATGTGGCTTTGGCAGGGGGTATACAGACTTCCTGCAGTGAGCAGCGAGGCGGGGACCTGGCGAGGCTCCGGGTCTGGTGATGGGTGCTGGCCAGGGGAGGAGAACTGCCTTGTGTGAAGAGGCACTAGGCTGAGCAGCCCCAGACTCTGTAAGAAAGCCTTGGTTTGGGCTTCCTGCAGGAGTCTCCTTTACGGCTTCTTTCCTCTTTAGAAGGAGCAGATCAGGAGGAAGAAGCGAGAAGAACGCCTTCAGCAGCTCCGTCACAATACACAGCTCAAGTATGCAGCCAAGCGTGAGGTGAGTGTCATCTCCCGGGGTGGCTGCTTGGGGCCTCGAGGTGTAGCTCCTTTGGGTGAGTGGCCAGGTCTTCAGGTTCCTCTCCCTGACCCCCACTCCCTAAGTCCTTATGACCCAGTGGATGGGAACTTGAGCCGAGGTAGTGATACCTAGGATATTGATGCCAGTAAAGCAGCAAGGCCCAAGTTAATGGCGTGTGTGTGTGTGTGTGTGTGTGTGTGTGTGTGGTCCTTGGGGATGGCCACACTGAGGCTGACTCTGTCGAAGGTGGGGGCATCAGTACTGAGGTTATCTTTCCCCTCCTGCACTGCTCCTGTACAGAGACAGGAAGAAGAAGAGACAGAGCGTCTCCTCCGTCTCAGCAGGGACATCCTGGCAGCAGGAACAGAGGCTGAGCCCCTGGAGCAGCTGGCATCTGGGGAGGAGGAGCTGGTCCTCTCAGAGTACGAGAGTGATGAGGAGAAAGGAGCTCCTAATGGGTAAGATAGCACTTCTGCTCCACCCACCACCCTGCTGAGCCCACATGGGAGGCAGCTCCTTCCTTGTGCCAAGAAAGAAGCAGGCTTCCTTGTCACTCTTCGGGCATCTGAAGGGATGGAATGCCAGCCACTGCCTCTTCTCTCAGACAGGCTCCTCCTTAGGGTGCGTAAGTGATAATGGCAGTGATAGTCAGCCCTCTCTCTCTGCCGGGCACTGGCTGCATGTCTGTTAATGCCATTATTCTCGCATCAGTATTTGTGTCTTCCCTTTACACCTGAGGGAGCTGTGGCCCAGCCAGGTGTGATGCCTTGGCCAAGGCCACAAGGCCAGGTAGCGGGGAGCTGAGACTTGAACCCGGTCACCCAACTCTAGATCTCAGACTCTTAAGTACCAAACTGCATTGGGTTCAGGTGCTTACCCACACCACCATCTTGGTTCCTGTGGCCTGTAATTTAAATCCAGGCCTTTCAGACAAAGCTGACTGAACAGTTCTTTATTGACCAAGAAACTAACACTGTAACTAACTCCTTTTCTAATAGCCCAAGGCAGTGAGCATTTCTGCTTTTTAAAAAAACTGAATTGCTAGGTGAACAAAAACAAAAAAATCCA
Source organism: Myotis lucifugus (assembly GCF_000147115.1). NCBI lineage: Eukaryota > Metazoa > Chordata > Mammalia > Chiroptera > Vespertilionidae > Myotis > Myotis lucifugus. The sequence goes on along the minus strand of NW_005871146.1, from coordinate 4,586,232 downwards.
TCTGATGTCCCCACCTTATATACAAGGTAGAGTATATCTGAAAAAGGATTTTGTGTTTTCTAAGAAGCTTAGACTAATAACGTTGACTAAACAACCAGCCAAGTAATGCAGGTTGACTTACAGTCCCCAGTGCTGATGGGCTCCTCATTCATTCCCAGAAAGGGCAGACTTCGTTTATTCACACATCCAGCCTTGCACCCAGATCCTGCTGAGTCTGTGCACTACGTGGCATATGATTTATTTATTTAGTTTTTTAATTTAAGTGTTTTTTTTTAATTCTGAGGGGAGAAGAGATTGATATGGTCATGAGTGACAGCATCTTTTATCCCCTCACCCTGTCATTTGGGGCTTCACTTAGGAAATGTGCATGGAGTTGCTGCTGTTTGCAGGCTGTGGGGGTGCTTCGTAGAAACAAGACACACCCAGATCCACCTGTGGACAGGATAGGGTGGTTGAGGAGACAGAAGAAGAAATGGTTTTTGAAAGAGATGAGTATCACAGGGACCATGGCAGTGTGTTACAGGGCAGGCAACCCTGCCAGGGGAGATTGAGGAACGCTGCCCAGAGCAGGTAATGTTTATGAGGAGGTCTTGAAGTTGACTAGCAGTTGGCTAGGTAAAGGGAAGAAGTGAGGGAGAGAGCATTCCTGGCACAGAGCACAGCATGCCCAAGCTCTGATAGAGTGGTAGAATCAAGTTCTCTTGGTGAATTGAGAGAAGTCCCATTTGCTGGAGGTTAGACAGTGAGCGGAGAGTAGCCTTGGATGACAGTCAAACATTGACCCTAGGGTTTTGGGAATACCATGTCCTTTCTCTCTCTGTCCTCTCCTGAGTGGCAGTGGGAGGATGGCCTTGGTGTTAGCCTGGGGCGTCTCCCTGACCGAGAGCACAAGCGACCACCTGCTGCTTTGGTGGAACTTCACTGCTGGGATGTGTCCGTCTCCTAGCTCAGAGCTCAATCTTCAGTTTGGTTCTTAGTTGTTTAGGTCTAGGGCTGATCGCTGGCACGTGGTAAGATGCTCAGTAAGTGTGTTTCTAGTTGGCCTGCGTTTGCTGAGAAGAATGTTTTTCTGTGTTTTGTTTTTCTCTCAGATTAGATGAGGATGAGGATGACCTGGAGGAAGAACATGTAACTAAGGTAAGATGCCATGTCCTAAGCTTTGTGCTGTGATTGGCCTGGAGTCCAGGGAAAATGCGAGGGTCCCTCCTGTAGGTGAGGAGCCTCCAGCCCACTGACTCCATCTCCCCAGACCCAAACCTGGTCTCTAGGTGCTCACCTGGCAAGCTGGTCTGGGCACCTGGGGAAACATCGCATGGGAGCGATGCCCGGGCTCATGTGCCGCAGGACTTGGGAGAATAGCCATTCTGGGCCAAGGACCCTGGGTCTCTCTCTGCATTAGGAGTTGGGGAAGGCCAGGGCAGGTCAGAGTGAGAGTTCTTTGTCCTTTGGATGTTCTGATGGCATGCTCCTCTTTTGTTCATATTTTCATTTGCATGGAGAGCTATGAGGCATAAGTGGTGCCAACACTTCTCAAATTCAAATCATTTGGTTTCATTCATGTAATACCTTTGTTTTCTCTGTTGAAACTAGACACCCCCCCCCCTTTCTCTTTTTTCCTCTCCTCACTCTTCTAAATCTTAGCGGAGTTCAGAGAAAGAGTGTTCAGCTCAGCCTCCGCCTGCTTTACTGCCAGCCCCACCCTCCATGCCCTTGGGAGGTGTGTGTGGAACAGCCCCTCACCACTCCCCAGAATCTTAGGGACCTTTTCCATGTCAAGAGTCACCACCCAGGGAAATACTTTTCCTAAGGTGGCCAAGCCCTCCAGAACAGTTGGATTAGGGGCTGAGCATGACTGATGGGAGGAGTCCCATCTTGTGGGCATTCTCTTGAACTTTAGGAGTTGAGGGTGAAGTGGGGAACCCTGGTATTTCGGTAAGATCTTCTCTGGGACAGTTACCTTGCTGTAGGTTTGTATATTTGGGACCCCTTTCCCCATTCCCTCAGCCCATCACCCATGGCATTCCTTGATGTGCAAAGAATACTTGAAAATGTTATACCGTCTTTGAAATCCCCTGCTTTTCCTCGGCGCAGATTTATTACTGCAGTCGGACCCACTCCCAGCTGGCCCAGTTTGTGCACGAGGTACAGAAGAGCCCCTTTGGCAAGGACACCCGGCTCGTCTCCCTCGGCTCTCGGCAGGTAGACAGAGCAGGGTGCCTCAGCCCTGGTGCCCTCTACTCCCTTCCCTGTGCCTTCGTCTTCCTCTTGCAGGCAGGCTGAGGAGGGGAGGATCGCCCCCCTCGGGCCTTGCTGACCCTTGGAAGGAAATGGGGGAGGGCTGGTCTGCGAGGCCCTGGTGGGCTGCTGTATATCATGTAGCAGCACCATTTCTTTACCTCTTGTTCCTCTGTCTCATAGAATCTCTGTATAAACCAAGACGTGAAAAACCTGGGTTCTGTGCAGCTGATTAACGACCGCTGTATGGAGCTGCAGAGGAGCAGACACGGTAGCCACCTGCACCCTTGAGCTAAAGGAGCAGCCTCTGGGACCATCCTTTGGCCTCGGGCAGCTGGGAGTGAGGCGCGGGAGGGGCAGGGGCCAGCACAATACAGACAGTATCTTAATGGAAATGATGGTTCTTCCTAAAGAGCCTCTCCTTGGGAGAAGGTGTGTTTGCTTTCTGGGTCAGAGTTAATTCCGAAATCCGGGTTTTGAACACAGAGTAAAGTACGAGAGTGTTATGATGAGACCAGAATAAATAGTTCACGTAAGGGTTTTGTAGACATGACCTTACTGGCCTGCTCCTGGCCACAGGACCGTTACTGTTCTTTCTGCCTTTGCCCCTGTGCTGCCACCCGCAGAGAGCAAGAGCAGAGCTGAGGACCAGGAACCCAAGAGGAGAAGGCAGGCACCCCAGGCTGCCTGTCCCTTCTACAGCCATAGGCACTTGCAGCTCCTCCAGGACCAGGTGCTGCTGGAGGTGAAGGACATCGAGCAGCTGGTGGCCCTGGGGAAGGAGGCTGGGGCCTGTCCCTATTATGGGAGCCGGTTTGCCATTCCAGCTGCCCAGGTGAAGACCGCAGAGGGTTGGGCAGTGGCTCTTGGCTTTAACTGCAGCCTAGGCTGTGAGGGAATTCCTTACTCCTCTTAGTTTGGGAAGATGTCACTGGCCATGGTTAGACTGACCGACATACTGCACACCGATGACACGTAACCCACTCTCCTAGGGCACAGGGTCACAGGAGGCCCCAGGTCCCTTGGTGGCTGTTCTGCAGGCACTGTGGCATTATGGGGGGTCAGGCCCAGGAGAAGGTGTGCATTCCTAGTTGAAACTACAGTGAGAGATGCCAGGGCAGACACCGGGAGGAATGGGAGCTACAGAACATAAATCTATTTCCAAATGGCCGTTCAGAGTGACTGTCCTGACTGTGCACTTACTGTACCATTTGAGAGGACTGGGCATATGGAGTATTATTTAAACAGCAAAGCTACCAATTTAACAGGTCAAAAATTATACTGTTATTTGGTTGTAATGATTTGACATTTCTTGCTACTTCCTTCATTTGAGTGACTTTTGGAAATAGGATATTATTTGTGAAGAATTCCAGATAATCAAGAAAAGGTTAAAATTGATTTTAAAAGATGCTGGGAACTAACTGTGTTAGTAATAATTTCATGTGGCAGTAATTGCTCATCAGTCTATTTCCCTGGACTGCGTGTGTGGTCCTCGGAGCAATGCAGCCGCGCTCCCAGCACTTTCATGTCCTTCCCAGGGCCTGCCACAGCGAGGGTCAGCGCTGTAGACACTGTGTGCCAGTGCCGTAAAATGTCCTGAAATTCTTATGATCTTGACTTTTTAAGGCACTTTTCACCTCATTTTTGCTTTTATGGTATCCCATTGAGCTAGCTAAGGCAGGTATTTTCCATATTCTACGCCTGGGGACAGTGGGGTCCAGAAAGGTTAAGTGGTTTATCTGTTTTCTCACAGCAGGTGAGTAATGGAACCATATTAAAACTTGGGTCTTAAGTTTCCAGTTTTCTGAATTTTCACTTAGTTTATCAGTATTCTTGTAACTGGAAAATCGTCATAACACCAAAGCCACTAAAAAATGCACAGAATGTTTTTATTTTTGTCACCCCAACCCCACTTCTTAACCCTGTTTTGACAGTTTATCAAGCCCATTTTGCAGATGAGGAAAATGAGGCTCACGGGCCCCAGAATCACACAGATAGGAAGTGACAGCTCCTGGACCAGAGCCCTGGGCTGCCTTCTGCTATGCTGGTGGTTTTCACCGTTTTTTGAGGAAATTTAGGTGCCTCAGGGGCTACCTTGGGGGCATGGACAAGGCTAAGCAACTGGGGTTCCCCTCCCCATAACCCCACTCTTGGTTCAGTCAGAAGTCAGATCAGCTTCACTTTTGTTTCATATATTTGATGTTACACATAAAACTTTTGAGGAAAGAGTCTGTTGTTAAAAGCACATTACGATGCCGTCCTTTCTCTACACCTGTTCTGGGCAGGAAATGAAACTGTTCACACCAGGAACTTAGAGCAGGCTGGTGACCCTGCTCTAGGAGGGAGTCCCGCCCCACTCACGTGGCCCCATCTCCTCCCAGGTGGTGGTGCTGCCCTACCAGATGCTGCTGCACACGGCCACCCGGCAGGCCGCGGGGATCCGGCTGCAGGGCCAGGTAGTGATCATCGATGAGGCGCACAACCTGATTGACACCATCACAGGCATCCACAGTACGGAGGTCAGTGGATCCCAGGTAGGTCAGCCTCTCCCTACCGGAGCCAGGGTTTATCATGGGGCAAAGGAACATTTCTCTAACTGCCTGGACCCGGGATTCCTCCAGAAATGGCGCTTGGTAGTGGTGCACTGCGGCAAGGCGGCAGCCTCATGAGAGGTGACTGCTTTCCAGCAGATCTCAGAACTGGGGTCTAGCTCAGGCAGAGGAACTGGTGCCTTGGTCTTCACTGGCCTGTGTGGTCTTGAGTCCCTCCAGCCCAGGATGCTACTAACCACTCCATGATCCAGGGTAATGGCTTGAGAGAAGTAGGGTCCTCGTGTAGTTAGATGTCATTATTATTGATATTGCTTTGAGAGGATTTAACTGAAGAATGCTCAAGATTTCTGAAAGCTACTATTTATTTATTTCCTATTATGTGCCATGCACTGTAAGAGTTATCTCTGATGTTCACGTCTATTCTACATTGGGCTGGTATTCCTGTTTAACATTGAGAACTCAGAGAGTCAGAGAGGTTTAAGCAGTACCTAAGGTCACATAGCTAGTAAGTGGGAAACTGAGATTTGACCACTGGTTTCTGACCCTGAAACCCACACGACATTCCACCACCTCTACTGACTAATGCATGGGTTGATCTTAGGCCAGGACATGATGGTTACCTTGAACTATCACTCTTAGTAGGCAACACATCTTTTCCCAGCCCAGTAAAAACTAGCAGGGAGCTTCATTACGGAGATTCAGCCTCTTGCTTTTCCCCTGGCACAAAGTGGCCACTGCAGCAGAACCTGCCTTCCTTCCCCTCTCTCAGGTCCCACCAGCCCATGGGCCTTTAAAACCCACACCTTTAGTCTGTAACCAGCCCCACTCTCCTCACCTTGATTGCCTCCTGTGTGTCCTGGGCTGGCATTTTCTAACCACAATCTAGACAGTTGTCATAGCCCTATGCCACTTGCCCAGACCCTAGTCTGCCTTCATGCCCATTTCTTCTCTCCTTAGCTCTGCCAGGCACATTCCCAGTTGCTCCAGTACATGGAACGATACAGGTGAGACACCACCTCCAGAGGGGAAGGGAAAATCCTGCTCAGCCTCAGAGGAGGCACTTAGGTTGGCATCTCTGCGGGGTGGCCTAGCGTGCTGCTGTCTCCTGTGTGTGTGCACCCACATAGGCCAGGGGTGCTCAGGACACAGCGCCTGGCTTTGAAGGCCTTGGGCCACAGCCGGCCTATTTTTCTAGGGGAGTATTTGTAGCTTGTGACCCAGTTTGAAAGACACCAGCCAGAAGGGCCTCAGCTTGGGGCACTTAGAAGGGAAGGTGCTGTTGGAGTAACCCACTTGCTGTCTGTTGATTTGTCCTCAGGAAGCGTTTGAAGGCCAAGAACCTGATGTACATTAAACAGATCCTGTACCTGTTGGAGAAGTTTGTGACTGTGCTGGGTGGTAAGGAGCCGCGCGACCCCTAACTCCATCCTGCTCCGCTCGCCAGACTCGGCTCCCTGGACGCTGTCAGGACATCTAACTTAGATCTTTTTTAGGACCCTGATTTATTTCACCGTTCTGAGGTAGTAATAGCACTACAGTACAAGTGAATGCCGTTTTACATGATAGAGTGCTCCTGTGAGGACGGCAGCATGGGTGTGTTGACCCTCAGTGACACGAGTGAATGAAGCTAGAGCCTCTGGTTGCTGAGCCCAGTGAGAGGAACTAGAACCCACTGGCTCCAGGTCCCGTGCACCTTTCCAGCATTCTGTGCAGCAGCCCTGTCCTTTCCCAGGGACCCTTTTGAAGGCTTTCACGGAAGCAGAAGTCCAGGACGCCAGCGTGGTGGTTCTGAGGGGATTTTGTCTCATGTTGGTGTTCTTGGCTTCCATCTCTGCCTTGCCTCTGTCACCAAGCAGCTGGGCGTGTCCTGTTGGCACCTGCCTAAACTGGGGTGGCTACTCTGTCCCTGCCTCCTTAGAGGAGGTGTGAAAAGAATGAAACCACCAGGCTTTGGGCTCCATATCACATGTGGGTCAGACTTTGAGGCTTCCTGGAACATCTGTTCTCAGTGGGGGGGTCTATGGGTATTAAAACTATCAAAAAGCCGGTTCACAGACAAATGTTCTTATTTGACTAGTATACTGTGGAGTGTGAGAGGATGGGGCCAGAGGACCACCATCTTGACCTGTCTGTTTGAATTCTCTTTTAGGGAACATTAAGCAAAATCCCAATACACAGAGCCTCTCACAGACAGGTAAGAAGATGGCCCTCATGGGCCCAGGGCTGGTCTGAGCCAGTTCTGAGCTTCCCTCTGGGACCCCAACACCATGGTCTTCAGAGCAGGACCCCAAGGCTTGTTTGTTTACCCTTAGGGACAGAGCTGAAGACCATCAATGACTTTCTCTTTCAGAGCCAGATCGACAACATCAACCTGTTCAAGGTAGAGGTTTTACTGGTTCATGTTAGCTCATCAAATCTTATCCTACCCCCACCTGTGGGCAGAACACTGTTAACACTGTGGAATGAATAAAAAGGAAATTCCTTCAGTCCTCAGTCAGTCCAGAGGGCTGAGGATCTACAGCACAGACATGCCATTAACCCTGAAAAAAAAGAAAAGAAAAGTAATGTCAGTAACAAAAGAGGATCCTGGACCTAGGGTTGAAGGGTCAGAGAGATTAGGGGGAGATTAGATTAATAAGCACAACTAGAGATGCCCCGGCCCTCCGCTTTACGCCCTCTTTCTTGGGGCTCGGTCTTTCCCCTGGCTGCTGGGTAGAGCTGGAAGTTAATTTTGTGAGTGTGATCCTGCTGTTGGGCTGAGGTGAGTGAGCTCACAGCTGGGCCACTCTGCTTGACCTTTCTCTCATCTTTCCACTCCAGCCATAGTTTATTGCAGCCTCACATCTTTGCTTGCTCCAGGCCTACATATCGGTGCTCTCCCCGGAGGCCAGGAGGGGAGGGGCAGGGTACAGCCACTGCTACTAGACTCACAACCTTATGATTCTATTTTACTAACAGTAACGGAGCAATTACTGTGTTTGAGGCAGTGCACCAGGTTCTGTGACTGTAGAGTAGGGTGTGCCATCTCCATTCTAGAGCAGAGAAAAAGCCGAGGCTCAACGAGGTCACCATAGGAGGACGCCACGCACAGGCCACACGAAAATGGTGCATGCCGAGCCAGTGTGCCAGCCCAGCCGCACAGACTCAAGACCCTGCTTTCTTTCCATCGGGCCTTTCCTTTTCAAACCAGCTGCCCTGACTGGTTTGGTCATGGTTACTGCCATCACCCCCTCAGACAGGCTGGCAGTCCTGTCATCTTTGAGTCCTTTCTCCCATTGCGTCTCACATCCAAAGTGTGGCCAGGCCCCACAGCCTGGAATGGCTGTTGAATTTACCCCACCTTTTCATTTCCACAGCTGCTACTTCAGTGCAGTCTTTTCCTTTGCCTTCTTTTTGGTCTTCTTGATTTCATTCTGTCTCCTTTCTAATAACTTTTACAAACTATAGTCTAGTGAATCTTAACTGAAAGATACCATTCTTATGAGAATTCTTCAAAGGCTCCAAAGTCATCGTCTTGCATTCCAGCCTACACGCCAGCCTAACTGCACTCCAGGTGTCCCTTGAACAAGTCCCAGGCTTTACCTCCTTTATGCCTTTGCTCATAGGGTTGTTTTTTTTTAAGACTAACTCTTAATCCTCCAAGGTCTAGCTTAGGTGCCGTCATGGTGAAGGAAAGCAGAGGGACACAGCCATCACCCAGGACCTTTAGGAGGGGTGGAGCCATGCAGACTTGAGAAGGCTGTGCCTGAGGCCTGGCAGAGGCCCTCTCGTGGGAGAGCACTGTGTGGTGTGGGGACAGTGGGGGCGGAGTGACCTCAGAAAGGAGGGTGACATGGGTGGCCTCAGGAGGCTTTGGGCTCCTCGGGAGGTGGTGGTGACTGATGCTCCCGGGGTTTTGGAGAGTGGTTATCTGTTTTTGTTTTCCATGTACCTACAGCGGGTTTGGTTTTGCAGGTGCGGCGCTACTGTGAAAAGAGCATGGTCAGCAGAAAGGTATGGCGCCCTTCCTTGGGGCCTGGGTGGGGTCCAGCTGCACCCCTGCTTGCTGCCCTCACAGAGCCTCTCTCTCCTGCCCTGTGGGAACTCAGGCACCCTCATCTCTATTGTCCTCACTGGGGAGCATCCTTGCCGGGTTGGGGAAGGGCTGCCAAGATGCCTGGTGTTGGGGTGGCGGGAGGGTGGGCCCTGGTTGAGATGCAGATGAGAGATGGAAGCCTCTTGTCCACCCTGGCCTCCCTCTCTGTTGCCCTCATTTGTCTCTGTTGCTCTTATTCCTGCTTAGCTCTTTGGTTTCACAGAAAGGTATGGGGCAGTCCTCGCACCCCCCAGGGAGCAGCCCAGACTGACAGGGTTCCAGCACTTCCTACAGAGCCTGCAGCCCGGGGTGATTGAGGGTGAGTCAGGTGGTGGGGGCTGGGCTGCAGACCCTGGGCAGGAATGTTCCTCACATGTGGACTCTCCCCAGAGAACCCCGTTAGTCCAACTGCAAGGAGGCTCTCTGCTCTCGCCTGTGGTCCCAGACTCTCTCCCTTCTACTCTGTGCAGCTCCCACAGCCCCTATGGAAGAGGGGGAGGCCAGGGTGCCTCGACCTGCTTCCCCACTGATGCACATCGAAGGCTTCCTTGAAGCTCTCACCACTGCCAACCAGGACGGCAGGGTCATGCTGAGCCGCCAAGGTAATCCGAGGGGGAGCCAGCCTGGAGCTGGAGGCCAGAGCATGAGCGGGGCCTTTACTTCCGTCCCAGCACCTCCCGGGGTCAGGACAAAGAAACGTGGTGATGCCAGCCTCCTGTGACCTGGGCAGGCAGTGGGGGTAGTGAGGAGGGATGCAGGTGTGTAGGATGGTTGGTTGTCTCAGGCAAGGATGTGAGGAGCCGTGTAGCCTAGTGGTTAAGGCAACATGGGCTTTAGCTTGAGCCTTGGTTCCATCCCCTACAAGCTGTGTGTCTTGGACCAGTTTCTTTGTCTCTGAGCCTCATTTTCCTCATGCAAAAAGGGAGCTAATAGTACTCTACCTCATAGTTGTCCTGCAGATTAAGTAGGATTTGATTTAAAGAGAAAGTGATTATCTCTCATGCCTCCTACATGGACCCCTTTGCCTCGGAGGATAGAAGTGTTTCTTGGAATCGCTTCTCGGCCTTTTGGCTAAGATCAAGTGTAGAAGTGTTTCTTGGGCCTGTACCTGCCCCCTTCCCATGTAGCTCTTTTCTTTGTCTTTTTATCAGGCAGCCTCAGCCAGAGCAGCTTGAAATTCTTGCTGCTGAATCCAGCGGTGCCTTTTGCCCAGGTGGTGAAGGAATGCCGGGCAGTGGTCATTGCGGGGGGCACCATGCAGCCGGTAAGGACACCGGATCCAGACTCTTGTGCCCGGGTGTGGATGGGACGGTGACAGGAATGGTGCACAGTTAGGCCTCTTCATCTCATCCCTTGGGTTCCCAAACCAGAAAGGGCTTGACTTGAACAGGCCAAACAATGTCCACCAGGTGGCACTGTTGTACTGTCTCACTGCTGGGCCTTGTAGGCTTGGGGACCGGGCATTGCCACTGCTCCTGTGTGTCTGCAGCGATGGGGTCACACTTCTCCAAAGAAAGTCCTGCTGGAGTTTCTTCCTCACACTTAGTGCCTTACTGCCACTCCCTTCCTGTACCCACTATAGATATAACTTTCTCTCTTTTACAAATTTAAATGTATTTTTAGGAAAGTATTATATTTTCATTGTAGAAATCACAGATAAACAAAAACAGGAAGAAGGGTCATAATTTCACTAGCAAAAGATTCATTTGGTGCATATCATAGTTGTATGCATAATTTTTACAAATATACATACGTATTTTTAAAACAAAAATATGGCATTATCTGTAAATGCTGTTGTAATTTGCTTTTTCTTACTCAGAAACAAAATGTCATACACATTTTTCTTGTCAGTAAGTAAGCACTTATTTTGCCATACTTTCGCTGTAACATGAATGTATTATATTTTACTATATATAACCACTTTTGTTAGGTATTTAGGTGATTTCTAGTTTTTCTCTAGAAAACAACAGAGTTTAAACAATTGAGTGGTAAATGTAACCAGTCCCTGCACAGTGGTTATTTCCTGAGGAGATGTCCTAGAACAGCGGTCACCAACCGGTGGTCTGCAGACCACTGGTGGTCCGTGAGGTCCGAAAGGTTGGCGACCGCTGTCCTGGAACAGTACTTCCTGCATGAAGAGCTACTTGGCATCCTCAAGCAGTCTGTTCCCAGCCTCGGCTGCCTGTTCGATCGCCCCTGTAGCTTTATTGTTTTTCCATTCTTTCATGTGTCTAGACCCGTATAGTTTTTTCATTCGTGTATTAAAATAATTGGTAGTCATTATGGCTCAGTGCTCAAATCCATTGTGGCCTGTGGGAACCTCCCTGCTGCTGCTGGTCCTTGTGATGAGGCCTCCTTAGTCTTGGATGCTTTCCTGCTGCCTGGCACAAAAAACACCCCAGACCACCTGGTGCTTTTTTTGCCCCAGATCTGGAACCATTCATGTCTCCAAGGTGCCCTAGTTTCTTTTACTGGGGATGGGTACTTAGAAACCAAGATCTGGGTGCTGTGTGCGTACAGTGGATGATTACCATTTGTGGGTCTTTTCAGTACTGACCTGGGAAATATGTTTTCAGACATCATGAGACCTTATTGATATTTCTGATTCAAAAATCAATTTATTTGACCTTATGCTGTATCTCATTTCTCAAGCTAAACTTCTGTTTTTTTATCCTATACTAGAGGCCCAGTGCACGAATTTGTGCACAGGTGGGGTCTGGCTGGCCCACCCCAATCAGGGTCAGTCTGGCTGGGGGGAGAGGCCGCAGGCGATTGGCCAGCAGGCCCCGCCCCCAAATGGGGTGGAGGAGCCGATTGGGGGTCAGCAGCCAGGGGAGGGGCCATGGGAGGTTGGCTGACCACCCCTACTCCCTATTGGTATGTGGGGGGTGATTGGCTGGGGAAAGGGGCCGCAGGCCGATCAGGGTGGTGGGGGCTGATTGGGGGTGGGGCTGGCCAGGGGGAGGGGCCATGGGAGGTTGGTCACGGTCCTGGCCGGTTCACTGGCCACAGTGGGCGTCATAGTGACTGGTGGGCGTCATAGTGACTGGTCATTCCAGTTGTTAATGGTGTTCCAGTCGCTGGCTTTTTATATATCTACTAGAGGCCTGGTGCACGAAAATTCGTGCACTGGGCAGGGGGGGATCCCTCAGCCCGCCTGCCCCCTCTCACAGTCCAGAAGCCCTCAGGGGATGTCCTACTGACAGCATTCTGGCCTCTGTCTGCGGGAGGCAACCAGGCTGATCAGGGGAAGGTGCCGCCCCCATCATCCCGCTGCTGCTGCCACAGCCACCAGGGCTCATGGCTGCCTGAGCCCCCAGGCCTCACAGCTACCTGAGCCCATGACTGCTGTGAGCCCCGGGACTCACAGCCACTATGGCTTTGTCTGGATGTATGTCTGGATGGGCATCCACAAGACCTCCACCCTAATTAGCATAGTACCCTTTTATTAGTATAGATAATAATAAAAGCATAATATGCTAATTAGACCGGACAGCCAAATGACCTTCCGGACATCCTTCCAGATGACCTTCCGGATGAAGCCAGGGCTGCGAGGGCCGAGACAAGCCTCCACAGCGAGGGCTGAGGCAAGCCGCCACGGCTGCAAAGGCTAAGCCCCTTGCACAAATTTCTTGCACTGGGCCTCTAGTATTAACATAATTACTTGTTTTTTCCCACAATATACTTAAAATAGTGCCAAAAATATAATACCAATATTCTAACAATAACCTATTGGTTAGTTTTATTTCTTTGCATTTGTTTTTTGCCCTTTGAGTATATCCTGCCAGAATATGTGGTCACTGAGGACGTGAAGCCGTTGCTATCAGGCTCTTCTGTGAGCGTATGTTGTGAATTTGATAAGTAGCTAGGCTTTCTTTGTTTCAGTTTGAGGTTTGCCTTTTTGTTGACTTAATTCTATTTTCAAAATATGTAAAACCTCTGTATGGTTCAAAAATTGAAACTATACAAAGATCAGAAAGTCTCACTTCATCCCTTCCCAACCTGTTCCCCATCCTGTAGGTGAACATGTTTCATTAGCTGGTCTATCCTTCTGTTTCATGTTAATTTTTTTTTCTTTTTTTGCCAAAATAAGCAATGTATATACTTATTCTTTTTTCCTTTCCTTTTTTTCTTACATCAAAGGTGGCATACTCAGTTTCTGTTCACCAGTATGCTCTGGCGATCACTCCGTATCAGCACACAGGCACGGTCTGCGTTCCTTTCGTTGGCTGTGCAGGTTTCTGTTGGGTGGATGCAGCATAGCGCAATCGACCAGTCCCTCTGGAAAGGCAGTCTAGCCCTCACAAATAACTTCACAGGAAATATCCTGTGCATATGTTCATTGGTTTGTTGAGCTGTATCTTCAGAGGAAACTCCTAGATATGGGATTGCTAGGTTAGAAAATCAAAATATATCTGATTTGTTCAGTATTGTCACGTTCCCCTCCGCTGCGGTGGTACTATGCTGCATCCCACCTGCAGTGTATGCGAGTGCCTATTTCTCCAGAGTGGTCAAACTTTTCGATTTTTGCCAATATGATAGGTAAAAAACTTGGATGGAGCTTTTAAAAATACAAAAGCATAGTCCTCACGCTAGAGATTCTTATTCAATAGTTTGGGCTGGGCCCTGGCCATGTGAATATATATATTTTTAAATTCCCACTGGCGATTTTGTTGCATATCCAGGGCTGAGAGCCACTGTGCCAAATTTCCTTTGCTATTCCCACAAGTAGTTAAATGAGACTACAACACTGGACACCATTTAATTGTTTTATCCTTTTGCTAATTTCTTATCAGCTTTTCTTTTTACCTCTTCTCTGTTCTTATGTATTTGCTACCTCCTCACCCAGACTTCTGTCTTTCCAAGCGATTCTCTCTTCCCTTCTCTGTTAAGGCCCCTGCTTGCTCAGACCTGAGGTCCTCTCCCCGGACCTCAGGGAGGTCACAGAGCCTTGACGTTGTGGTCTTCAGGTTTCTGACTTTCGGGAGCAGCTGCTGACATGTGCTGGGGTGGAAGCCGAGCGACTGGTGGAGTTTTCCTGTGGTGAGGATCCATGTCCAGGGTTGAATGGGCCACATAGTCACTTATGACCCCATGTTGTCATAGTTGAACCATGTGCTGTTATCAGGCCTCCGGGGCTGAGGAAACACGGATGGGCATCTCATCCTTTGCCAGCTCTCTCTGAGCTTGCCATCTCCATGCTCTCATGCTCTGTGCCCCCTCTGTCTACCTGGGAGAGTTCTGAGCATTGCTGTTTTAGTGTGGAAACTGGTGGGTGGGTAAGTGATAGGAACCGCTACTCCTGGTCTGGAAGGCAAGGGTTGAGTAGTGCTTTTTTTGGACTCAGCCTTGCACTTCCAGTTCTCAGCCTCTCTCTGGGTCTCCCCAGGTCACGTGATCCCTCCAGACCACATCCTGCCCCTCGTCCTCTGCAGTGGGCCCTCCAACCAGCAGCTGGAATTCACATACCTGAAAAGAGAGCTGCCTCAGATGGTTAGTACCAGCCATCCTGCCTCACCTTGGCCTTTGCTAGGGCAGGAGAGAGATTTCTGGGGTGGGGACGTGCTGGCCAATCCCGAGTGTTGAAGCATTGTGGAAGTTAGTCCTGGTCCTCATCACAGCTGGTACAGGATGAATCGTCTAGGTGTTTATCAGGAAGGTCTGAGTTTCCCCGCACCCTTCACCTCTGAGGCTGCTAAATAACTTTTCTTGTCCTGGCCACTGTGGCTCAGTTGGTTGGAGCATCGACCTGTGTGCCAAAGGGTCCTGGGTTCGAATCCCGGTCAGGGCACAAACCCAGGTTGCAAGTTTAATCCCTGGTGGGGGCATGTATGGGAGGCAACCAATCAATGTTTCTCTCTAAAGAATCAATGAAAGGTATGTCCTTGGGTGAGAATTTTTAAAAATAGTTTTCTTGACACCTCCAGCCATCTCTTTAGGATGAAGTTCATGAGAAACCATTTCCTTTTGCCATTGGGTCATATTGAGCCCTGCCTAGCAGGGATGCCAGTACTAGGGGCACTTCTCTAGTGGCATGCCTGGGTTTCCAGTGCCCGATTTGTCAAAGATGGTGCCTAATCTCCAGTTGCCCACAGGACGTTGGGAGTTGGGGAGGAGGACTTGGCACACCAGTAACAGGTGCAGCTCAGTGTGCTGGACTGCGGTGTGTCAGATGCTGCCAGGCACCAGGAGCAGCAGTGGAGTGTGTTTGGAGGGAGGGTGGCACATTCCAATCTGTGATTCCCAGCCAAGGGGCGCCACCTGGCCATAGGCCTCCCTGACCGCACTCACCCGTGAGTCTCTGTACTTGGTTCTGAGCCCTAAGGTTAGGAGATTGTTTTGGAGGTGGCTTCAGGAGTGGCCCCATGGAGGGGCTCTTGTCTTCCTTTCTTAGATGGACGAGACAGGTCGCATCCTCTGTAACCTGTGCAACGTGGTGCCTGGAGGGGTGATCTGTTTCTTCCCCTCCTATGAGTACCAACGCCAGGTCCATGCCCACTGGGATAAGAGTGGCCTGCTGGCCCGCCTGGCTGTCAGGAAAAAGGTGAGTGACCCCTCAGCTGGACCTTCCACTCTGGGGATGGTGACCCAGAATTCCCGTGGGATTTCTCCTGCACATCAAACTGGGTGGTCGGGCCTCCCATATGGGGGCGTCTCCCACCACTTCTAATCCCTGGTCACTTCCCAGAGGAGTCCCCAAAGCCCAGGATGGAAAACAAGGTCTGGAGCAGATCTGAGCCAGGCATCCTGAAACCCTGTTCTGGGAGATGTCTGTTTACTTTCAGATATTTCAGGAACCCAAGCGAGCAAACCAGGTGGAACAGGTGCTGACAGAGTATTCCAGGTGCATTCAGGTGAGAGCTGGAACCCAGGCCTTGGGTCCAGACCTGTGGGGTTGGCAGCTGAAACCCTCTGGATGGCATCCCAGCTTTGCGCTGTTCCTGCAGTGCCATGGCCAGGCAGGAGGCATGGTGAATGGGGCCCTGTTGCTTTCGGTGGTTGGAGGAAAGATGAGTGAAGGCATCAACTTCTCTGATGACCTCGGGCGGTAAGTAGTGGGCTTCCCATCTCCCGGGACTCTGATCCCCACCTACCCCTCACTCCAAGCAGCCCTCCCTCCCCCTGCAATCTGCTGCCACCCGAGTCTGCACCTGGGCTGACTGCACAGTCAGCTGCATGGGGAAGTGATTCCGCAGCTTTGGGTGTGGCCCCTTGAGGCCAGGAGGAAAATTAGGCAGATGGTAACTTTATCAGAACTCAATTCCCTGGCCTAGATTGGCTCTCTTAGCTGAAAAACCCCTTTCCAGGTGGTATAGGGTAGGGAGGGAGAGGGAGAGCCACTGAGCACAGTTGAGAACTGGAGTGGTAGGCGCAGCAGCTGTCATGTGGGTGAGGACCCGGCCCTTCGTCCTGGGCCTTGTGAACCCCAGGTGCCTTTGGCTCCTGTGTGCCTCCACCCAGGTGTGTGGTTATGGTGGGCCTGCCCTACCCCAACATCAAGTCTCCAGAGCTCCAAGAGAAAATGGCCTACCTGGACCACACCCTTGTGAGTACCTTCAGGTTCTGGAGGATGGGCGTGGGAGGGGGGAGAGCGCTGTAGCCTCTAGGGCTAAGATAGGCTGTCACTTCCCCACTGCCCCTGCTGTGTGCTCTGGAGGGAATGGCAGCATCCTCCATACCCTCTTGAGCTTCTCGGGACATCATCCATTCTATCAGCTGTTGGCATTGTGCCCGTGAAGCCGACTGGTCTTGCTCAGAGCCTGGCAGTGTCGTTTTCTCAGAACACTAGGCAGGGGACAAGAAACAGTTCTGATAGGTCATCTCCTTTGCGCTTCCCAGCCCCGAACCCCAGGTCAGGCCCCCCCAGGAAAGGCTTTGGTGGAGAATCTATGTATGAAGGCTGTCAACCAATCTATAGGTAAGTCGGGGACTGGCCCTGGATGAATAGTTGGGGAGGGATGGATGAGGAATGAGGTGACAGGATGGGATTTTACTTACCATCTCTCTAGTCTGAGGTCTGAGGAGGGGAAAGGGACACAGTAGAAAGTACTGTTGGGTTTAATCAGAGCCCCAACCTGTCCCATCCAGGGAGGGCCATCAGGCACCAGAAGGATTTTGCCAGCATAGTGCTCCTGGACCAGCGGTATGCCCGTCCACCTATCCTGGCAAAGCTGCCAGCCTGGATCCGAGACCGTGTGGAGGTCAAAGCTACCTTTGGCCCTGCCTTTGCTGCTTTGAGGAAGGTCAGTCCTGCCTTTTCCTTCCTGAGAACACTTCCACCAAGATCCCCACCTAGTGTCTCACTGTCTTTCCCTGTCTCCCCAGTTTCATCACGAGAAGTCTGGCCTTTCCTGAGGGATGGCCGCACCCATCTGGAATGCAGACCAGCCCCTGTGGAATCCCTGGTTGCAGGATCCAGGAACAGGTGCAGAAGCCAGTAGGCGAAAATTAGGTCGATCCTGAACAAGCAGTGGCTCCTGGCCATCCTTGAGCCCGTCCCAGGGCAGTTCCCCTCCCTGAAATTGGGTCTTTCTTCCTGTTCACCACACCCAGTTGAGCCGCCCCTACCCCCCACCCCCAGCCACTTGGGCAGCTGTGGAAGCTGCACCTTCCACTTCAGCATCTGCCCGCGCTCATTTCTCAGCACCCACTTTCTCAGAGGCAAGATGGAGCAGGCCTCTCCTGCCTCTCCCTTTTCTCTCCCCTTTTAGCTAAAATTAGTGTTCTAGACCTTTACTTTTCCCTCCAAATTAAGAATATTCCCCATTTCCAGCCCCTGGTGTCATGGGCTCTTCTGCCCTCTGGCTTCTGGTTACTTTGACCCACTGCCACCTGGGGATTAAGCACCATCTCTGACAAGTCAGGCACTGAAGTCATTTGGAAGTGGGAGCAGAGCCCTGTGCGGTGCTCCCCGCCTGCTGGCCCCTAACCTGTCCCACAGCCCTCCACAGCATGCTACCTCCTGGGCTGGTTCCAGGTCCCTCCAGTCGGTGGGGCCTCTCTCCCTCTCAGCCACTTGAGCAAACTCCAAGATACCTCTTCCCCTGGCATCAGCAATTACACCAAGGGCCATTAGGCTCTCAGCAGGACTATTTTTAGATACGCTGTCTGTCACTGAGACACTTTTTCTGTGTGAAAATATCCCTCCCTCCATCTGCAACAGCTGCCCTGTTGACTACACCTCTCTTCCCTGGTCCCAGAGAAAGGGGGCTTGGTCCACTCAGCACCTTGCCCCATTGCCTGGGACCAGGGGGAGCAGGACAGGCCTTGGCTTGGAGATGTTTGCATTTCTGCACAGCTGTAGTTCCTTAATTAAAAGTGCACTGTTGGTTGATGCTCAGTTATATTTCTTTATTGATTCGTGTACTGCTGTACCTCAGTCTCAGGGAATAGAGGAGCATGCTAGTGAAGGAGGTGGGTGGAGCACAAGCAGAAAGCGAAGGCCCCCTCCCACCACCCTCAGAAGCCAGCCTCCCTGCTCCTTGAAGATGGTCCAGGCACAGACCTGGGTAGTCCTCTGTGACCCCCATCCCTCCAAGGGCAGCAGGTGCTGAGAGATCTGCAGGCCAAGGAGCCCATCCCAGCTGTTTCCATGTGAGGGCAAGAGCCTCAGCCTGGGTTTGGTGAGAAGGAGGAGCTGTTGAGCCCCTAGGATTCCCAGTCCTCCTCGTCCTCCTCTCCAGGTGGCTGCTGCGGTGGAGGCAGAGGCGGGATGGAGTCTGACATTCGGGCGAAGGCTCCTCCTGGTCCCTCGCTGGCCTCGGCCCCAGGTCCTTTCCCAGAGATGCCTGGGAGGGAAAAGGTGGAGGGTGAGGGGGGTTGTTTGGGGAGCCAGTTCACCCAGCCCCTAAAAGTCTTAGAAACAGGAAGAAAAAGGCAGAGTGTGTATGACACACCCCAGTCCCTGGCCTTGGGAAGCAGTAGTGCTCTGTCCTACCTTTGCGCCTCATGACCAGCTTGTTAAAGAGATCCGACATCAGGTCGCCGCCTTGGCCTGTGGCTCTCACTACAACAGGAAAACCATGGGTGAGGGAGGAGGAAGGGACCAGTGTGAAACCTGTTCCTGGGTGACAACCTCAGGGTTTAGTCATATTTGTCCTCTTTTTCTTCACGACTGACACACCCCAGCCCCCACAGCCATCATGTTACCACCAGCTCTTGGATCCAGCACCAGGGCACTGATGAGAACGTGGGTAACATTTGAGTACACTGTCATAGCCACCCTGAGACAGGGCATGAGTTAGCAGCCCACAGTATGGATGAGGAAACCAGCTCAGAGACACTAGGCAGTTTGCCTGGGTCACAGTGCAAAGCTCAGAAGCAAAGCGAGGACTCAAGCTCAGGACTGTTGACATCCAGGACACGTTTGCTTTATGCCAGGTGTTACATTGATGCAAGCATCACAGAAGTAATCTGTGGCCCCAAGGGGCTTGGAAAAGCAGGACTGAGCCATCAGTCCAGGTCCTCTGTCTCTCAAGTATCTCGGGTCCTGACCGTTTCCTCAGACAGCTGGCAGGGTAGATTTTCTCTTGTTTGGCCCCTACCAGCTTAGAGAGGAAAGCAGGCTCCAAATCCCAGCAGGAACCCTCCCCCAGAGGCAAGGACGTTAGGGTGGCCACGCAGGGTTTACATCAAACACCCTGGGGAATAGGGGGCAGGAGTTTGGACACTTGGGTGGCAAGGAGCACCCTATTGGAGTCTGGTGGTGGTTAAAGAGGCGGCCCTTTTCTTAGAGCCCTCCTGGAGGGGTGTAGGGTCCCCTCACCTTGCTCCTGCTCCTTCTGTTTCTTCTTTTCCAGCTTGCGCTCCTTGACACTGCGGAGCTTGGCCTTGCCGATGCCCCCAGCCTGGCGGATAGACTCCAGCAGGGTGGCCCGGCCACTGGAGGGGTCCACTACTTCCTTGGGAGCCCCCTGGACTGGAGCTGGGGGTGGGGAAGGAAGGCTGCTCAGGCAGGGCTAGGCTGTGGGACAGCCCTGCCCGGCCCACAATTCTAGGGTCCAGAGAAGCCCTCAGCAGCTGGCTGTGAGGAGGGGCTGTTCCTGAAGAGGAACCCAGCTGGTGAAGCCGGGACTTCGGTGAAGCCTGAGCTCAGGAGGTCCTGGGTCCAGGCACCGGTCCCTCTCCAATCCCCACCCAGCTTAGGTGCCGCCCTGCAGAGGTGGACCCTGGGAATTACTCATGTGCTGAGGATCTAAATGTGACACATGCCCGCTGCTGCTCCTACCTGAAGGAGACATGCTGCTGTCATCCTTGGCACCTTGACCTGGAGTGGGCACAGTCTGCGGTGGGGGTGGGGGCGGGGGAGCGCTGGCCAGCACCGCTGGAGCTGGGGGAGGTGGGGGTGGGGGTGGTGGCGGCGGAGGTGCTGTTAGGACCCCATCTTCTAGGTCTGAAACAAGTAAGAAATGTGAGGTGGCTGGGGAAGAAAGAGGCCCAATTCCCATTCGTGGTTCTCACTCACCTGGCTTGAAAGGCCCAGCCACCTCTGTGTGGAAGGCGGGCAGCTCTGGAATGGTGCCAGGGGCAGAGGGGGCAATGCCAGGGCCCAGATCAGCGCTGTACATGAGGTCATCAGCGATGCCTGGCAGGTCGGGCAGGTAGGACGGCACGTCGATCTCAGGTACTTGGCCCAGGTCAGGTACATAGAAGTAGTTCTCTGGAACCTGCAGAATTAAGTGGGGGTACATGAGTTGGGGTGCTGCAGGGGTCATGGGCCCTGCAGTTTGACCTTGGAACAGTCAGTGGGGCTCAGGTGGGATAAGGGGCTCCATAGACCCCTTGCCTAGAAAACCCTAGCAGGGCCCCACATCCTCAACCACCTATACCCCCCACCCACCCAAGCACAGTCATCTCTACCTGTTGCTCCAGCTGCTCTCTCTTGCTGATGGACAGAGGGGCATCGAATAGCTTCTCCTCTGTCTCTGCCCCCAGCATCACATGGGTCTTTGTTACAGCACCAGCCAGGGGGTCCAGGAAGACATACTTTTTGTACCTGGAGAGGTGAGGTGAGTCAGGCGATCTATCATCTGTTCTAGGCCCATGGCCCTGACCTACCTTTCCTACTTCATCAGGGACCACAGTTAGTTTGTACGGTGGATTCCCAGGCCTTACAAGGCAAAGCAAACTGGTCCTGGCCTTGCAGGCTGCAGACTTTTGCTACATCTGAGTCTGATGTCCCTGGGGCCCCCCACTAAGCCAGCCAGGACTCCCACCACCCCTTTGTAGCCCCCCTTCTGGCCATACAGGTTCTCAGTGGTGTTGAAGAGCAGCAAGGAGCTGACGGAGTTGATGTTGCTAGGAAGACCCCCGAGCCCCTCCTCAGCCTCATCCTCAGGTTCCAACTTGGTGTTCACACACACAGGGAAGTATTTCAGCTTCTCCTGGGGGTGGGGCAGAAATGTGACAGGGGGATGGTGGTTACAGGGCCAGACCAGTGACCTCCACCCCATCCCGTCAGAATCCTCTTGGGGGACGAACCCTCTGGTGGGCCCTTAGTTCCTCCCCCACATCCAGTACTGCCACTTGCCACTGGTCACGCCCTGCAAGTGTGTGAGCTGGGTGTGCCCATCAGACCTGCAGGGCCCGCTCATCCAGGGGGCGGTGCTTGCTCTGGATCCGGTGGCGGGGGCGTCTCTGCAGGCCAAAATCCTGGGCACCCGTAAAGATGGAGCTGTACTCCTGCAGGTGCTCTGGAGCGGGGTACTTGGCACTGGAGAACACCTGTGGACATGGAGAGTCTGACATCACTTTTTCAGGGGCCCCGAGAACTTCCAGAGAGCCTAGGTTTGGGATGAGGGGATTCTGAGGAGAAGGAAAGCTTGAGTTGTGGTTGGACAGTAATAGTAGGGATGTGGGCAACCTCAGAGGCACAGGGATATGGTAGAGAATGGGATATCTGTGATGGGCCGTCAGCCACAGGGACATATGGGCTACCTTGATGGCCTTCTTGCTGCCTTTGATCTTCTCAATCTTGGCCTGGGCCAAGGAGACCCTCTCCCCAATGGCCTGCAGCTGGCTCCGGCTCAGCTCTACTCGCTGGGAGATCCTGTCACGGAAAAAAATGACAGGTCCAGGGGCTGCTCCTCAAACCCCTGCAGCCTCCTGCATACCTCCTGCTTCTAACCTGCAAAAACCCAGGGACTTAAGCAAAGGGTCTTAAAAAAAAATGTTATCTGCTTATCAGGGTCAATCTTGGAACTCTCAGGTGACCTCCCAAAGATCATCCAAACTGAAGGGTCTAGAAGGTACTGCATTATGTTTCTTGGAGCTCTGGGTAGGGCTGGGCAATTACCCTGGTGCCTACACATGTCACCTGAAGGGACATTGTTCCTGCCTTCCAGAGTCTGCAGCCTCAGGCTGGGGCAAGCAGAGAC
The DNA here is from genome assembly GCF_000147115.1 of Myotis lucifugus. NCBI lineage: Eukaryota > Metazoa > Chordata > Mammalia > Chiroptera > Vespertilionidae > Myotis > Myotis lucifugus. Next base: position 4,563,994 of record NW_005871146.1, on the reverse strand, counting down.
AGAATCTTCATGAGTGACATGGACACAGTCACCTATTTACAGACAAGGAAACCAGAGTTCAGCAAGACTGAGTGACAAGGCTGGACCTAAATTGAAGTCCTCAACCTGTTCATGTTTCTTGTGAGTGCATCCCCAGTCCTGACCAAGGTTCTCAAGGCTATGATCTGGCTGCTCATGGGCTTCCTCCCCTTCCTTCCTACCCCAATCAGTTGGCTGCAGCAACACCTGCTGCCCGTGTATTCCCCAAACATGCCAAACTCTTGTTGCACGGCGTTTGCATCAAGTGGAATGCTGTCCCCCAATATCCACACACTGGCTTCTTCACTTCACTGCGCCCCCTCACGAAGCCTCTCTGACCACAGAATCTGAAGATGCAATGTCACTTCCCAACTCCCACCCACTCTTTCACACAGTCACTTGACGTTATGTGTCACTTGCCTACATGTGCTCCGAAGGACTGTGGACTCTGCTTTGTTCCTGGGTAATCCCAGTGCCTAGGGCAGTGCTGGACCTCTCAGGCCCCTCTGTGGTTCCTGATGACTGACACCCATGTGCCCTAAATGTAAGTGCACAGGAGCCCCACTTTCGCTGTCCCCACGTTACTCAGCAACAGCAAGGGTCTTCTCGCTGCAGCGTTAACCCTGGCTCTCGTATGCCAGTCTATCCTTCCTCCATAGGCTCCCCCACCTCCCAGAACACCAGTTCCTGCCATGACCACCACGTTCCACATTCGGAGCGGCCACATCTCTGCATTCACCTGGCAGGAGTGAGCACACAAGTGAGGCAGGAGAAATGAGGCAGAGTTGCAAGTTGAGTATCTGGGGAAAAGTGGGGAGGATATGGTGGGTGGCAGAGTGGCCTCACTGTCTCTGCGGTGGGGGACTGCAAGGTTAAGGGACTCTGAGATTTCTCTAAAAGTTGAAAGGAGCAGTCAAGACTGGCCCAGCCTTCGTAAAGCATCCCCACCCACTCTAAAAGGGTCTTGTCCCTCCAAAGAACCCACCTCTCCATCAGACAATTTCACAACCCAAGGGTCTCTGTCCTGACGAAGTCTCCCTGATTATGCCTGGCTCCTCAAGTGCCAGAGGTGGAGTGGGGTGGAGGCTGGGATACAAGCAGGCACCAAAGCAGCTTAGTTTTCCTTGACAGACTAGTCTGAGTGGGGCAGCAATGCAGACAGACGGGCAGTTTCCTTCCAACGAGAGAACGTAAAACCACCCATCTTTCCAGCATGGGCTCCCTCTTTTCCGCAGGGAGAAAGGTCTTCATCCACTGGGAAGGCATACTTGATCAAGCTGTTTCGTCCAGTTCCTACCTCTGTCACTCTGGCCCTGGGTGCTGAAGCACCTTAGTGGTTATGTAACCACTCCTCTTGGAGTCAATGTGGAGAGGGAGGGACATGAAACCCGGAGATAGGCTACTCTGTTCTGCTTCTTCCATTAAGGAGAGAAGGGCCAATTCCTTAAAATTGTAAACATCAAGCTTAACAACAAACCCTGGCAAATATCCAGAATGGATTATTAAATAGAGTGTCTGTAAGCACTTAGAAAAGGAAGAGGCAGGTCCGGGGGGCCAGCACTGTTCTAAATTCACAGCATTTCTTACTTAGACAGGGTTATTAGACTCGTGTATCGGGAAACCTTAAACACAGTGCATCTCGAGTCAGCAAGGATTTCGATGGCTTCTCACAAAATCCTGCAGACAAGATGGAGCTATGGGGGTTGGGGGAGAGAACACTTGAGAAAACAAGGCCAGATGAACAACAGTCTCTGAAGGGCACTGCAGAGAATGGGCTGATTTTGGCTGCACCAAGGTATCTGGCAGGGCCCGGTCCAGCTCAGTCAACACTGGGGATATCAAACGGGGGGTGTCAAACGGGGAGGGTCAAAAATGGTCTGCATGGTGGAACCTAGGCTCACATAATCTTGCGGCCAGAAGGATGAAATGCAAGAAACAAGATGAAATTGAGAAGGTGTGAACGGGAAGCCCAGCATTCAGGTTAAAGTCAAGCGCACAAATACAGAAGGTGGAGGCTGAACAGTAGCTCAGATGAAGAAAGGCCTAAGGTTTTGGTTAACTATAAACTCAGAATGAGCTAAAAGAATGTTAAGCAGCTTAAAAAGGAAATACAGCCCTGGCTGGTGTTTCTCAGTGGTTAGAGCATCGGCCCGCCCACTGAAGGGTGTGGGTTCAATTCCCAGTCAAGGGCTGGGTGCAGATTCAATCCCTGGCCCTGGTTGTGGCACATGTGAGAGGCAACCAATCGATGTGTCTCTCTCACATCGATGTTTCTCTCTCTCCCCTCCCTCACTTCTACTCTCTAAAAATCAATGGAAAACGTATCCGCGGGTGAGGATACATAGCTCCTGGTCTATCTTCTCCCTTTTTAATTTTTTTTTTAGAGAAGAGAAATATTGATTTGTTGTTCCACTTATTTATGCAATGGCCACCGTAAGGGTGGGGGATGGTGGCAAAAGGGCAATTGTTTGCCATTCCTGATCTACAGCCCCTGGCTTGGTGGCAAACTTCAAAGTAGGTCGGTTTCCAAGCTTATCACTGAAGCCTTGTACAATGTCCCATAGACATGGGTTAACATCTACGTAGTAGCAGAGTGACCTTGGGCAAGTCACTTAATAGGCCTATGCTTCAGTTTCTTCGGCTGAAAAGTAGGAGGAGTAGCTTCTATATTATGGAATTATCGTAAAAGTTAAAACGAACAAATGTAAGTCCAGTGTTCCTGTATTAGCTGACATATCCTAAGTACTTGGTTAACATTTGCTCTTACTAAGATGCAGAGAGGGATGAGAGACTCCAGACACTCAGGGGAAGCCAGAAGAGGCAGCGATGGGCAGACAGAGAAGAAAGTCCCAGCCAGGAAATAAATACTTTGCAAGAGACCACCATGGAGGGCAGAGGGCAGAGCAACAATAAGTCGCTCCCCGGGCTGGGGTGGGAGGCATCAAGGAGGCACCTAGGGACCACTCTGCTCCTGGTGTGACAGAGGGAGGGGGACAGATTGGCCAGGGCAGTGCTTGGGCTCCCTGTGCGGACTCTTCCAACACTGACTCTCCATCCCCCTGTTTATGAAGCCAGGCAGGCCCCTGGCCCCTGCAGTGCTGCCCTGGCTACTCACAATAAGATCAGCTCTTCACAATCAGATCGCACGCCAGTCCGCAGAGGCAGGCTGCTGAGGGGAAGGAGGCACCCACTCCTCCATAATTGCTGCCTCTCCTGCCCTGCCTGCCCTATCCCCAGGCGCAGCAGACCCTGAACCTGGGCTCTTGCCTTCACCTTTATCTTCTCCGCTCACAGGGATAATTTACAGGGATAATTAAGAATGATCTGCTAATTATGCAGGCAGCTGATTGAGTGCTTCCTAACCTGGAGAGTCCCCAGGTGCCAATCAGTAGCGAGAAACTGGCGGGGAGGGGGGGGGGGGTGGCGGCGGGGGCGTTAAGAAGTAGAAAGACAGAAAAGAGAGAAGGAAAAGGCTTTGCAGAGAAAATGGATCCTTGCCCAGGAGGAAGGGGCTGCAGCTTCCCTGGTGGGCTGACAGGAATGGCAAGTGATAGCACCCCAACTTCCACTGCAGAATCTGCCCAGCTCCTCTTCCCAGGCCACTGCAGCACCCTCTGCCTCGTCACCTAAATCTTGTGAAGAAGGTGACATCTCTGGGCAGATATTTTTGGCCTGGCTTCTCCCAGGTGAAAAGGGCAGAGAAGCCAGGGACTGGGCTGGGAGGGGGGGCTCCAGGAGAGCCCGTAAGGTACTTGTCATTCTCTCCAGTCTCTGCACAGCTCCCACTGCGGCAAAGCAGGAGAAAGGAACACCAGCTTGGAATGCTAATTTGCCATGAGCTCACCTACCTGCAGAACTGCACCCAGGTTCCACTGGGCCAAGGGGCCAGGCCTGGGCCTGAAAGGGGAGAGCAGTGGGGAGGAGAGATAGAAAGTGTCTCTTTTCTGCAAGGTTTACAAGCAGGAGGAGCATGTTTAAGGGGGGAAATTTCTAAGCTGGGGTCACATCCCACCACAAAAGCCCATTAGAAATGAAAAGCCCCCTTGCCTGTTGATGGCTACAGGATGGGGTGGGGCAGAAGAGAGAGGTTAGGTCTAGGCACTCCCCACCCCTGTCCCAGTCATCCCAGTCATCCCTTTCCCTCATCCTCATTCCCATTTTGTCATCATTGTTCCCTTCGAAATGTCTCTTATCCATCCCTCCCTGTCGGCAACTCCCCTGGACTGCAGCCTTATCCCTTCCATGCCCCGACCACACAACAGTCCCAGAATCCACTCTCGCCTCTTCTTGTCCACTCTGTGACCACTGCTTGACGAACCTTCCCAAAACGCTTCTGTCCCATCACTTCTGTGCTCAAGCACCCATCCAGGCTCCCTAAAACTCCTGGATCAAGTTCAAAGTCCTGCCTTGTTCAGAGAAGCCCCCGTGGGCCCTGACTCACTTATCCCAACTTTTCACTCACACAACCTCTTCCCTCCCACCCCACTGCAGGGAGCACGCCCACACTGCAGAAAAGAAGCCGGAAGCAAACTCTCAAGGGCACGAGATCAGAGGGGGAAGTGAGACCCACAGACGCACGGCAAGTTGAGTTCACACCCTGTTCTGTTCTGACTGTATGAGACAGGCAGCAATGTCTGTACTCTGGGAGCCAGGACACACCACATTCTGGCCTCTAAGCCTTTGGCACACATTTCTAGACCCTACCAGATGGCCTGCAGGCTCACATTCCCAGTCCTGCCCAACCACACACCCTGTCTTTCCTGTGGCCTAGTTCATGCCCCTTTCCTTCAGGAGGCCTTTCCTGACCACATGTAATAGGCATGTGATTCTCCTCGCTACCATCTACTTTTTCTTGTTCAAGTAACAGCCTCTGTTTTCGTGGCAGAACCCTTCACTCCCACAGACTCAGTCCATGGATTTCAGGGGGGCTAAACCCAGGGCTTAGGATAATGGTAATACATGTGACAGGTCGGAGCCAGTCAGTGTGTCATGCCCCTCTCTCCCCAGCATTCAGCTCTGGCATAGACAAGAGAACCAAGCTGTGCCAATGGGCGAGTGGGACTTCTGAGGAAATGCTGGACTGGAACTAGAACCTGGGAGCTCTGACCCTACTGGGGTGACCTTGCCACCACAGGAACAAGGCCTGTCTGGGAATGGGGCCAACCCAGAGGCAGAGAGCGGAGATGGAGTAAAAGCAATTCCAAGTCCTGATAACAGCATCACACCCTTCGGCTCCAAAACCTGCTCTACTGATGGGTTACTTTTTACCTAAACTACTTTAGGAAGTTCTAATTGATAAATATGCCGTCAATTCTTATTTATTTCTCTCTTCTCTAGATCCCGGGAGGCCCACAGTTTATGCTATGTAATTAAGAAACAGCCAAGACCTACTGCTTTCCTATTCCAAAATACAAGATCCTTGAGGACAGGAACCATGCCATACACATCTTTGGTATCCCTCAAGATCCAGCAATGGGGTGACCTGAAACCTGGTTTTGAGGGCTCCTCAGAGACATTCTCCCCTCCTTCAGATACTTGGAGGGCCCATACCCACTCTCAACCAACTCACCATCCCTGCCCTGGAGATCACCCCACTAAATTGTCTACAGGAGCCAAATACCAGGAAGGGAAATTAACGTATGCTAAAAATCCAATGCCCTCCTCAGAGAAAGGCAAGCATGCTGTCACAATTCCAGTGAGGAACACAAATATTCAGTCACTGGGCATGGGGCAGCCATAATCTCCAACTGTCAGCTCTTAAAGGCCTGTGTCCTCTTGCTTATGTGTTCCTTGAAAATATTTAACACAAAAATAAGCTCAAAAGGGGCACCAAACACTTTCTATAACTATTGATAGCAGCTTAATAGAGGACCACCATCGGCGGCAAATGAGCAGAGATGATATTGAGAGTGAGCACTGATTGCATACTTACTATATTCCAAGCCCTGTAATTTCTTTGCAAGTTTTAATTAACTTAATCTTTACAATAATCCTATTTGTAAGATACCATTATTATCATCACATTATAGATGAGAACACCGAGGCTTAGGGAAGTTAAATAACTCTCCCAAAGTTACAGAGCAAGCAAATGGGGAAGCCAGCTGGAGCCCAGGCAGCCTGCTCCAGAGTCAACCTCCTGAACCACTTGGGCATCGTCCCCTGGTTACATTTATATTCTGGACAGGCTCGGGCAGGCGGGCACATCGGTGGGAAGGCAGCATGCAGAAGAGTCCAGTGGATCTGGTGTTTATACCAAATCCAACTGAAGACAATGACTCCATTCTCTGTTCCAATGGGGAGGACTTTAGGAAGAGGTGGACTCACAACTGATGGAGGAGGAAGAGGTCACCTGGTGATGCAGAAGGGGATTCCTGGACTGGAGTGCAAGCAGGGTGAGGGATGACCTGGACCATGAAATCAACCTGAATCAGGCAGTCAAATACTTTACACTGGGTGCAATAAAGGGTTCCTACGTGAGGCATAATGTGGGCACCCAGGAAGATCTAACTAAGCCCATCTCAGGTTGCTTATGGCCAGAGAAAGACAGGACAAAACCTGGGACCTTTGCAAGGAAATAGCAAACACCAGTGACTCATGTTAAATAGACATTGAGTGAAAAATCGTAATAGCTTAAAAGGATTGTGCTAGATTAGCACTGGAATTAACAAAAAGCTGCCACTCACCAACTCAAAATCGCCGAACACCTCTAAGGCTCTGCCTCTTCACCAGCTTCATGAGGCGACCCCCCACCCCCTTGCCCCAGCCACACTGGCTTCCATTCAAGTCCTTCCCACCTCAGGGCTTTAGCTCATGTACTTCTTTCTTTCTGGAACATTCTTCTTCCCAACCTACCCATTCACAATAACTCCCACTCACCCTTCAGATTTTACCATGCATCTTCTTCCCTTCATATGCCTCCTCTGATTCCCCCAAGCCAAGTCAGGCCTCCCGTTAATAACTCTCAAGGTAACCTCCTTCCCAACACAGAAAGACAGTAAGAACTCCAGTGTCTGGAGCCACAATACCTGGGTGTGACCCCTGGCTCTGCCACTTGGGCAAGTCTCTTAGTCATTCTGTGCCTCAGTTTCCTCATCTATAAAATGGAGGTAACAACAGTAGCTCCTCATAAAGTTCTTGTGATGGTTAAATGAATTAATGCACTTTGGATCAATGATGGTACATGGTTAATGCTATATAAATATTACAAAATTATTTAAAAATAGATCTTATTGCATTCGACAAAATCCAACACCCATTTTTGATAAAAACTTTCAGCAAAGTGGGAATAGAGGGAACATATCTCAACATGCTAAAGGCCATATATGACAAACCTACAGACAACAGTATACTTAATGGGCAAAAACTAAAAGCATTTCCCCTAAGAACAGGAACAAGACAGGGATGTCCGCTTTCACCACTCATATTTAAACATAGTACTGGAAGTTCTAGCCACAGCGATCAGACAAGAAGAAGAAATAAGAAGCATCCAAATTGGAAATAAGGAAGTAAAACTCTCATTATTCACAGATGACATGATATTGTATATAGAAAACCCTAAAGACTCTACCAAAAACTACTAGATTTAATAAATGAATTTGGCAATGTAGCAGGTTACAAAATCAATACCCAAAAATCAATGGCTTTTTTATACACCAGTAATGAATGCTCAGAAAGAGAAACTAAACAAATAATCCCACTTACCACTGCAACAAAAAATTAAGATACTTAGGAATAAACCTAACCAAGGAGGCAAAAGACCTGTACTCGGAAAACTACAGGATGTTGAAAATAAAAGATAGAGGAAGATATAAACAAGTGGAAGCATATACCGTGTTCATGGGTTGGTAGAATCCACATCATTAAAATGTCCATAGTACCCAAGGCAATCTACAGATTCAATAAAATCCCTATTAAAATACCAACGGCATATTTCAAAGAGCTAGAACAAACTCTCCAAAAATTTATATGGCATAAAAAATGACCCCGAATAGCTGCAGCAATTTTGAGAAAGAAAAACAAAGGTGGAGTAATCACAATAACAGATTTCAAGTTATACTACAAAGCCACTGTAATCAAAACAGCCTGGTACTAGCACAAGAACAGGCATGTAGGTCAATGAAACAACAGAGAACCCAGAAATCGACCCAAGCCATTATGCTCAATTAATATTTGACAAAGGAGGCAAGAGCATGCAGTGGAGTCAAGAGAGTCTCTTTCAATAAATGATGTTGGGAAAATTGGACAGATACATGCAAGCAAAAAAAAAAAAGAAACTAGACCACCAACTTAATATCATACAAAAGAATAAACTCAAAATGGGTAAAAGACTTAAATGTAAGATATGAAACCATAAAAATCTTAGAAGAAACCATAGGCAGCATAATCTCAGACATCTCTAGTAGCAATATGTTTACAGCTACATCTCCTAAGGCAAAGGAAACTAAGGAGAAAATAAACAAATGAGACTACATCAAAATAAAAAGCTTTTGCACAGCAAAAGAAACCATCAACAAAACGAAAACAGAGCCCACTATATGGGAGAACATATTTGGCAATGATACATCTGATAAAAGGTTAATATACAAAATATATGAGGAACTCCTATAACTTAACAGAAGGAAGACAAACAATCCAATTAAAAAATGGGCAAATGACCTAAATAGACACCTCTCCAAAGTGGACAAAGAGATGACCAAGAGACATATGAAAAAATTCTCAATGTCACTGATCATCAAAGAGATGCAAATTAAAATGACAATGAGGTATCACCTCACACCTGTCAGAATGGCTACCATCAACAAATCAACAAATGACAAGTGCTGACTAGGATGTGGAGAAAGGGAACCCTAGTACACTGGTGATGGGAATGCAGACTGGTGCAACCATCATGGAAAACAGTATGGAGTTTCCTCAAAAAATTAAATATGGAACTGCCATTTGACCCAGTGATTCCACTTCTAGGAATATAGCCTAAGAAACCAGAAACACCAATCAGAAAGAATGTATGCACCCCTATGTTCATACCAAGCACAATTTAAAGTGGCTAATACTTGGAAACAGCCCAAGTGCCCATCAGTAGATGAGTGGATAAAAAAGCTGTGGTACATTTATATCATGGAATACTATGCAGCAGTAAAAAAGAAGAATCTCTTTACCCATTGAGACAGCATGGAGGGACCTGGAGAGTACCATGCTAAGTGAAATAAGTCAGTCAGAGAAAGACAAATATCACCTGATCTCACTCATATGTGGAATCTAATTAATAAAATAAACTTATGAACGGAGTGGATCCAGAGACATGGAAGCATGGAACAGAGTGTGGAATTTCAGAAGGAAGTTGGGGGGGGAAGGGGGAGAGGTAATCAACCAAAGACCTTATATGCATATACGCATAATTCATGGATACAGACAATAGGGTGCTGAAGGCCTGGGGTGGAGGGGGGTGTGGGCTGGAGGGAATCAATGGGGGGGGGGAAAGGGGATATATGTAATACTTTCAACAATAAAGAATTATCTATAATAAAAAAAAGCATAATATGCAAATCGATCAAACAATCAAACAGTAGAATAACGTCCGGACGACCACGCTATGACACACACTGGCGCCAGGTCAGCCAAGGTAATGCAATGCGATTGGTGAGGGACACCACCATCGCCCCACAATTGCCCTGCAGAGAGAGGTCCAGGCCACCCTCTGTGGGGCAATCGATGGGGGGGGGGGGGGTTCCACGATCGATCACCCTGCAGAGGGAGGCCCAGGCCACCTGGCTGGCGGTGCTGCGGGGGCGTGGGTGGGGCCTCCCTCTGTGGGGTGATCAATCTGGGGGCCCCGCGATCGATTGCCTCACAGAGGGAGGCCCAGGCCACCAGCCAGCAACGCTGTGGTGGGTGTGAGGAACTAGCCAGCAATCACCCTGCAGAGGGAAGCCCAGGTCAGCCAAGCGATTGCACCCCACACCTGTCACCCGCAGAGGGACCCTACCAGAGGGGTCCTGGATTGCGAGAGGGCACAGGCTAGGCTGAGGGACACCCCCCACCCCGTGCACAAATTTCATGCACCGGGCCTCTAGTAAAAAAATAAAAATAGGTATTATTACAATTGTAATTTAAAAACTGCCGAAACCGGTTTGGCTCAGTGGATAGAGCGTCGGCCTGCGGACTGAAAGGTCCCGGGTTCGATTCCGGTCAAGGGCATGTACCTGGGTTTCGGGCACATCCCCAGTAGGAGATGTGCAGGAGGCAGCTGATCGATGTTTCTCTCTCATCGATGTTTCTAACTCTCTATCTCTCTCCCTTCCTCTCTGTAAAAAATCAATAAAATATATAGAAAAAAAAAATTTAAAAAAAACAAACACATAATTGATTAATTACAGTCTATCTTTCCTGCCAGAGCATATCCTCTAGTTGGCCAGGGACGCTGCCTTATTCACCACTGTGACTAAGGAGAGTAGCAGTGCCTTGCACACAAGAAGTATTGAATATGTATTTGCTAACTGCAGGAATAAGTGAAGGAATAGGGCCCCCAGTGGGGGAAGAGGATGAGTTAGGAGAGCAGTGTCACCACCAGGGCCTGTGGGGCCACAGGGAACCCAGGGGGCTAAGTGGAACATTAGATAGCTCTTATGAGCACTTAGGAGAACAAGCTTCTAAGCTGGGCCCCTTGGGCACAGGGAAGCCAGGTGGGTGCCCCCAGGGCCAAGAATCACCAGAAGGGCTGCTTCTAGAGGGTGCCTTGAGAATGACTGCACAGGGTAGGGAGAAGCCCCTGATCAGGTGAGGATGGGTGGCAGCACCCACCTGCTAAAGATGTCTCCGGAGATCTTCTGTAAGTACTGCAGGGCATCTGCTACCTGCTGGATGGCCTCTTCCCGCCGCAGGTCTGGCTGGATGAGGGGCACTGTGTAGGTCTGCCCTGCCAACGAGTGCTGGGTCCTCATGGGAGTCATGATGCCTGTGGGTGGGAACCAGAGCATCAGGGCCGCCACACACTCACCCACCCCCACCTACCACAGGGCAAGGTACAGAGAGAAGACAGCACAGCCCACCCCACAAGTTCAGCCTGTACAGGCGGGGAGTTGGGAACAGCATTTGGTGGGAAGCCAGGAACCCCACAGGAGCTGGTCTTCTGTGCTTACTGAGTGAATGAAGGGAAATTGGTAGGGACAACAGAGGCTGATGAAAAGGGTTCTGAGAAGGTGCAACACTGACTGACCCCATAAGGTGCTAGGGACCCTGCTACACACCCTCATTTTACGTTATGTCATTCCAACCCCCTCAGCCTGGAAAACAAGAAAGAAACCCTTGTTGCAGAGTGAAAAAAGCCTGGAAGCAGGAGGATGGATTTGGGTGGGAGGAGGGGGGATTGCCACAGTTAACTACCAAATGGTACCCAGGTCTGGAAAACCACAGAGAAGGTGGACTCCTGGGTTCCTCTCACTTTAGCCTCTGAGGGACTGAGGGTCTGTTCCTGAGATAGGACAGGCAATGGCTCATGACTCTAGGTCAGTGATGGCGAACCTATGACATGCGTGTCAGAGGTGACATGCGAACTCATTTTTTTGGTTGATTTTTCTTTGTTAAATGGCATTTAAATATATAATATAAATATCAAAAATATAAGTCTTTGTTTTACTATGGTTGCAAATATCAAAAAATTTCTATATGTGACACGGCACCAGAGTTAAGTTAGGGTTTTTCAAAGTGCTGACACGCCGAGCTCAAAAGGTTCGCCATCACTGCTCTAGGTATAGGTGTCCAGGCTCTGCTCACCCAGGCTAGAGCTAAGGGGGGCCAGGAAGAAGAAGGGGCATGTGGGGGTGGGAAACAGGAAGGAAAAACACTCCTTCGAATTGTAAGACAGGGCAGAGTCTATTTATACTGGGTTTAATTAACTCCACTCCCTGGTGTCACTAAAGCAGCAATCACACTGCAGACAGCACGGATTTGATTGGCAAGAGATGCACCAGGCAGAATATTAAGGCAATGGGCCCCTATAAATAGGCCTAATCACAGCCCCTTGGTAGAAGATGGTGAGGAAGACACAAATCAGGCCTGGCACTGTGCCCCAGACCTGTTTTCCTAGGCACCATGTTGGAACCCCTGGTTGCAAGGGGTGTGAGTGGGGCTGAGTGAATGGCAGGGAGGGCTTGAAGTGCTATGTGACCTTGTGTAAGTTGCTTGCCTTCTCTGAATATCTGATTCTATTTCCCATTCTACACATGGAGAGGGTCACTGCTAGGTGGTTAGTCCTAATGTATCACACCAACATTTCAACAAGCAGCTGTACTCACTCCTTTGCTCCCTCTGCCCGCCTTCCCAGCCCTTCCTTCCACCCTTTGCTCCCTCTGCCCGCCTTCCCAGCCCTTCCTTCCACCCTACTTGTTCTCTCCTACCCTTCCCAGGCCAGCACTTTTCGTCATCTGAGACGATCGTTCTGCTCTCCAACTTGTTTTCCAGTAATGACATCCTCAGCTTCTCAGACCTGAACCTGCCTTGAATCCTTATCAGAGCCCAGTGTTACCTCCTCATCTCCTCACTTCCCTCCTATCAAATGACCAAAGTGGGGCCAGTTATTCCTATCTGAAGACTCTAACCCGCTGAGACTTCCCCCACTCCTTTCAAGGAGAATCCTACAGAGAGAGAGAGAGTGTGTGTATTTTAAATCCTCACCTGAGTATAATTTCCCATTGATTTTACTAGGGCCTGGGCTGGGAATGAGCTTGCAACCGAGATATGTGCCCTTGACCAGAATCGAACCCAGGATCCTTCAGTCCTCAGGCTGACGCTCTATCCACAGAGCCAAATTGGCTAGGCTAGGGCCTTTGATTTTATATTGATGCAAATTTGCTGGCCATCCTAACAGTTCTGCACTTCAGTTTTCCCTTCTGTAAGATGGGGAGGGGATTAAAAGCAGAAGACACTTTTCTGTGCACATCTTTTTTTGTTGTTGTTGTTAATCCTTACCAGAGGATATTTTTCCCATTTATTTTTTTAGAGAGAGTGGAAGGGAGGGAAGAAAGGAGAGAGGGCAAGAGGGAGAGAGAGACAGAGAAGTATCGATTGGTTGCCTCACACATTAGGTGCTGGGGATGCACCTGCAACCCACGTACGTGCCCTTGACTAGGAATCAAACCTGAGACCCTATGGTGTGTAGGCTGACGCTCTAACCACTAAGCACACTGGCCAGGGCAGTGCACATCTTGAAATGCATTCCTTGTGGTTGTTTATCACATGTCTGTGTGTATGTACACGTATGTACAAGGGGGTGATTCAGGCACAAATCTCCCAAACAAGAAAGTAACAGATCCATTCAAAAATTTAAAAAATGAGTATAACTGGCGGGTAGTTTACTCATTCTGTCTGCAAACATCTACTGATCAACTATTAGGTGCCCACCATGATCACCACAAAGATGACTAAGACAGTTTAGTAGCTATGGAGATAGCCTCAAGAACAATTCAACAGCATAGGATAAGTGCTCTAATCCAGCCATGAGCAACACTGAGGAAGGTGTGATAAACCCCTTTGGGGCCGTGGGAGTCAGGAAAAGCCTCTCAGTAGAAGCTCTACTTCCCTAGTAGGCCCAGAGAGAGCATTCCAGGTAGAAGGACAGCCTGAACAAAGGAAGTGGTTTGGTGGTGAGGGTATAACTATCCTTGACCAAGTAGCAGAAAAAAGAAAGATAAGGAGGGGCCAGATTGTGAAAAACACAATACCACGGCAAGGAGTTTGGACTGAGATCCCCAGGCTTGTGCTGTCCAACATGGTAGCCACTAGCTACATGTGGCTTGGAGCACCTGAAATGTGGATAGTCTGAACTGAGCTGTAGCATAAGGGTAAAATATACATAGAATTTAAATACTTAATGGGAAAAAAGAATGCAAGATATCTCAAAGTATTTTACAGTCCTCATTCATGAGGGATATGCTTCAAGACCCTAGGTGGATGCCTAAAACCACAGATAGTACTGAACCCTTATATACATACTTTTTCTATACATACCTATGATAAAGTTTGATTTGTAAATTAGGCACAGTAAGAAATTAACAACAACCATGAAACAATTACAACAAGATACTGTAATAAAAGTTAATGTGAATGGCTTTGGGGCAAAATAAAGGTTACTTGAACTCAAGCACTGTGGTACCTGGCAGGTGACCTGATAACCTAGTCAGCTGTTAAGTGACTAAGGGGTGGGGAGCAACCACAGAGTGGGACACCTGCGAGGTTTCATCAGGCTCCTCAAAATGGGGTGCAACTTAAAATTTGTGAGTCATTTCCGGAATTTTCCATTTAATATTTGCAAACTGTGGTTGACCCAGGATAACTGAGACCATAAAAAGCAAAACCGGGGATAAGTGGGGAACGACTGTATATATAGCAATTACATGCTGAAATGACCATATTTCAGCTATACTGAGTTAAATAAAACATATTCCTAAATTAATATCACCTGTTTCTTTAACTTTTATTTTTATCCTCACCCAAAGATAAGTTTTTATTGATTTCAGAAAGAGGGAAGGAGGGGCGGGGGAGGGAGAGAGAGAATAAGAGACCCATCGGCTGCCTCCCGCGCGCGCCAGGGGATCGAACCCACAACCTAGTTCTGTGCCCTGACCGGGATGGCGCTCCAACCAGCCGAGTCGCCGGGCTGGGCTCTTTTTACGTTTAGAATCACATTTGTGGCTCACATATTCCTAACGAGCAGCACTACCTTGGAGAATCGGGTAAGAACCACGGACTCTTTCAGAAAATGAACCTACACCACCCCGTCTCTCCAAAGCTGCTTATAATGCCGGAAGCGCATGGATCCTCCCGCACACCCTCTCGGAGCACCGGCCCCCAGGCCAGGAACCCGTGCGCGGGCAGCGGGGACCGCGCGGAGGGGCCAGGGGGCAGGGCGAGCCCGCCCGCGGGGCCCGGGAGCCGCCGAAGGTCCGGGGACTCGGCCGCCGCTTTCAGGAGCCCCGCCCGCGGGCGGAAGGCGCGTGAGGTGAGGCCGGGTGGTCCCTATAAGGAAGTAAAACCCGCCTTGGGCCCGGCCGGTCCCCCCGCGGGGTCTC